>NW_027273853.1:21835000-22435000 GCF_046630095.1 Trachinotus anak | reverse complement strand
ATTAAACATGTATGATGAAGAGGAAGTTCAAGCTACCAGACTGGTTCCCCTGAGAAGCTGTGACCCACTTCCTCTTGTATTAGGCTGCTGTGAATGCACACACACACAGTTTGATCCACAACAAACAACTACTCCTCCGAGCTGAGTGGGCGAGACTGGAGTGGGGCTACTGCTCTCTGGTACTCTTAAGTTTTGTTGATTTTACAATTTCTAAAAGTCCACAACCAGTGGACAAACAAGTGGTTTCACACCCAGTTTTTCTACTTCCATCCTGAATTAAACATATAGTAGTAATCTTCCCAGCATGCTATAGTAGGCTATTACCAAGGGGTTGTAGATGCACTGTCAACTGAAAAATCAGCCTTGAAAACTTCTTTCAGATCAGTTTTACCCGATTACAGAGGCCAGTTTTAACATGTAATGTGTAATCCAAATTTTTATTGCACCCCCACTGAAATCAGTAATTAAAGTTAGATGACGTGGTAAACTCAATGGCAACCTCTGCAGATATCAGTGTTACATTTACTTGTAATTTACCGTTGTTCAGAGGAGGAAAGCCAGTGAGGGATCATGTCATTATAGATACACTAGGAACTCCTGCTTATTGGCTCAGGCTCCGTTTTACAAAGCCAAGCCATGACTGTTATTATAGTAACCATGGTGACAAAGCTAGGTACTTTGCTCTTGATGCAATGGGCATCTTTATTACGGTAACCATGACAACCAAGGTCCGCTCTTTCAGGAGACACTCCTATTGGTTGTATCAGAGGGATGAAAAAAACGGTATACGGTTGTTCAGGTTGGAGGACTGGTTGGAAAGTTTTATCCCACAGTAACAGAATAAAATAAAATTTCAATGCCTTTCTCGCCTCGGCTGTTCCAACTCAAACTTGGCAACACGCAGTGACCTATTCTAACAAGTTTTTTTGTGTCAGACAACAATGGCCGCCTCTGAATGGAACATGATGGTTTGATAATCTTACCAGAAGAGACTGATGCAAGTCATAGTCATGGGAACAATGTTCCATCAGAAAGTTGAAACACACAAAGTACTTTCATATCTTGGTCTCCAAGATGAGGGATTGATTAAATGGTGGGGGAAATAGATTAGGTTCCATTACACCCTTGATTGCATTTTCAAAGTATTGTTGCCAGGCAACATAACATTGGGTATTTGGTTCTGAAATCTTCGAGCCTCTGGTGATACTTTTCAATGAGCCCAATAAAGTTAATGTCTCTTCTCTTTTCCTTCCTTTCCCCTTCTCCTTCTCTTGACTTGAAATTCAGATTTCCACAACTATCTTTTGAAAATGCACATTTCTCCATGTGTTATCCTTCTTTACTCTGCACTGTAAAAGTCATCTCCAGGGCATTATCTCCATTCTTCCCCTTATACCCACACTCCAATACCTTTTCACCCAAACTAATGTCTCAATGACCCACCGCTGACTTGGCTGGCGCTGCTTATTGAACTGTTCTCGATGCTGGGCTCCTCGGAGGTTGGACTCCTGCACAGTGCAGAGTTTAATGAGTTAGCTTCAGCCTGACGCTAGCTCTGTGCCAGTAGCAGGCATTGGACTCTGCCGCAAACAATAACTTGGCCATATTCATTTCTCTGCTTAATCTTCTCTTAATAATTGTATTAACAAGCAAGTTGTGTCATCTTATGGATATTAAGATGTATACATTTTCATATACCTGTCAATATAATTGATTTTTCCTAAGATATATGCATTGTAGGGCTGAGCAATTATTAAAACCAACAGACTTAATCTTGCTCATGTCAATTAATTTGATCAATACTTCACCCAATGCATGCATTCATGAACTGTTAAAAAAATACTACCCCCTGTTCAGTCACATGACACGAGTGTAAACACTGGGCTCCAGGCCACATCCACACAAACACATTTCAGTTTTAGAACATCACTTTTGCTTCATTTACGCCTGGTAAAGAGATTTTTAAAAAAGAGATTTTTGGAAACGCTGCTGGTCCTGATTTAATTTGAAAACGCTGGGGTTGTGCTATAGCCTGGATGGGCAGAAATGGAGACAGTTTATCCAATTGTTGTAGTTTTTTTTTATCTTGTTATCTTGAGATATTTCAGTTCTGACCACATTTAGGATGGTAACGACCTACAGTTGCCATCCCTAGATCCTTCACATTACAGCCATGTCCTATATCTTTATAAGAGATTATGTCAGTCATTTATGGAAATACCAAGCTCATGTGTGGGATGGAAAAAATAAGAGTTGCAGTCCCAATGTATCAGCCATTCAGCTGCGATGTTTACACATTTACAGCAGTTTAATTGCAGTTTATTAACTGTGTAGGTGTACTGGATAGTAAACAGGAATAAACTGCCATTATAGCAAGTGTTGTGTGTCTCTGGTCGGTGTCTGCCCTGCTCTGGGACTAAACAGAGGGTGTGATGGACCTATAATGAACCTCCTTCAGAGGCACAGTGACCTCAGTACCCACCCATCATTACTAATGTCTGCAACCACAGAGATGATGCTGAGGTAACAAAAATAAAAGGAACAATAAAACAGGCCGGCCTGGCGCGTTCGACTGACTGAAGTTATAGCCTGATATTAGTGTTTATTGTCATGACATAAGGAGTTAATAATAAGAAATATAAGGAAGCACGTATGTATCCATCTATCCATCTATCTGGGTGTGAGGTTGATATGTCAGGCATATGTGTGTGTTCGGAGATATTCTTAGCTCTCTCCTGTTGTCACGCTGAATGGAGTTGGCCAGTGACCTTACCCTTCTCGCCTACATGCACACACAGACAGACGTTAGGGTGAACCAAGCATACAAACACATTTCTGTTCATGAAAATAAAGCAGGAAACTTGGCCGCATTGACTCTGATAGACTAATTCACCTTGTTGTCCTTTCGGGGTCATTCATTTGTCCTGCGCTTAAAAAAATACTGCAAGGGATATTTTTACTTTTTGAGCGAATTTATTATTTTATTGGTGATGATGTTTTATTGACTGTGCTTGGTGTCCTATTTCAGATGAGTCTGCTTGACCTCAACTTGTGTTGTGGTTCAGATGTTTGGAGTCTTAGACCTGGATTTATGATAGCTATCGCCACCGTCACCTTGTGGACTTCCTGCCTTAGGCCACCATGCTTGACTTCATCTTTGATTGGTGTTAAAATCATCTGGAGAAATGGTTCAAAGGTCTTCATCATTTAGTCTTTTCATCAGCCTGGACAGATACATGATGATCAGCACTGTTGTGTAGATTGGCTGCTTGTTGCTTCCACTGTCTTAGGAGCCATTGGTAACGCTGGCAGGAGGATGCACTAAACGTTCAGTCAGTACTTTGGAATATCCTCTCAGCTTCTCACAGTTTCTCTAATGTCCATATCTAAGAGTGGGAGATCTGATGCTCTTTAGCTCTTTAGGACAGTATTATGCCTTTTTCAACCTTTCTTTTTTTCAACCAGTAGTTTTGCATTGATTTTTGTGATTGCATTTATTTCTGCTTCTGGCAACTACTTACATCTTTTACCACCTTGCAGGCTAAATCTTTAAAACGATTCAATCTGATATTGGTTCTTTAGATTTTGCTATTCTTTAAACAAGTGGAAACATCCTGGGGTTTTGCTATTAGGGGAGAGGACTAACAGGTAACGAAGTGGAATTACTTCGGATATCTGTGAGAATTTTTGACTTGTTTTCAGGTTTGGAATTCAGTGTTGCTAGTTGCTGTATTTCAAATGGAATTGGTTGAGATTGTTGGAAGGTTTTGTGGGTGTTTTACATGCCCTTCGTGTTTGATTTGAGTTCACCAAACATTTCCTCGAAACTGCAGCGTGTGTTCCAGGGAAATATATTTTCACTGCTGATGATAACGGGGGTCTCATACAAAATAAATGAGAGGGAGCGTTGACAGAGAGGGATGGAGACCAGCGGGTAATGTGAAAACACAACATAATTCAGTAATTGTGAGATGACATATATTCCCTTCCTGTCAGTGGGAAGACATGGTAAGAAACATCCCAGATAGCAATATACATCTGGCCAAACTCACCAAACTTGGTTTGAGTATTGATGGTGCAAAATGAAAAACAATGATATATTATATTGTTTTGTTTCAGAGTAAAACATCCCACTGAATTAGCTGCTGGCAAGTGCGAACAGGAAATAGTGATCTATTTTTTTTCCAGATTACTTGTGATAAGTGATAAAATTGTCTAAATTTGATGGTTATGAAACATGATCTGAAGTTGTAACATAATTTCTAAAGTAATTTATGGATGTTTGTTGTAATAAGACAGTCAGAGGAAGAGAGACTCACACTGATCCCTGTGCTATTTCCATAATGTCTGTGTTCTGAGTTAAATGAGTCATGACTCAGTCGGATGCGGAGAATTAAACAGTTAGAAACCTCAGGACACTGTGAATCGACACAGAGTAGAGACTGCACACATACACAAGACAGATGGACATGCAATACACACACAAGACACACAACACACACACACACAGAGGTTAATGGATAAATTCTTATCCCTGTTTGATGAGTCTCCTAGTCCCTGACAGGAGACAAATGTGATGGTATGTCTGCTTGTGTGAGAGTGAGTGCCTGTCACAATAACACACAGGCTAAATTAAACATGTGGAGCTGGCAGGAACATTTGAATTTCATAGTTAGTGCAGTTGAGTCTTTTTCCCTTTCAGCTGCGACTTTTTTGTGAGGTTCAGTGGCAATAAGCCTTTCTGCAGCATAGCTGGATAATCAGGCAGCCTAGAGCATGTTGTTGATTTACACAAGGCCTCATCAAAAGGAGATTTAGTCCAAATCAATAAAAGCAGCCATCTGTGTGTCTGCTCACTTTGGGGTTTTAAGCTTGATTCACTTCAGAGGCAGGAGAATGCCTCTGCCCTCTGCCCTCTATCAGGGAAATCCATTGGCATTGTTGGACAATGGAAATCTGTCTCTGATGTCTTCCACTGATGTGACCCAGTGGGTTCAAAACCTGAAATGCTTTTCTGAATTTCCTACACAACAATTGATTGATAGGATTTGCGCAAATGGCTTGGGTCTTATTGGTGACTGAAATAAGGTGCACTGCAGTGTTATCCTCACACCTGAACATATTATCAAGGCCAATTTGACTGTTTGCTTAACCGTGTCCCCCTCGGATATAGTTGTGCTTTCCATCAGTGATGCCAGGTTCACAATAATTATCATATGTTTACAATAATTTAGCACTTTGCCTGATATACAGTCATAAAATTGAATAACCCCTAAATTTCATAGTTTTTTCAACTAGAGTGTAATGGCATTGATTGGGAACCAGCCTGATTATTGATCGTATGCTAACTGTGTCAATGATGTATTGTTGAAAACAGACCCCCAGATCGTCTGGATTACAACCCTGTGTCCTAGAAATTACGTTTGTTCAACTACAACAGCAAATACCGTTAAAACGTTAAGTAGGAATTAGTTCACAGTAAATGTGCAAGTTATGAATGTTTTTATTTACTTTTTAAACAACAGTACATTCACAATCTCATTCTTTCAGTCACTACCCAAAGCTCATGACTGCAGGTGAGGGTTGTGATGCAGATACAATTAGCTGAAATGAGTTTGCTCCACAGGGTGTCTGGGCTCAGCCTTAGAGACAGGGTGAGGAGCTCTGACATCCGGAGGGAGCTCGGAGTACAGCCACTGCTCCTGCATGTCAAAAGGAGCCAGCTGAGGTGGTTAGGGCATCTGGTGAGGATGCCTCCTGGACACCTTCCATTGAAGGTCTTCCAGGTACATCCAACTGGTTGGCCTCGGAGTAGACCCAGAACACGCTGGAATGATTATATATCTTTTCTGGCCTGGGAAAGCTTTGCGTTCACCCAGGAGGATCTGGGAAATGTTGTTGGGGAGAGGGACATCTGGACTTGACCTGCTGCCACTGTACATTAGAGCAGAGTTTAATTTGTTTCTTAAGCCCCTTTGCCACTGGTCAAAAAACCCACTAAGACCTGCTAATATCAGGCTTTTGCCAGCAATCGAAAAGGCTACAATCAGCATTCAATCACAGGTCTGGTATTTGTCGGAGTCTGATTGGCATTGATGTAAACACAACATCTGGGTAAACATGCTGATTTTTGCCCCTTTATATAGTGTAATGTCTTTCAGAGCACAGACACTGTAAAGAGACCTCTCAGCTGTCCAGCATGGTATGTTAAACCAGAAACACTGGCCACACTGCATTTGGGGATAAATACATGAGTGCAGCCCCGAAATAAGTTTCAAAATCAAACACAAATCAAAGCGTCTAACACAGAGGAGCACCAATCAGGGGATGAGACTTGACAGATCCGTTCTACCAGTTTGCATGGCGGACACCAGCTCACTCTCTCTCCCCCCTGTGTGTGCTCTGCATGTGATGACATCCTTGCAGTTGTGTCCTCAGTCCGTACAGAAAGGCAAACTCGACTGGCAGTGGAAAAAGGCTCAATCAGCTTTTATGAGCGGGTTTCTGTTTAAAAAAAAAAAAAAACCTGCTTATACCCACTAATTTTCATGGAAAGGGGGTATTACACTTCTGCTGGTGTTTTTGGTCTTTAAAAGCTAAAAAAGACACCACCCTCTAAACTCTCACAGCAGCATACACTTCAGCAAGGGTTAAGCTAATGGTCAATTTAATCACTATTTCATTGTTTAATGCTTGTGAGAATAATGGTCACATCCTTAAAATAGAACATGAGTATGCACTATAGCTTCACTAATGTCCTTCACTTATAAGTCACTTTGGATAAAATCGTCTGCCAAATGACTAAATGTAATGTAATGTATTTGGTCAATGTGCTGAATGCTTGTGAAATTACAGTTTAATAATGTGGACAAGTATGTTTGTTTGTACCAAAAAGGTTTTTTACTTCAGAGCTTAATTGACCACTTGGGCTTTAATATAAGTCACCACTAATACCTCAGTATTCAACTCTTTATACTTT
Source organism: Trachinotus anak (assembly GCF_046630095.1). Lineage (NCBI taxonomy): Eukaryota > Metazoa > Chordata > Actinopteri > Carangiformes > Carangidae > Trachinotus > Trachinotus anak. The sequence continues at coordinate 22,428,021 of NW_027273853.1, read as the reverse complement.
ACAGTTATTCTGTCAGGCATATTCACATAAACTTAAGCAACCCCACCACAGACAATTACACTAATCAAAACCCGTCTAACCTTTTTTAATTATAATTGTCGACTTCCTTTAGAGAGGAGTGAGCTTACTGATTATTGGAGCTCCTGAATCCAATTAATTGCCACCGGCTGTATGGTGTTTAGGCCTTGCTGCCTTGATTGCACCCTGCAAGAGGACATGAAAAGCAGAGACACCCTGTTGCTTTAGAAAAGGCTCTAACAAAAGTAATTGAATGAAGCCACAGGGTTGTCTGGGCTGTTTCACTCTTCTTAAAAGCAAAACTTATCAAAAACACAGCAACAATGTTTTCAATATTCAGTTTTTGACTCAGATATTTAAAAGGGAAGGTGGTTTCAAGAGAAAATGATTAGCTTTTGATGCAAACAAGGTTACAATAAAGAGAAATTACTAATATTCGGACTGTAGTGTCCTTTAAAAGCTTAATTCTGGACGTGAAATATTTCTATTTTTCGTGAAACAAATGCATGAACTATTTGGCACATCAAAGCCAGAGCTGCACAAGCTGCACACTCTCTATCTGTGCCAGCTGAGAACACGAGCCCCGCTCTGTGCCGGGACACACACGCTGCATATCATCTCTCCACTGCTTTCAATTCATCCCAGCTGGTGCCCAGTTCAGAGCCGCACACAAGAGGACCTGCCTCATTTCACCAAGAATAGCGCTGACTGTGCTCTAATTCTAATGAACATACTGCACAGCACGGTGCAAGCGTATCACACTCCTTTGGTTTTTATTCTACTGTGATATAGTACATTAAAATAAGACATTACTTAAAGAACTTAAAGCTGCTCTCACAGGCATATGTGCACGCTGCAGCTGTGGGCTTTTGGCTCTAGTTAGCACAAGGCTAAACTATTAGCAGCATTCAACGTAGCCACTTTCAGTTACACAACACAACCAACCACTAACACCTGTTTCCTGTCCAAGAGATGTGCAGCAAGCTCTCTCAATCACTGAAACACCTCACTGATGTTGACGCGTGTCCATCTGAAGGAATGTGCACACACATCTGCTTTTGTGGAACAGCCAATACGAACACTCTCTCTCTGAAAAGACCTGTGATTGGCCAAAGTCTCCCATCATGGGCTTGATTTTCTAAAGTGAAAACAGAGCCGAGAGGAGGAGCAGATGTCTAGTTCTCACTCAGACAGCTTGAATTACAATGATTAGTTTTTTTCAATGACACCATACAATTACTGCCCAACCCAGCTTTAAAGAAGCGGAGAAATAAAATTTCAATACTAAATCGATTTTGTTTTTCATACGTGTGAAAATTTCATATTAGCTCATCGCATTTTTGATGTTACTGAGATCTGATTCCATGAAGCTCCTCTGAACAGTGGCTACTGTGCATCTGTGATGTTTCTTTTACCAAAAGTGATTCAGCTTTCCAATCTCCTCACTCCTCTGTGACAAAATAATTTAGAACCCAGAGCTGCACCAATCAATATTTTATGATGGCGTATGGACGACAGATCGAATGACTGTGTGGTATGAAACTGGTTGCTCATGGTGACAAAGCTATAAACTGACAAACAACTGCACTATTCTTAAGCAGTTACTCTGCTTGGCTTTGGCCAGGTTATCTGAACCTGGTTTGCAGCCTGACCTCAGACTGGTAGGGAAGCCAAGAAAGGTCATACTCGCAAATACTTTTTTATCCTGTTATCTCAATCTCTTATCTGTTGACTATCTGTTTTCTCAAGATAATAATAATTTTTATTCTGTTATCTCTAGAAAACAAAAAAATAATTTTCCCCTAACATAATGTCTTGTTATCTTGAGATAGCAAGATAAAAAAAACTTGAAAACTGAGACGGTAAATCCACATGGAATCACGGAGCAGAACTGCTGCTGTCTGTGTTGGTCGCACCTGAATCAGCGATGTCGGCAGCTGATGGCATCGTGGTGGCCAGAAGTGCAACATGAATGAAAACATCAATTAGATGGGCAGAGAAAAGATTGTGAGCACACCACCTCCATGTTTACAGTCTCCTGCTTTGCTAAAGAAGCCATTGATAGTTGTTGCTATGGATACCATTCAACACTACTTGGCACATCTTGAGCCATTTAACTGCATGTTCTACACCTACAGTTGATTTAAGTGTTATCTTTATGGGTATGTCTTTCCATTGGTTGTATAACGTTATGTGTTGATTAAACTAAAATAGATGAAACTAAAATGGATTAAATACACGTTTTTGGCAATCTCTGAATTTGAACTTGTGTACTAAAGATATTTCATTTTTTGAAGAAATTCGGTGGTTTTTGTGTGAAGAATTAGTTTTTCTTTTTTCAATTGGTGACCCCTTTTTATTTTGTATACTGAGTTCACTGAGTCAGTTCTCTGTACCGACGTGGAGCTCAACACAAGAGTTATTCTAACATTCAAAAGGCACATGGGAAATAATCTTATTGCAGCCTGATCCATCCCCGGCAGTCTTCTGCAGATATCTCCAGTCATCCAGCATTAATTTCATCCAAGAGGGACGCCTGATCGTGTGGTTGGTGGTCATAAACAGGCCACCTCCACATGGAAAAGAGCTGCTCTGTTGGGATGAGGGATGGACAATGCGGTGGATTGAAAAGTGAGATCATCCTGGGATGGACTGTAAACCGCTATCTGACTGGAAGAGAACAGTGATACACCGCATTGTCTCATACAAATACAAAATATTCTGGATTTCCTCACCTGGCACGAGTCTTTCATAGAGATCATCAAGGAATGAAACGTGGTGCTTAGTGTTTGTTTGCCCTATTAAGGGACTCTGCATCTCAACCAGCTGCAGCAGCAGGGCTGGTATTGTTTTCACACCTTGGTGGGGGTGTGTGTGTGTGTGTGTGGTCCAGGAGACACCTACTGTAGCAGAAACTACTGCAGGTGGTATTGAATAAGGCCAGGTTTGAAGATGGGCGTGGTCCAACGCACAACCACTGAGTACTCATGGGTCTCTAGTTATTCTTTCATGTATTTTTGGATAGGATGGGACATCAACACTTTTTTCTTCCCCTAGGGGAAATTCAACTGTAACAGTTTATATCAATAGCCAGTTCATGAGCCGCTCCCTTTGGCTGAGGTGTTATACAGTCTGATGGCAGTCGGGGACGAAGGATTTCCTGAACCGCTCAGTCCTGCAGTGCAGCGAGATGAGACGCCTGTAGCTGCTTCTCCGGCCTGACAGGATGTTGTGGAGGCGGTGGTTGGTACTGACGTAGATGTAGGAGAACGTAGTAAAGCGTAGTCTGGTTTACAGTCATTTTGTGTTGTGTTTTTAGGTATTGAATGTAAATGTACCAGTTTTGAGAATAATATGTAAACGCGTGTAAAATAGTAGTTTGAAAGTGTTAATGCGCAGAGTTTCAGAGGTCGTTGAGTTTGAGTGAGAAAACAAAAAAAAAAAAAATTGGAAGGTGTTTAGAAAGACTTTATATTGTGTCAAAGCAATGAATATATGTGTGTTTGTGTTTGTGTTAGAGAGACAGAAAGAGAAAGCGGGAGTGTTACAGTGATATCTGAATTTATTTCCTTTGTATTCACAGCGCTGCAGTCCTATAACTCAATGTAAAACACTCTTTCTCTACAGTTTTCACGCATTTAGTTTCACAGCAAAACTCTGGATCTGCACCCTTTAGTTTCATAATAAAGATGGGAAAATTATTATCTTTCGAACTGAAGGACTCTAATGGCAACCATAAATTAGCTTCTGTTGAACTGGCCAAAGCACTCTCCACTGCCCCATTAAGAGATCCTCTCAGCTCTATCAGCAGGACTGACAAGTAAACACTGAAAAAGGAAAACACTGTTCAAACCAGAGTTAATTCAATATGAATATGACATTGAACAGCTGTTCAAAACCTTTTTGATCATTTGGCATCTTTTCATAAGTGAATAACACACCTTGTGGCATTATGTTAGTGCATTAATGATATTATCAGGGTGTTATGGAGTCTGCAGGGTATTGTACTGAACAATGACACTCAAAAGATTCAGACAGTCTTTCTCTGTGTTGGGCCTGATTCAGAACTAACAAGAAAGAAAAGTGAAGAGGAAAGCAGTGATAGAGGAAGATACAGAACGCACAGTCATCTCTCTACCTCGTCCTCTCTGAAAGCATCTTAACTCAGCAGACAGTCTGAGCCATGCTTTTAGTTGAGTTGCTTTGCAAGAAAGAGGTATCCACTATCGACGAACACTATCTGTCCGACTACAACCTGCTATTAGCCAGCAGTTAAAGGGAGAAACTCTCTCCTCTGATAATGGACAACAACACTATTGTCCTTCGGTCTCAGATGTCTCTGAATCATCCCTCGAGTCTGGTCATGGATGTATACTACATATGGTCCAGATGTAAGGAAAAAGAGAAACAAGCCCATAACATCTGCAAAGGAGAGATTATACTAATAGATGAGAACTAAACATCCATCCATATCTCTTTTTGAGATGCAAGTAAAGTATTCACTGACAAAGCACTTTATTAGGAAGAGTAGAGCCTCCCTTTCCTCTGAGATTCAGCTCCGTGTTGACATGAATGCTTCACATCATTTCTGCAGATTTGTCAGCTGCACATTCATCTGATGTTCTACCACATCCCAGAGGTGTTCTACTGGATTCAGATCTGGAGACTGGGGAGGTCACTGGAGTTCACTGAACTCACTGTTATGATCATGAAACCAGTCGACTTTTGCTTTGTGACATGGAGCATTATTATTATCATTATTATAGTAGATATTAGAAGATGGTAAACTGTGGCCATAAAGCGATGAACATGGTCAACAACAATACTCAGATAGACTGTGGCATTCAGACCATGATTGACTGGTATTAAGGAGCCAATAAAACATTCCCCACACCAGGTAGCGACACAGGTTGGGTTCATGGATTCATGCTGCTGACATCAAATTCTGACCTGACCATCTGCTGCCTCAGCAATTTCTCTTGAACCTGTGTCCACTGCAGCCTCAGATTTCTGTTCTTGGTGGAAGCTGACGTGGTCTTCCGTGGTTGTAGACCATCCACCTCAAGGTTGGACGTGTTATTCATTCTGAGGATTTTCTGCTCACCACAGTTGTAAAGAGTGGTTATCAGAGTTACTGTAGCCTTTCTGTCAGCTCCAATCAGTCTGGTCATTCTCCTCTGAACTCTCTCATCAACAAAGTATTTCTGTCTGCAGGACTGCCGCTTTTTGTTTTTCACACCATTCTGAGTAAAAACTCTGGAGTCTGTTGTGTGTGAAAATCCCAGGAGATCAGCAGTTTCAACCCAGCCTGTCTGGCACCAACAATCCTGCCACGGTCAAAGACACTAGATCACATTTTTACCTAAGTACTCTGTCAGTAAATGTGATAAAGATAAGAGCAAAGTCCCATCTTCTTTTCAACATGTCAGCATCTAGCAGGTTGTAATATATTATATGTATATTTGTATAATTGTTAAGAAATATGCAATATTGCATTGAACGTGTAATAGCATGATTATATTTTTGATTTTTAGGACATTTTATTATAATAGTCAATTACACATTGTTCCAACAAAGACCAAGAAAAACAAAGAAGGAAAATTAAAGAATAATTGAAAATAATGACATGAAAATAACGAATATATCAAAGTGCAGAGAATTATTGGGCTACACTGAATCTGCAATCCAAGTCAAATGACAGAAAAAGTAGGAATCACAGTGTAAAATCTGCATTAACTATAACAGTTGTATAGTTACACATCAAATAGACACAGAGCAACATTAGTCAAATTTAAGTCCAATAACTCTTAAGAGTGCGTGTTGGAGCTGGAAGTGACACTGATGAGATTAGTGAGAGTGAACCAATAAACAGTAAAGTAGGCATCAAACCAAAACAACGAGCTGAAAGACACTAAAATGCTCTGTAGAGCCGAGGGGACTGTGGTCGGATGATAATCCATCTTGTTTGGCTGAAATGAGTCATGAGGTCTGGGAGTCTCCTGTCTGCAGGTGGAGCAGTGGGGGGGGTGAAACACAGAGTGATAGCACACTGAATTTACCAGTTACCATGTACACAACATAGTGGGTCAAGTGTGTCACTGTGAAAAATCCAAACTGCCTGGTTTTCTTGTCAAAGGTCTGGTGGACCTGTGCGTTGATCATTTATCTTCTAAACCCAAACATAATATAAAAAAAGTTTCACATGTGGCAGACACAAAGTAAAGAAACCAAATGACATCTGAGGCTCGAGCTGGCTTGTTTTCTTTTTCTCCTTCTGTTCACTGTGTGTGAGATGTTTTGCAAAGCTTGAGATGAAATATAAGCCTTTACAGAAACCGAAAACAATTAACATGCAAAAAGGATTTTGCCAAACTCCCTGTGAACATGGGCTCCTAAAAAGCCAAATCAGTGTCTCTCCAGTGATTGTTCTTTTTAAAAGCTGTTTGGAGTTTCAGTGCTGCTATGCTGCATTCAGCACCTCATCATCAAGGTAATGTGTTGCTGTCTCTAATTGTTGATATAGTTGGATAATCCATGGGAGTAATTAATTTTTTGTTCTTTAACTTTTGCCTTCAGTGAGGAAATGTGATTATTTTTCCTTCTCATTAGGCATTCTGAACAAACACAGTCTGTCCTCCGTGGGGAGGCAGGTTCGTCTGTGCCAGCATTTTCACTGGCAAAGCTGTGCTCACTGTTCACTGAGTATCTCTCTCTCTCCTCCATCTCTAGATGTATCGGTGAGCCTGTTGTCCCTGCTGGTGACCACCTGTGGTCTCGCTCTCTTCAGCGTGTCCCTGTTTGTCTCATGGAAGCTGTGCTGGGTGCCACTGAGTGGCCGTTTCCTCCCAGATGTCCTCAAGGGGGCGCACTTCCTGGGTGGAGACCAACAGCCCGTGCTCACAGAGGTAAAGAGGAAGCTCACTGTCAAAGTGCTGTTACAGTCAGAAACTAATTTATATTTCCTGAATAGAACTGAACACAGACTAAAGTTAAGTACTAATCCTTAAATTTTTTAATTTTTTAAAAGATTATGTCTTTTGCACTTTGCCTTTATTAGATGGATGCACACAATTCCTCGAGATAGCTGTTTATCACTACTTCCAGTCTTTACACTGACCTAAGATAATCATCCAACCTAAACACTTAAAATACAGACATTAGGGTGGTATCGATCTTCTCATTCTCTGCAGGAAAGTAAATGCGCCTATTTCCCAAAACTGTTCCACAATATCTGCAGTTTGGCTGCAGTGCTACTAGCACACAATGTTTCATATATGAGTGCATTTCATATCGCTTCAATTTAAAATGATAAAAACAAAGGAGAATGTAGGTATTCAAAATATTCAAACCCTGCTGCACAGACAACACCTGCCACTGCAGCCCAAAGTTAGACACTGAAAATTGCCTTTAATCTTTGTCACTTTGCACATGGTGCTTTTAGCAAAGTAACAGATGTTAATGTTTCAAATAGTATACTGATGTTAGCGTCACATAGATATTAGCTTGTTTGCAAATTGCATGTGGCTGCAACAGCATGATAACCAAGTAGATTGGTTAGTTTAAAGCTTTCATTTGGGGATATCTTTATGAGATTATTTGATGTAGTATATTATCAGCCAGATGACCACTTACCAGTCACACAGACATTATTCATCACATCTTTTAAGTTATCATTCAATAGGTTAGTTTTACCACAGCTTCCAATATGGCTGCCAAAGAGTAGGTCATACAAAATAAAAGCATTTCTAATCAACCTAAACTATCTTAACAAAACTTTACCAAGCCATTATATAACTTCTGCTGCAAATTATGCCAATCCTTTTATCACTGCAGCTCTGTCCTAAAATCCCCCAACATAAAATAGCGTTTCTAATATCAACATTGATGTCTGCTGTGCAGGTGGACGGGGAGGAAAGGGAATACAGTGAGGATGGCTGTGTGAAGGAGCCATCAGGGCTGCCATCGACTGTGGCTGTCCCGGAGTCAACCCTAAAGATAAGCCACACATCGCCTGACATCCCACTGGAGACCCAGACCAAGGTGGAGACAAACCAGGTCCACACTCTGGCCAGGGACAGGGTCCAGAGACAGATTACTGAGCCTACCTCGTCTGTACGGTCAGCACACATCAATCCCTGAACCTACTGTCCAACTTTTGGTGTTGGCAGGTTAAACACAGATGGACACACACAGTATCTAGACCTCTGGTTTCAGAGATACTTTATCACACAGCTGACAGCATAATACATCGGGAACACAGTGGCTTCAACATTTGCCTCACAGCAACGGGAACTGAAGAGTAAAACATTTTTTCAATTATTTCATATGTTTTATTTTTATCTTTTGTTGCAGACACAACTCCATCCGTCGTCAGATGAACTTGTCCAATCCGGACTTCAACCCTGCTCAGTTCCAGCGCCAGGATTCTCTGTCTGGTTTGGGTCGAATCAAACCAGAACTTTACAAGCAGCGTTCAGTGGATGCAGAAGACGGGCGTCACACCGACAGCTGCGGGCGTCTCCATTTCATCCTGAAGTTTGACTTTGACCTGGAGCAGCTGATTGTCAAGATCCACAAGGCCCAGGACCTTCCCGCCAAGGACTTCTCAGGGACCTCCGATCCTTACGTCAAGATCTACCTACTGCCTGACCGCAAAACCAAGCACCAGACCAAGGTGCACCGCAAGACACTCAACCCAGTGTTCGATGAGGTGTTTCTCTTTCCTGTGGCGTACGCCGAGTTGTCAAGCCGAAAGCTGCATTTCAGCGTGTACGACTTTGACAGGTTCTCACGCCATGATTTGATTGGCCAAGTGGTGGTGGACAACTTCCTGGATCTTGCCGACTTTCCCCGGGAGACAAAACTGTGCCGAGACATACAATATGTGACCTCGGTGAGATACAACTTTCATCCATTTCTTTATATTCCGTCTCTGTCTCTCTCTTCTGAATGTGTTTAACTCATATTTACATCATGCATTGCAGCATATTTCCAGCTGGATACAGATGTAGGTCTCCCAGGGCCAAAGTACCTGCACCAGCCTGAATCCCATGTCCTTTTTTCATTCAAAATCTGCTCAAACAATCAAAAAGAGCAAGATGTCCTGTAAAGCCCTGTTACAACAGCAGAGGGAAGGAGATATATCAGTGGACTTGTATCTAATTTCCCATCCAAGTGGAACTCATCTGTGGTTTCAAGAGGCTGAGACATAGAAATATACTTAGACACAGTTAATGTTTAATGAAAGCAGTAGGAAACACTTGGGGGTGGTGACCCAGATCTACACTGACATAAGACAGGAGATGGATTGCCAGAGATACAGCGACATTGTCTATATTACATTATTCACTTGGATAAATCTAAAACACAGAGTGCACAGAGTAACTCAGTAAGAAAGTTACATCCTCCTGCCAGGGAAATCCTCATGGTTTGCCTGTCTTTTTGATTCAGGATTACAGACGAGTGTGCTTCCATTTGGGATAGAAAGACATCCCCTCTGGTTTATGAGCAGTGACAGAAAGGCCAAGTAGTTAGACAGCACATTTATCAAGTCAGAAGATTGTATATAGTGCTTTTGACTATGATTACAATTACTTTCTGGAAAGAGAATTTACTGGATTTTTTATAGTTTATGCATGATATGTCCAAGATTTCACCCAAAGTAACATTTGGAATAACTTAATTATGGGACCAGCATGTTCCAGCCTGTGGTCTTTGCTCTCCATTAGGGTCACCATCTTACAACACATTATAAACATCAGCCAAGAAGTTTTTTACACATGGATGGGTTTGGTACATTGTCATGTGCTGTAGTGTCGGGCCAACAATAGTCCTAGTCTGGTACAGAGGTAAGGGGTTTGCCCAACAATGGACACCGCCTCTTAAAAACACTTGACAAAGTCATACATATACTAACTGAAAGGGTCTAAAAATAATAAAACATAAAAAAGAAACCATCAATAAGATGATTATAGAAACACATAAATAAGGGATTTTGAAATATTTAAGAACATTTAAAAAAGAAATCCTTAATCACTAATCATGAAAAAAAGCTCTTTCCATTAATAAGGTGGTTAAGGCTTTTTGTGTGCTGGCAGTGAAAGCAGGTTCCTGAAGAAGTTCAGGTTTGATCTTTCTGCCGGAGACTGGTATGTTGGCTCGCTTTAGCAACTCTATCATTGGGCTGCAGCCAATCAGGTTATATGTAATCTGTGGTTTTTATTTTTTTATTACAACTACCTCCATGCTATTTTTCATCCTGCTTTCTTTTCCCTGTCAATCTTTTATGTTTTTCAGATGGTATCCTTGACTTTACTGATCACCTGACTTTTATTCAAACACTATTATTTAATATGTCCAGTACTTTGGTTTATGATCAAATACCTGTAAAACTGAGGCATTCCCATCAGCCTCGGATGTAACTTGTGTTTAGGACTAATGATTAAATGTTAGCATTCTAAACACGCGAAAGAGCCATCGTGACCATGGCAAAAAAAAAAAAATACCTGATGAACATTGGCATTTGTCAGCTGCGAACATGTTCAAATGCTATTGTTAGCATTTAGCTCAAGCACTGCAGTGCTAATGAATAGCTTCACAGAGCTGCCAGCACAACTGTAGACTCATTCATGTCCAGAATCATGAGCAGCCGAGTCAGAAAAATAAAAAAACATGGGAAAATAGCTTCCAACTAGTAATTCCAAGTCGGAGTATACAGTAATAGAATACAATAAGGGATGTCCTTACTGTATAAGCTCCTTTTTGGTTAAAAGAACTAGAGAATGTCAACAGATAAAATGGCTGCAAAGGCACCATCACTGGTAGCTAGGCTGCAAAATAAAACCTAATGTTAACACTATTGCAATCAATTCAACAAATGTTAAAGGACCTACACATTTTTTAAATTTTTTTTAGCTGGTTTGACTTGTTAACAAATTTCAAATAAGTAAAACAGCAAAAGTACCTCATTTAGGTTGTTCATCTGTTGTGATTACAGGATAGCAGTAGGGATAACCAATCTAAGAATAATGTGTGAACACCCCCAATCAGAATAACAGAAGAATTCTCTGCTCTTCTCATTTTGCTGACTCTGTGTGAGTGCCTTTGAAAATGTGGGGAACTTTTGTAATTTCATTAGATGACAAAATACACAATATTCCCAATGAATTTTGTGGGTGTTTAGTTGCTGATGGCGAAGTCTCATAGTTTCTCACAGATGCATCATTTTTATCACTTTCTATTGATATTAACATCTACTGTAGATTATCAATAGTGTATATAGGCTTTACATACTCAGTATAAAACTTAAGTTGTAGTAGTTGAACTATTAAACTATATATACAGTATGTAGGAGGCTTTGTCAGTTGTCTCTGCTAGGAAACAGAAAAATTGCACAAAAGGACCAGACATTCAGCGTCTCAGAGTGTTTCAGGAACCTACCCCTGGTGTCTGGAGTGAAGCCACCGCTCAGCCTCATATTTTGAGACGCTTTGAACGACACAGCTGCTCCTCATCATGTAATTAAGTTCAAAACCAGAAACTGATCTTTAGCTGGGTCAGCACAAACCCAGTTCTGGCCTGTTATTGCACTGCTAACTACGGTAGTGCCAAGACCCAGCGGGATGCCTCTTCCACCTATTAACACGCACATATACACACAAACACACACTAATCTTGTTGGTTCACAAATATTGTTTTATCACCTTTCAGGCTCTAACAGTAACCCAGCTAAATAAGGTCAGGATAAATGGGTTAGAACCTCCTCTGTGGCATCCAACTTGTGAACTATAGCTGTCCTGTCTCCTGCGTCCAAGACAGAGGGGTCCACTTTCTAAATATAATCCCTTATTAATCATCCATTTACCCAACACTGACTACAACAAACAACAGGCCTTTTCTAGCTTGGGATATAATGGGTTTATCTTAAGCAACTCTGAAAAACTTTTTCTCCCAAAGCAAGAAAATATAGTTATCACAAATTCACTTTTGTAACTTGAATGAATGACATATCTTACAGGACAAGATAATTTATTTTAATAAATATTATAGCCTTTGGTTAGGAATGTTTCTGAATGATGTGAATAGGTATTTTCCTTTGCCGATTTTTTTTTTTTCGTAATTGTAGCTGATTGAGAATTTGTACCAACCCTGTCTCCTAATTTGCAAATTTGCAAAAGTAAATATGTTTTTCAAGAAACTTAATTATGACCAGATTACGATTTCTATGAGCATATTGAGGAAATGTTGGTCATTTATAAATTCTGCAAGTCACAAATGTGTTGATGCTGAACTTAGTGAACAAGACGTGTAGTGACCACAGCATTATTTAACTGTTATATGGTTATGTTTAGGCAGTGCTTTGTGAGTTAGGGAAAGATGAGCTGATAGCTGAATGGTTGGGGTGCACAACACACGTGTATGTGCGCTGAGCAGTCGAGTCGCCGTTTCAACTCCTGACTGGCCTCCCCTTGTTTCCTGTCACTCTACAATCTCCTATCTAATAAAGGTGTAAAATGCCCAAAAAATAATTAAAAGAAAGATTGTGATTCTGTTTTATTACAGAAAATGTTCATAGTGAGTTGAGACACAAGTCTAGAGCAAAACCAGAATCCTTAACCAAAGACCCTAACTCCAGGAGGGGCTCTGGATGCCAGTCCTCATCCCTCCCCACCTGTCCCCTTCACCAACATTTTCATATCATACATTTACATTTACAGTGAATATATAATATAATGTGATAAAGTTATTTCCTTAAAGTGTTTGATAATTTGATAACTCGACTCAGACTTGGGACTCATAAGCAACCTTTGTTTTCTTACCAAGTAGGTTATGGTTTCATCTGTGTCTGTTTATTTGTCAGCAGGATTATGAACAAAGAATTGAACTGATCTGCACTGAATTTTGGGGCAAATCTGGATCTTTCTATGAAGTCTGGTGTATGTCTGGCATGGAGTGTCTAATTGGGACGCGCAGGAAGATTCCTGTTGGGCTGTGCTGGTTGTTGGGCTGCAAGCGTGAGAGACAGAAAGAGGGAGAGAGATTTATAGAGCTGTGTGTGGTAATCAGCCCAGCAGAGCAGTGGTTCTGTGTGGCCGTCGTCTCCCTCATGTCTGTCTCCCCCTAAGCAAAGTACGTTCAGTTCAGGTATGCGAGGCAACAGATAGGAGCAGAGCAGCAGAGTGAGTTCAGGACCACCAGGAGTCCAGTTTTACAGAATAAGCTGTAGACAGAAGACAACAGGAATCTAGTCTGAATTTATTTAGCAGGATAATGTCGTATAACTTTGTTTTCTGCTGTTGTTTCAGCATAAATTCATCCTGTCCAGTCTCACACTCTGTATAACAACTAACACACATGGGAAAGTTAGAAAAAGAACTACAGCTGAAGGTGCAGGTGTTTCTATTTCATATATTGTCATCCTAATGAATTCATCCTGTGTTTATTATATGATTCTTGTAAAGTTTGACACAGCCCAGATGTGATGTGTCTCCAGATGGGCTTTGGTGGGCCAAAAGCCCAGGAATTAATTTTATTCCCACTCCTCCCCTGGAATATGTTGTTTGACATTGGCTCTACTAAGTGCATTTTGTAGTTGTTTATGTGGTTGGTTTCTGTTGCAAAACTCTAAATAAAATCAGACTAGTCTTTACATGTGCAAATGCATTAAAAGATATGATAAAAATCTATAGATAATTGAGTTATACAGTGATATCATTGTTTACAATGTTTGACTAAGGCATTTACCATATGTGCCCATACAAAAGTGAACATTTGCCGTTTGTGTTTCTTTCCCTTGATTTGTCTGTGCATTTGTGTGTGAGTGTCTGTGTTTATGTCCCAGTGTTTTGCATCAGTGAGGGAGGTCTAAAGAAATATAGAGATGTGAAATTTCTACTTTCTCTCTCTCCCTCATTGGCCCCAGCAGAACTAGGTTACCTCCCTTGGGATTATGGGGAGGGACCGTGCGCTGGTCCAGTCTCCAGTCCGTGTGCATTAATCATGGCTGCAGGCACAGAACAGGCTTCTAACCATCCCTGGCCATATGCACTGGACTATAACATACACATATTTCTGAGCTTACAGAAAAATAAATGAGGTTCATCCTGCAAGGTCTATATTATAGGGTCAGCCATGGGAGCACTCACACAGTCCCAGTATAATCTGGGGGCTTGAACCTGTTACTTTTTATGTAATTAGGGAAGTTGATTAGTGTTTGTAGTTTTAAAACTGGCTCATCCCTTTTGTGAGTTTTAATTAAATTCAAGATTGCCATAGCAAGAGTCCTCTACAGCGTGGATTCATGTTGATGCTATAGTGTCTCACTGTTAATCCACACACCATTAATTACTGAAACAAAAATGAATTTCCTTCTCTGGAAACCATACCTCTGCTGGCTCAGAATCAATCTGGCTTGTCTCTGCCCTGTGTGTGTCCTTCGCTCCTCAGTACCATAATGTCTTCTGTGACATTAAAAAAATACATATAAAATGATCATTCTGTATGAATATGATCTTAGCTCTCTGGATCCCCACAGCCTTTTCATATTCCTTTAGCATGTGTGTTGTCCCACAGTCAAAGACGCATAAAAGATGTAAACAATAGAACCATTTGAAATGGCAAATGTAAACTTTTGCATTATTGTCCAGTAAGTGACCAAGCTAAGGAGGTTGCTAACTTACAGCAGATAACAAGCTTATCAGTCTGTCTTCAATGACTCTTTATTGAATGAAATAATGTAAAGTCATCAGAGCCAAATGCCAAGTGACAATAACTGACAAAGTAAAGAGAAAGTGTTGTATTAGGTGAAATAAATGGGTAGGAACCTTCGATATGCGGTACTGTGTTGTCAAGGGGACACGATAAAGAAGGGGAATTAACATGCAGCTGTCTGTCGGGTTCAAGCCTCTAGATAAGGTGTGTGCAAGGAAGAGGAAGCACGTCAAGAGGGCTGGGGTCCATGCTAGGCTAAGAACAAACAACATCCAACTCACGCTGACAGGGAACACAGCTGTGTGCAGTGAGGCTGTATGTATAAGTCAACACTGACTGGTGCTCTGTGAACTGCTCAGGGATATTTGCAAAATGCAGAACACTAACCCTCGTGGACTGCTTTTTGTCACTGGAGATTTCAAGCATGCAAATTTCAAGTCAATGCTCCCTGAATTCCATCAGCATATCGAAAACATTCTAGATCTTGTTTACGCAAACATCTCTGTGATGCTGATCCCAGCACACAGACCGCTCGTCCAACACTGTCAGCAGGAGCCATCTCTCCTTCAGGACTGTTTGAGCTCAGTGGCTGGCACATATTCAACTGAAGGTGACTCCACCAACTTGGGGCAATTCACGGCATCAGTGATCAGCTACATCAGCAAGCGCATCAATAACATCACTGTCTCCAAAACCATAACTACATGCTCTGTATTGGAGGCTGTGGATGACTGCAAAGGTGGGTGTGCTGCTGAGGATCTGAGACACCACCTGAAGAACAGGTAACAAGGCAGCTCTAAGGACAGCAAGACCCTTCCGGTTCTGGACCATCAGAGCGGCAAAGCCCAAACATGCCCAAAAAACACAGCCTTCCTTCCTGATGCACTGAACAACTTCTACTCTCGATGATGATGACCCCTCCTCCCAATGACCAAGTGCTATGTCTAAGCCGTTGTTAGTGGTTAGTTCTGAACAGCTATAGTAGTTAAACAACTAGCCCCAGGAGTAGTAACTACGTCAACAAAGGGTCTTGAATCTCATATTTCACCAAGACACAAAAATGAATTTCCCCCTCCAGGGTCACAAGGCCTTTGTACCAATTAAGCAGCAGGAGAAGCTTGTTTATAAGTCACAAGATTCAATTTGCTTTTGGAAATCTATCACGTTGGTACATGTGCGTCCCTGCCTTCTTTCTCCTCAGGTGAAGATCTTTTGAAGACAAAGACAATGACGACGTTAAAGACACTGTAACCTGCAGCTCCTGCAGGGCCAGTCAATACTATTGACTGCAGTCTGGTTGGCCTGTAATTAGGACCTTGATAAATGGGGTCAGCATGTGCATACACAGTGCGAGTGTTTATGTGTGTGTGTGGTTAATTCAGTAAAGGAGGTTCCCATTTCCCAGCATTGATAAATGGAACCATATAACAAGCACTCCCATTTGCCCTTATTGACAAGTGCGAAATTTGATTCTCTAGATGCTTATGGTCAATTGAGTCACTGAAGGATCCTGAATATATTACAGGGGTAAACATGCACAGTGGGGACCAAAAGTGGTGTCAGACTTTGGGACCCAACTGTACATTTCTTCTTTTTAAAAAAAAAAAACATTTGACAATTGGTTTAAATTCTTGTCAAGAGATAGAAGAAGATGATACTACTCTCATGTCTGTGCTACCAAGACGCTGGAGCTGAGGCAGGTAGCTTAGTACAAAGACTGGAGGCCTTGGGCAAACAGGTAACCTGGCTCTTTTTATAGTTTCAAGAAAAAGGTAACCAAGGTTTGTCCATTCATAAAAACACAAAGAAATGTGGACCAACCAACATAAACTGCAACCCAAAACTATTTTCAATCAAACATATATGGGTAACAGGAGGTTATACTGAAAAACAAGAACTCAGAGCGGCTCATTTAAAAAAAACAAAAAAACAAAAAACTGAAGAAATAAAGTTGAACTAGTTCATTTTTTGGAGCCATGAATTTATTTTAAAATTGTGAGCTATTAACAAATTAGTTAAATTTAATCTGTGTGAACTGAACTTTGCTGTAATCGAATCTGGAAATCACGTTACAATGTTTATAGTACTGAAGTTACTGGTAGTTAATGTCAGCGAGCACTAGCAAGTCGCCCGTTTGTAAGCTCTTTAGCTACATCTATGCTAAACCTGCTAAATCTGAAAACACTTTTTAACATGTTATGTCGTTTTAGTAAAGATCTATGACCACTGACAAAATGTTTATTCATTGAGATGCTAAATGTAGGATACATCAGACTCTTTTTCTTTGGTAAAACACACCTAAATTACTGGCCCATGCAGGAGACATATGAGACAGACTTCTAAATTTGCAGTCTTGAAACATTTTTTTTCAAGGCTGCAACCTATTCAATCTCCTCTGTACTTCAGTAAATCAGCTCTACCCAGGCAGTATCTGCACTGTCTCACTATTCTTTACTGAGAGTTATGAAGGATCCTTCAGCCTAACCTGATTCTGCCAGGGTATATTCATCTATACAGCTGAAGTTCAGCCTAGGCAGTGATTTATTTACTTCCACCATGTTCATCCAGGCTGATATATTATACTGTTGATTGGCTGTGTTATAACAGGATCTCCGATGTTTAAGTGAGCTGAACAAATTGTCATGCGTGTTTTTTGTCCTTGAACTGAGTCAACACATTTCAGTTCTACTGTAAATCAAACTGCATTATTAACATAGAAAAAAAAACTTTACCAAAACATTACAACTGTTTGCAGTTTCATTTTGACCACAAACGCCACCTTACCAGTGCATACATTTGTACAAATAAGTATAATAATTTGGGTGCTCCAAAACTTGTGAATCACTGCGTTTACATTAAACAACACAAGTTTCCTTTTCTGTCACACAAGAGTGGAATCATCAAGATTTATTGGAAAACAGCAGTCACTGTCTTCAATGGTCTAATGAATGATGAATGTTTAATAAAGCAGTTCATTTCATAGTGACACATGCTAAATATAACACTTTTAAGAAGCCCTCTGCAGGAAAAAAAAAAAAAAAAGACAGAGGGAGAAAAAAGAGGAGAGATGGATTTAGACGGAGCCAGTGATTGTTAAAGACACAGCAGTAGAAAGGCTTGTAGAGAAAGCCTGGCTGATCCTGAGGGAGAGAAGGTGCTAGTTTTATAATTGGAGAAGATGGACTGTCCACACTCTCTCCCTGCTTTATTGGAGCGCTTTAGAGCACCAGTCTAATTTCATTGACTGAGAACAAGTGACCATAATCCTGACCGCAGGCTTGATTTGAGTGCTCATAAGAGTAGTGACCAGCACTCTATACTCTGAAAACTTAAGAGTGCTTCATGACTCTGTGTGTGTGTGTGTGTGTGTGTGTGTGTGTGTGTGTGTGTGTGTGTGTATCATGGGAGAAGGTTATCACATTATCTGCAGAGAGCTGGAGGGCTACAGTCTGTGTATATGCCTGCCTGTTTGTGTGTGTCAGCATGTGCGTGTCTTTGCGTGCGTTACACCACGGAGACATCACAAGCTGTACATCATTAACACCCGGGGCTCAGAGCAGCGGTGATGATGCAGTGTCAAGAGGTGACTCATCGCACAGAATGTCATGGATCCCAGACAACACTCTTTGCGTGTGTGCATGTGTGCATATGCGTGAGGGTAGGTGTGTTTACATGCTTGCGGGTGTGTAGATGCTGTCTTCCATGATGAATCATCTCATTTTGTTCAATTTGATTTTCAGTGATTTTGAGCAGAAGACCCAGAGCAGCAGCGTTTTAATGTGTATGTGTATGTGTGTATGTGTGTGTGTGTGTGTGTGTGTTGCCTTCATAACCTGACTCCAATTAATCTTAATCAGCATGAGGCAGGGCGGTTATTGATGTTTGAATGAAATAATGATTTTCCAGTATAACCACTGCCTCTGACCTTTAACTAGGCTTTATAGCTAATAGGCAAAGACAAAGTACAAAATCATTAACATCCTGTGTATTAATCCCTGATTGGACAGAAGGCATTAAGACACAACAGATGGCTGTGTTAACCTGCTTTGTGTCCGGTGAAACATAAAACCAAAGTTAAGTACAAATTAACTGATTAAGATTTGTAACAGGGAGCTAAATGTCAGCCCAGTGTGTTAAAGACAGAACTTGAAATCAGAGTTTTCCCTGTAAGGAACCTAATGTGCTTGTGTCTTATAAACATAGCAGTCACTCTCACATGTTATTTTCACCTTCATATGTTATTTTTAGATGTGTTAATTGGAAAAAGAGCTTGGCATGTGCATGAATGTAGACACACTGTGAAAGCAGGGGTATTTTCATGGGAAAACAGACGTAGTTAAATGTGATGGCAGATTCAACAGGTTCCAAAAAACACTGAGATGAAACTAACATCCAAAACCAGGTTACATATCATTTAAATGCTCAGGGCATGACATTCCTTTATTATGAAATATGAAATATGCCGATTCATGATTCATCGTGAGTCACACCATTGCTGCACATTGCAGATGTGATTAGACAGATTTCCATGATTTTTATTAACCGAAGGAGTCGTAGGTTTGATCCTCACCTGAGGTGCAAAGACTTGTATCAGTCATTTAACAAACTACATATGTTCCATCCATACATATCTTTTTGTGTGGATTTGGCATCAGCTGAGATTTTTGTAAACAATTTTCTGAATTTTCTTCAGCAAATACAAGCAATATATGTTGTAGCTTGCAATAAAGTTCTTGAGTTCAATGCTACTTAAAAGGTACCCTGTGTACCCTAGTTTGTCTACTAGTAGCACTATAGTCATTTTTTTTGCAACACGTGCAAGTCTGCGCATGAGAGCAGATCCACGGAATACACTTTACTGCCATCAGTTTCAGACTATTCATCTGATCTACACCCACTGGGGATCGTGCACCGAGATGTGTAGCAATGTGCCAACAAACTACAGGGAGGAAAACTACTTGCTCACCAAAATGGATTAAAACCAGGGACCAATGTTCTGTTGTGGCCGGCCACAGTACTGCACCATTGTTTTGGCTTGTATTCTTTTGTTTTCTCTCTGGCCATGGTCATGTACCAGAGTCATGCATTTCATGATCTAGTTTTCAATTTTTTAATCACTCAGCCTTCTAATCTTATGATGTTACACCATAAAAACTCCAAAAGGCCCTAAACCTTCTCAATTTGGTGGGAAAAGCTGAGACAACATATACAGACAGGTGACAAATAAAAGGGAAAAACTTCATAAATGAGTGGATTAACATAGCAAATGCAGTTACCTCCACACAGAAACACAAGGGGTCACTGAAATGACGTGAATCATATTGTATGCTATGGCCTTCACAGTCACCAGATCTCAACTTATGGGAGATACTAAGACACTATTGGTTTTTCCTTTAATTTGTCACCTGTCTGTATGTACAACACAGATTTCAGCGCGTAATTTGCTACTAATGACTGTATCGTTATTTATTAAATATTTACCCTGGTGAAATTGATCTTTTTCATATGGTGCCTAGAATGAGGATTTCTCAGACCTCAGATGTGTCTCCCCACTCTTGCAAGAGAGGGGTTCATTCAAATGAGGATTTAACTCTGAGTTAAAGTTTGTTATTAAAATGAAAGAACAATAAATAGTACTAATAAGAAAATGCAATATCTTGATTTGCAGGACAACGTGGACCTGGGAGAGCTGATGTTCTCATTGTGCTATCTCCCCACGGCTGGGAGGCTTACCATCACTATGATCAAAGCCAGAAATCTCAAAGCCATGGACATCACTGGAGCCTCGGGTGAGTGCTGACTGACAACGTAGAGTTTCTGCTCTGAGATCGGGTAGTCAAATGTGCACAGAAGGTGTTTAAGTGCCTTATTATTGTTAAACAGTTAGTCAGTGTTTTTTGAATGGCTCTTTGTGTGAATACATTTTGAAGTCGTTGAAAGCCACGTTACCTGTCCCCAGATCCATATGTGAAAGTGTCCCTGATGTGTGAAGGCCGGAGGCTGAAGAAGAGGAAGACGTCAACCAAGCGCAACACTTTGAACCCGGTGTACAATGAAGCCATTGTGTTTGATGTTCCTCCTGAGAACATCGACCAGATCAGCTTGCTCATAGCCGTCATGGACTATGATCGGTTAGTAAGTTACATTAATATATTAATTTCATCTGTAACATTAACTGATGCAACTTTTTGGCATCTCCTTGTGTTGTTCTTGGCTGTCCTACAGGGTTGGACATAATGAAGTGATCGGAGTCTGCAGGGTGGGCAATGAGGCCGAGAGTCTGGGACGGGACCACTGGAATGAAATGCTGACGTATCCACGGAAACCCATTGCACACTGGCACCCACTCATGGAGGTATGTGCAAATTTGTGCATTGGTACAGGATTTGTCTACAAATGTTTTAAACTAAGTAACTATAAGAGGTGACACCAGACTCATTGAGAAAACAAGACAATCTCCAGCCATGCTAACAATTTTTGTGAGGCTACACTTATGCACAGTGGTGCTTTGAGCTAAATGCTAATGTCAACATGCTATGATCACAGTGACAATGTTACATGCTGATGATTAGCAGGTAATATTTCACACGGTTACCATATTAATGGTGTTAGGATGCTAACATCTGACAATTAGTACTAAACACACATACTAACCCCAATCCGAAGTCCACGCAAACCATCTGCTAAATGCCACAATGGTCAACGCTGGGTATTGACGTCAACCTGATTTTCATTTCTGTCTAAAATTGAATGTCCATCAGATGCTAGAGTTGTCAGAGTCAGCTGACGACTAGTGCCAGCTGGGTAAGCTATGTTCAGGTAAATACAATTAATTCAATTTTTTTTAAGTAATTTGTGAATTACTTAATTTAGATAATTTTATTAATTCTTGTAGGATTCCTCAAGGCTTAGTGTTAGGCCCATTATTGTGAAATTTGCACATGAATTATATATGTAAGACTTTCAAAACATAGAGAGTTACTTTGTTTGCCGATGATGCAAACTGATACAAGTACGGCTGATGGGAATCTCATGAGTAAGGGATAACCCTAACCCTGTACTGCACAAAATCCTTTGTGCACCATTAATCATAAATTCATTAATTTCAACCCAATTCCGTGGCAATCCAGCGAATGGTTAAGAGATTTCACTCAAAATGGCAAATGTGAATTGAGGATTTTATGGTGATCATCAGTGTCTGTACATGATTTCATGACAACTATCCAGTAGTTGTTGAGATATTTTAGTCTAGACCGATGTGGTTGACTGATCGACTTGCACTGCCACGAAAACTTAGGGACATAATCAACATGACAGCAGGATTGTTTTCTCCAGCTTAAGTCCATAATGTGCTAGCTGTAATGGCTTTAATTTCAAATGTAAGACAGCAGTAACACGGTTCCTGACCTCTGAATCGGCACCCACATGCCCCATTTGTTCAGCCATTCAAACAGATGAGTGAAATGAAACAAAACGACAACTCACACTGATCATCAGGCCAAGAAATCAGAATATTTAAGTGAAACCATACTGTATCTGTGTTCGGCTTAACTCAGTAAAGAACTAACTCCAGAAATATACATAAATTGAATCTAAATGAGTTTTCATATGCCATGCTAGCATTTTGTGTATTCCATTTTGAGGTACAGTAAAAAAAAAAAAAATAAAGAAAACAATTACATAACAAAAAAGACTGCATAACCCTCATGTGTACTTGACTTGTTTTGCTTTGATTGCCACAACAGAGGCACCTAGCTTACAGAGAGAGAGAGACACAGACAGAGGCGGCTAAATTCACTGAGCTGTTTCTATTTCTGAATTCCCAGCCCACACTCATTAAAAAAACAGAGCATGTTAAAACAGATGCTGGACTGATTCATGCAAATTCATACGGAGTTGTCAAAGCTAAATCTACTGGTATTCAGCTGGAAGGGGTCAGAAGATAAAACGCTTCAAAATGGATTGCTGTCCGGGTAAATGTTACGCCTAGCATCAGCTATGACACACATTAGCATCTTTATCTTTTTCTCTCTTTGAAAGAATTTAAATATTCACTTCTGCTTTACTTAGACATGTCTTGGTATTTTCAGCATTCCTAAAATATAATGGACAGCAGCTAGCTGAAAGCTAAATTGTTAGCGATTAACACTGGTCATCACAGGGACTGCTGACATGCCTTCTCTGGACATCATTATTTTTTATTCAGGTGATGCTCATTATGAGAGCATAGGATTGTTATTCATCTCGAATGAACATATCAATGATTTTTTCGGCTACCCAAATAATATTTCCATCTGAAATCAGGTCAACTAATGTATAATGAGCATCTGAGTAGATTATTTCACTGACTTCAGTTACGTGTGCTGCTTCGACAAAAATGGCTGCTACAAGTGTTTTATTTACCAGAGAAAATTCAACTCACGCCATGAAAAATCCAGAAAACATGAATATCATTTAATATTTAAAAGTTAGTGAATAACATTTTGTCTGATTTTGACAAAATCAGACCTGCCTCAATTTGTGACCAGCAGATTTTTAAGTGTATGGTAAGTGTAAACAAACATACACACAGATAATTCATCTGGAGGTAAAAAACTACAGTCGTAAACTGAAAGCTGGTCAAACTGCTGCAGGTTACTTTTCTTATTGGCAGGGCTGAATCTAAACTGCAGATCTGAATCTTGTGGAGCTGTGCAGCACTTACCTCCACTTTCAGGTGCTTTTCATCAGAGACGCTGTTTCATTTTGATCATATGTCAACAACACAAGTGAACTGAGCTTTTGAGGGCAGTTTAAGTTGCGAATGTTTTCTCCTCATGTAGTTGGCTAAGATTGAGCCAGAGTAGATGTTACTTGTGAATGCTCTACCTCCACTTTGTCTGCATGTGACTGAGTTAGTGCAAGGAGCAACAGAAGGCCTTTATGGCTGTTGCTGTGATTTTGAAAAGTGTTCAGACTGTTACAGCTCTTCACCATCATATTGCATTTAGTTGCATTTTAACACCAGGATTCCTCCCACTTCTCCCAGTTAACCACTGAATATCTAACTGAAGGAAATAAAGTACTAGTAGTCACACTGTGTTTACTAGAGGATTTGCATGACTTGTTGGAGGTCAGTGACCATGCAACTGTGGTGAAGCTAGAGGAGCTCTCTTACTGTCTCAAGTGCCATTTGTATAGCACTAAAACACACGCACACGCACGCACGCACGCACACACACACACACACACACACACACACACACACACTGAGGCTCCGTCAGACAGTTTCCAGTAACAGTGTCATATCTGAGGCCATTAGCCACAGCAGTGGACTACAGCAGCAGGGCCTGAGATCCAGGCTAATGGCTTATCTGTGTTTCTTTAAAAAGGTCTACGCAGAAGCCCTGAGGAGACCCAGTCAAGAGGACATGTCTCACAACACAGGCAGTAATGCACATATACTGTATGTATCTACAGGGATATGCACACAAGTATTCACACATAAAAAACTGATTAAATTTAGCAAGTAAATTGGTTGTGACCCTCAAAGTGATGCATTCCAACATAAAAAAGACAAAAGACATAGGACATAGGACATTTTAAGAAAATGCACATACTCTCTCTGACACACACACACTCACAAGTTTCTTATCCGCTTTTCTGGCTTTTCTGAAGTGTTGGAGTAAACCTCGCTGACCCTGTGACCACAGACGGAGAGCATTAATAATTCACATGATCTCTTCAGCTAGTGCTGTAAACACACACACACACACACACACACACACACACATACCCGTTTTTATTTCCCCGTAGGGACCAATGACTGAGAGGGTACTGGTGGGATCCACCCTTTCTGAATGGTCTAGAGACATGATTTTAACTGCTAAATTCATTATAATTTTTTGTTTAGATGAAAATGACTTGAAACATCAAACACTCTTACATAAATTTTAAACCTGAATTTTTCTCCAGATGGGGACCAGTCCTGACTCACCACCCCCTCCTGGGGTCTGTGATGCTATGTCTATTGGCATATGGTAAACAGCACTGCTGAGTGGTGTTAATGAAATATATATATTAATATTACATTGTATAAGGAATAAATACAATAATCTAGAGTACCAGGGATACATTGTGCACTGAAAAACATCAGATTCTGATTCTAAAATCTAGTTATTAAGCAAATATAGGATTGAACAGTGATATATATACAGTTAATATAATGGATAATATATTTGGCCTCTTTAAGAACATTAGTCTTGATGCTTCTCCTGCAGACTCACATATTTCAACATAAAAGAAGTTGAGCATGATGCCCAAATGGAATTTTGGACCTTTTCTCTTGCTGCTGCTGCTTTTCTGTATTCATTGATGCTCTTTTACTTAAACACAACACAACAACAAAGTCATGCCAGTAGGGTACAACACAAAAGTCAGCCATGAATTGGGAGAACTAAAAGT
Organism: Trachinotus anak; assembly: GCF_046630095.1. NCBI lineage: Eukaryota > Metazoa > Chordata > Actinopteri > Carangiformes > Carangidae > Trachinotus > Trachinotus anak. The sequence continues at coordinate 22,402,851 of NW_027273853.1, read as the reverse complement.
CAAAGGTCTGTCATTCATGTAGACACATGTTGGCATAGCCTTCATACTGTAGAACTGGACAAACTCGCAGGGCAGCACTAGTTTTTGCAGTCTTTAGAGTGACAAGTCGTACCAGTGTACTTAAATGTCAAAATGCATAGAGGCTGGCAGGTCTGCAACACTGACAGAACCAGAAAGAACAGCATCGCATCTCACTGTTATTATTCGTCAACTGTTTTATTAACATCTCACATGTAACCCATGTGTAACTATCATGATGACCGAGACATATCCAGTCATTATACAATAAGAGCTCCTGCTCTCAGAATACATGACGTTATGTACACTTAGACAGCTGGTTATATGACCAGCTCAACTGAATGTAACCCGTACGGAAATACAAGTATTCAATACATGTGTAAGAATGCATATTATTGTAAAGACCGTAACTGTATACTTGGCCTGTAAGATCAATGCATGTATCAACAAAACATGCACAATTGGAACAAGTGCAAAGACTAATGTGTATCAACACATGTAAGAACAATTGCAACTTTTTCAGTAGTTTCTCTTTGCACTTCCACGACGTATGGCAGTGATGCGATTTTTAACACAGACCTTTACTGCTTTCCAAGTTCTGTTTTTAAGAGCCTCTGGTGAAGCCTCAATACAGCCATCACAGTCCACTTTTCCAGGTACTTTACCACAATCTATGAAAGTGCTCAGTGTCTTTTCCACAGCACGGACTTCTAGCGTGGACCAGCCTCTCTTCTTTGAGGTGTCTGTGAATGGAAAGACAGGGAAAAAAAGAAAATCAGAGTTGGATACTAACAATTTGATTACCAGTTAATTCATTCTTCAGTAATCAGCTTTACCCTTTATTGTTCACGTGTAATTTGAGACAGAGATACTTATTTTAAAAATAAACAGAGATTATGTTATTATTAGGTTCTGCTTTTTCTCAGCTGAACTCCTAAGGTTAGCATTGGATGTATTTAATATGATTTGTAATTTACCCATTTAGTGATTTTCCTGATTACTGTCCTATTGAGGCCTTGTCCCACCTGAGTTTATATACTGAGAGCCCAGCAGATCAGTTGAGGTCAGCAGGTTCTTGCTGAACCATTTGTTTTTATTCATAAACCTTGTTTCACTAAAACCAGTGACTAGGTATGGTGGAGGCTTTTTGTCAGTGAGCAAGTGGAGTGCAGCTAAGTGGTCAAATAAACTTATCAGTCTTAACTTTACCCGACCAAGATGTATTTATTTCCCTGTAGCTACACATATGAAATTTGTAAGGATCAAAACCTCAGGCGCTGTGCAGTCCATTCATAACCTGGCAGAACAATGATCTTCAAGTGAAAGCATTTATATGTATGGAAATAACACATCAACTTGAGTTTGCTTAAAAAAAGGCTGAGCTGGAAATAACCATATATGGTAGGCTGCAGAAAAAAGAGACGTCTATAGCAACTGCAGGTCAGATCAGGATTTTTTTAGAGTCTCAGTAAGAGGCAGAGTACAAATTTCACAGTGGCCCCCTCCCTCTGGGCATTATGCCCCCCCCCAAAAATGTACGCCCTATGGCCACCATGGCCTTTTTACTCATGCTGCTGTCAAAATCTCAGGTTGCTTTGAAAGTGTCTCTGTAGCAGTCCTTGCATCTTGGATTGGCTGTCTGCATATACTAAACTGCTAACTTCTAACTAACTAGTTAACTCTCTGCTCCAGTTGCCAGCACCACCGCTCTCTCTCTGGCCCTGCTCAGACCTGGTATTAATATGCATCTTCACTGATATGATCACAAGTGGTCAGCTCTGAGTAAGTCAGTTCACATCTGCTTTGATATGTGTCTCCAGTGATCAGATATACCTGTTTTGGGGTCATTGATGTCAGTCTCAACAGAATGCTGTCTTATCTTAGCTCTTGAGGATCCTGTTAAAATAATGAAAGATATAAAATGGTAGCTAATTGACAAGACACCCTCACTGTCTGAATGAAAGGCATCTATAGTAAGACAAATATTACCACTAAAAACAGATCAGAGTAAAGCAGGGCTCCACCCTAGTTTCTTCAACACTGGTGCTCCTTGATGAATCCAATCATATCCAATAATCAATAATCCACAGAAAGAAGCAGTGACTTTCATATAACATATTAATTTCTGTACTAATGTGTCCACAGTTAAACTGATTCAAAGATTAGTACTTATTAGCTGCTTTGTGACAATTATTTATATATGTTTTTGTTCCAGTATGAAGACTGGTGGTGTATTGTCATTGAGAATGACAGTCATGCAAATAGATGTTCATAAAATTAAAGCAAACAATTGACATTTATACAACTGAAACCATTTCATGAAATGAAATTAAACTAATGTGTGGGCCAACATATTCCATAGGTGGTTAAATATTGCATGAAAGGTGTGAAATACCTGTTTTAGGGTCATCACTGTCAGACTCATCAGGCTGCCGTCTTTTCTTAGATCTTGAGGATTCTGTTAGAATAAGAAATGATGAGTGCATTGTAACCAACGGCCCAGGGCCTATTAAAGGTTATGCAGTACAAGGTATAAGAGAGTGGCTCTTCTGTAAGAACAGAGTGGATGTAGGATCCTAATCTATCACTGATGTGATATGTTAAAGACAAACTAAATTTAGGGACTGCTGTAAATCTGTGTTTGGACCCAAAACATGACTGTTATTGAAGGTCTCATCTCATTTCTCTTCCTCTTTACGAAAATAAAGAGGGGGCAAATTTTCCTGCTCTTCACTGAGCAGGAAAATTCTGCAAATTGTGTTTTAATTCCATTATTTTTGTAAAGACAGGTTACTAACAAAGAGCTCAGAGTGAATATATATTGTGTGAAATACCTGGTTTAGGGTCATCAATGTCAGACTCAACAGGTTGTTGTCCTTTGTTAGACCCTGAAGGTCCTGTTATAATGAATGAGTACATTAATACATGAAAGTGACAGCTACAGCAACACACCTCACTATCTGAATGAAAGTTAAAATAATAAGTCAGTTATTATCTGTCTAATTTGTCAATATTTGTAAAATCAAGGAAACTGGCATATGGATGATCTTTACGTGCACTCACTATTGGTGTTGGAAGGTAAAAACAACTGACATGTACCCCACCTGATGACTGAGAGCAGAGAGATGAGTCCCTCTCTCCTTCCGTCTCTGAGAGGTCCCTGTCCATAGCTTCTGGGACGTCCTCTGGACATGGATAACAAAGCTTAATATGATGTAAACAGATATTTACTCTTAAATAAACCAAACTTACTTAAGTGTAAGTTGTCTTTACCATTGGCATCAATTTGGATTTGGTCCAGGCTCATTCCCTGGAAGTCTGATAGCCGTCCTTGTTCGAGGGCAAGCAGCACTTTGCTGACTTTGGCTAACTCCAATGTTCCTTCAGGCAGTCTGTAGTACTGTCTATGGACCTGGATGTTGTGACCAAGAAAATTTACCAGTGTGTCCATCTCATTATCTCTCAGGTTGAGGACTGTGGACAGTGATGATACCTGCTTTCTCAGTTTGGTTGAGGAGTTGAGAGTTTCAGGATGCTTGGCCCCACATTGCCTTGCAAGCTGTCTGATGGCATCTGATCCCCTCAAATGAGTCTCTGCTTCAGGTCTGGCGAAGAAAAAGGGACTGTCATCAGGCACACCACAGGTCCGCCGATGTGCAACCAAGGTCTCCATTGAGGACATCATGTCTGGTGTAAGAAGGATGGGAACTTTCCTGTTTCTTTTCCCCCTTATTTCAATGCGCTGAAAATGTTTTTGCTCTAACTCAGACAGTCCTAGTGCAACATCTGAATGGACTCCTGAAGTGTCTCTTAGGGTAAATGCACTGAGCGGCATCTTTGAAACTTCACCCTCTCTTCTGCGATTAAACAAGATCACCTCACAGAGAGTCACGTTGGCCAGCTTAGACAAGTTCTTCTTATTTGGAAGATTCTCCAGCTTGCCCTTGTATTCCTCCCTGCACTTGTCAAGGTGCATGTGCATTTTTTTCACATCTTCTGTGAAAGGAAGGAGCTGAGGAGTGTTCCATTTCCCCTCTTTTAGAGTCTGTAGGGCACGTGATGACACACACACATCCCACTTTTTCTCATCAAGATTCCGGGTTGTCTTCACGTTCTTGAGAAATTCCTCATTATCAGACTCGGCCATCTGTGCTACACCTTCAAGAATATCTGCAATCTTCTTAAGTGCATGGCCCAGCTTCAGAGCCAAGGATGGAGTTTTGTAGAGGTTTTTTTCTTCATCAAAACCAGCAACACCCTTAACTGCTTCAACCACAAAGTTGAAGTTGGAAGGTACATAGAAATCCTCAATTTGTTTCAGTCTGCCAGCTTTCTGTGACAGTTCAATTAATCGTCCTATTTCTCGCATCTTCTGTCTTATGTACTCATGTTTGGTCTTGTCATGTCCATGCTTAGCATACAAATGTTCTCCAAGTCTCAAAATGCTTTTCTCCTGTTTGATAATGTTTGTGACTTCATCTTGGTGCATAGCATTCGCCAGCTCCCAAACCTTTCTTTTAACAGATAGGACAGCACAGACAGGAGTTATTTTTGCTGTCTTCATCTGGATAGGTTCTGGACCGTCTCCCTCTCCTGCAAGTCTTCTGTGATGTCTTGTGTTTCACCAGTGGAACTTCGCTCATAAGACCATCAGGTTTCTCTGAAGTGCTTTCATGTACTGAGTCTTTTGATGGAACATATTCAAAACTACAGCTTTCAGTGCAGCTTAAAGAAGCTTCTGATCCATCAGACACCCTGGAGATCTGTTCGAGGTATGCTTTGGTAATCTGAAAATGGCATATACAAGAAGCTTATAGCTAAATTATCTGCAGGAAACATTAACTATATGTGGAAATGTTAAGTTGCCTATGAGACACCTTTAAAACCTGGGTAACTGAACACTGTCAGAGTTGTGTTAAGAGCTACAAGTTTAATAGAGAGCCACAGAGCTTACTTCTACTGACTATTTTATTTACAGAAGGATTAATCTGAAATTAGTGTGAACTTTGTTTCCTCTTATAAGAGTAAAGGGTCCTGATTTCAGAGTGCAAACTTACAATTATGGTGTCAAATCTTCTCAGCTGTGGTACATCTGGGTCATCACCAACATCGGAAAGTGAGCTAGCAGGCATGCATGTACCTGCGCAGCTGTCACAATCTGGGCTTGACTCCTGTGGTAAAAAACACAAGCACATTTGTGACGTCAGGACCAATTTTCTACACTGCCACTGTTTTAAAAGCAGCCTGGGCCTATGAGGTGGTGTAAAGAACTCTGTGGTGAATGTACAGTTGGGACCAATGTTTGGTAGTTTTTCTGTGTGTGTTGGATTGATGACTTAGCTAAAATCTTAAAGTGATAGTTGTGATTATGTGATGTGCGGTTCTGTGAGGTAGTCGTGGATAGTCAGTGTGTTACAAGCAGTAGATTCAGATCACCGTGCTGCCAGTTTAGTAAAGCAGCAGAAGCACTGGGACAGAAGCAGAGTGATCAACTGCTGTGTTCAGGGTCAGCAGGAAAAATGTGTTTTAGACACTTTTAAAAGACCAAACCTGTGCCTCCTCACACATCTTTTCTTAATCAAAAATTAAAACTTAATGTATAAGAAGCAGCAAATCATAGTCTATGTATGGTTTATGTAGTTTTGCAATACAGTAACACAAGTAAGGTTTGGCTATGCTTTTCCAGATTTATTTGATGATCTAAATAATTACCTAAACAGACAAATGAAATAAATAATCCTATAAAACAGTTTATTCAGTACATAAGGTAAAATTTAACATAAATCTATTTCCATCAAAATATCTACAATTTCCTTTTATCCAGAGAGCTAAGATTTGGGCATTCCATATTCCAGCTATTCACATAATCTCCAGTGTTTCACTAAAATCATATTAGAATATTGCAGTTTGAATATTGTATCATAACTGAAAATTGTGCTGTCAAATAACGACAGTGGCCCCAGCAACATTACCTGTGTTTGGGATTTTATGCATTCCATGTGCCTGGATAAGGATTTACTATGATGCTTCCTCAGGTGATCCAGGCGTGCCCTGAACCCAGTGAGCTGCTCACTGCATCTGCAGGAGGTTAAACATAAAGGTTCATCTACTTGATGTAACATCGGACCCGGAAATACAACATTAAAAAAATCTGATGAAAATATTTATAATTTTAGGAGTTACTTAACAGTTAACTTAGTTATAGGTTAGCCAATAAAACTTTATTATTTCTACATCATATGGAGATAAAAGAAATCAAATCCATGCTTAAACTGAGAAAAGAAAAAATTAACAAACTCAAACTTTCCAGAAGCTCTTACATGACCTTCAAATGGCAAAGGGAAGACTAATTAGCTCATTCTTTATTAAGATGTTCTCACTCATTTAGCTGTGTAAAGCCTCCGGGCCTGTAGCTGAATCAAGACCTTAAACTTCGCTGTAAGTTCATGAACATGTGAGGAGGCCGCAGTCAGGAGCACCGTAGCGGGTTCAGATGCTCTCACACCTGAATATCAGACTAGCTACCTGCCTTCAAACTGAACCTGAGGCAGGTACACAGTAAACACCGAGACAAACGACAGCCCGTTGCAAAAAACACAGTGAAACGACAGCTCAAAGTCGTAGTTTGCTAAAAATAATATCGTTCAACAGCCGCCAGTGACAAGCTAGGTAGCGTTAGCATCCGCGACCCGTGCGATGCTAATAACAGCATTAAATCAGTAAAAAGTGGCGGAGAAGGAGGCTGCAAACACGATAAAACACGATAAAACACGATAAAACTCAAGCCTCCGAACATTAACGCTCATTAAAGCTTTAGTTTGATGTACTCACTCAGTTTCCATCAAGTTTTCCTTCCGCGGCCATGACTCCTCTCGTCGCCGTCCGTCGCCGTCTTGTTTCCCCCTCACACCCGCAGCGGCTCGATAAGGTCCGTCACAGGGGGGGGGGGGCGAGGTAGCGCTGGGGACCGCCAAAGTCAGGAGAGGTGTGTTCCTCCATCACCTGCTGCCACTGACCGAGGGAGGGGCCCCTAACGTCACAGGGTGGGGGGGCGAGGTAGCGCTGGGGACCGCCAAAGTCAGGAGAGGTGTGTTCCGCCCTCACCTGCTGCCACTGACCGAGGGAGGGGCCCCTAACGTCACAGGGGGGGGGCGAGGTAGCGCTGGGGACCGCCAAAGTCAGGAGAGGTGTGTTCCGCCCTCACCTGCTGCCACTGACCGAGGGAGGGGCCCCTAACATCACAGGGTGGGGGGGCGAGGTAGCGCTGGGGACCGCCAAAGTCAGGAGAGGTGTGTTCCTCCCTCACCTCCTCACCTGCTCAGGTCAGTGCAGCCAGTTTATTGCACTGCGGAAACTGTTTTACTAAAATAAAAGACATACGAAAGTAAAATATTTTATAAATATGGGTTTTTATTCAATTCTAAATGCTTAATTCATGTTAATTATCATGCATATTATTTATAAATAAACAAGCATGCCTGTGGTGACATGGATTTAACAGGTGTTTGACTGTATGACTGGAAGATTATTATTTATTTATTTATCTAACTAATAAAGATTACTAACTGAGTTCAAAGTGGAAGCCTCTACCTGAAGCTGCAGGTAGCAGCGCATTTCCCTCCTGTTCCTGGTTGAGCTGTTCCAAGTTTCTGTGGATGAAAACCCAACATTTCCTGTTTGCGCTCCTTCACATTAAAAGTATTGCATCGGCAAATGTGCATGATGCTTTTATTGTGAAGAAGACAATAGGAAATGTAATATGTTTGTCACAAAGTTAGCAGAGATTATTAGTGGTGCATTTCTTCAATAAAAACAGGTCCAATTAACCAGATATGGACTTAATACGTTGTTTGTTCTGCAGATCAGTTTGAATCAAGATCTGTTTGATTATTTTGAAAACCTATTTTCTGGTTGCTCAATATAAACCTCAGAAGGAAGATCAGCAGGCTAGATCCATTTGCTTCACAGTTGGAAAAAACCAAGTCATTCGCACCCCCCACCCATTCTCTTCTCTTATCAGGCATAATGAGACACTTTAAATCTAAATCTAGGTCTAAATGACTGTTAAAGCTCCTGTTGTAAATCAGAGCTGCACAATGCAAGTGCATAACACTAAATTTCTCTAACACAACATATACACAGCCATTTCAAATATGTTTCATCAGTTTTCCTCAGCCGTTCAATTTTGATGGAGTGAATAAGGTGTAGCATTGACATCTCAGTACCACTTTCATACCAGCTTCCTGCAAACATTAGCAAAGTTAGCATCACAACCACAGTTTGCGGACAAAGGCTAATTACGCTAAATTATAACAGCTAACTGCCACTTAAACAACAGTGTACTGTCAGATGATAAGCTAGCTAGCTAGCTAGCTAGTTGGTACATGCATATTTAATAAAACTCAAGTTTCTAGAACACCTAATACAATAGTAACTCTGTTGTTTTTTAAAACCAGGAACCAGTTTAGACTAAGCCTATTTGCAACAATCACCTAATTTTATCCAGATCCAGCCTCTATAAATTATAGACCTGGGGCCTCATTTTAAACAAAGCCTTGTGTTGAAGTATGCATGAACCTTGTATTTGGTTTATTTCACATACTACTGTATTTATGTCCACCATGCACTATTTTCAATATACATGTTGAAACCAGTTATGCATCAGGCGAAAGGTCAGGCTATCCAAATCTTTTCCAACTTGATACATTAGTTTATCGATGGACATAAATGACTCGCACAGACTAACAGGCTTGTTGGAAAGTATTCTCTAGTTTAACAGGAAAAACAGTAAGTCTCTAGCTTAAACCATTGAGGAGTAAGGATACTCTATGTATATCACATACATGATATTTCGGGATGTATGTGTTCCCATGGGCTTGAGAAGAGTTGATTTTAAATTAATTTAACTTAGAAATTCATTGTTTAACACCCACCGCACACCCTGCCAGCTTGTAGCCTTTTCCTGATATTGGTTATCATAAGTGAATCACTGCTTGAATCAGTACACCTTGCAACTAAATTAGTCAGTCAATTTGTGCATCACATATTTGCACATTGTGTTGTGTCGTGGATCAGTCTGATTACATTGGGCTGGCTATAAATTGTGCTTTAATGTAGGCCGGGTTAACATCATTGTCCCATACTGCTGGAGTGGCATGGCTGAGGGACGACTGGCATTGTCCTGACTGGTCTGCCAGTCCCCTCTGGACTTCCTCTTTGTACAGTATATCACAATATAAATAGTTAAGCATCCTCCAGATATGTTTTAAACTCTGTAAAAATAGTCTGCTATGATAAATATTTTGTTGAAGATGGTTTTCCCACATGAAAAGTAAAAAAAATAAATAAAAGGATTGTGCTATAAGTTCATCTACTCTGATTTTCTCATTTTAAAAAATCTCTATCAGGCCTTGGCCCCGCCCACATCAAAGAGACTCAGCCACATGTTTGAGCCTCAGTCAGACCCAGACTCAAGAGTTTTTGAGGAGTTTAATGTGCACTGAAATCAGCGGCTAGAAGACATATCAGAACGGTAAGCATAGGTAATTGGTTATGTTGTTTGTTAGCTTGCAGCTGGCAGTGGCTGACTTAGTGTTAGTGGCTGTGCTAATGCTAACTCTAGCTCTCTGTACTGACAAGGATACATGCTGAAGGAGCAGTGCGTATCAAGATTGTCAGTGTTAGAGCAGACTCAGATGAGGAGTCTGTTGAGACCAGAATCAGAGACTAGCAGACACATCAGAATGGTTAGCATAGGTAGCATCTTTTATTTGTTTGTTAGCAGTGGCTGACATAGTGTTTGCGGTTGTGCTAATGCTAACTCTGGCTCTCTGTACTGACAAGGTTTAAGGTGTATTTAGCCCCCGTCCCCACAAGTTGACAGGATTGGTTCCTTAGGTTCTATGACGTGGAAGTAAGCTGTCTGAATCTGTTTTTATGAGACTGTCATTGGTTCACTGCAGTTCAAGGTTGAAACACTCAGTCATGGTGTTTCACCCATCATATGTCTAGTATCATATAAAAATATCATATGAACATGTTAACAAGGTGAAACACTTGTTTTAATTGGACAGTCTTTAAATATTTGTTGAGTTAAAACATTTCCTCACATCAAACAGTCCCTTTGGATTCCAGACTGACAATGAAAATTTACCAAGAATTGACTGCAAACAGAATACACAAACTAAAATATATAACTGACTTCAAATATCTCTGAGGAAAATTTGTGATATAGGAATATAGAAATAAAATTTATTTTACCTGACCTTACCTTTGTTCAGCTTTGCTGTTCTTGTTCTGCTGTATGTCTTCAGTAACAGTATGTAAGTTCAAGAGAAACAAAAAACTCAAGTCAAATTTCAGGTCACTGCAGGTCTTTCTTGTCTGTTGTGGTGCGACTGGAGTACATGACTTGTACAGCCATACATAAGGATGTTCTCTATTGTGCATTGGTAGCGGTTTGGGATGTCCGATGCACTTCAGGGTCCTCAGATAAAGAAAGGTGCTACCAGGCCTTCTTGACCAAGTGTGAGGTATTCAGGCTCCATGTCATGTTTTATCCTATTAGACATTTTTGTTAAATTCTGTCCTAATCCAATCAATTCCAAATTATGGCCAAAAATATTTTTTGTGAGGTCACAGTGACCTTGACCTTTGAGCACAAAGATTTAATGAGTTCATCCGTTGGTCCAAGTGGACATTCATACCAACTTTGAAGGTGTTAGGTGTTCCTGATATATTGTGTTCATGAGAATGTGACTGACCTTTTGAATATACTATCATTATTGTCATCATTTCATCATTATCATACAATCATACTCTGCATTTATGTTCAATTTGATCATAAGTATTCTTGAGCTATGGCCACAAACGTGTTTTATGAAGTTACAATAACCTTTGACCACCTAATACTGATCAGTTCATCTTTGAGTGCAAATGAATGTTTGTGCCAAATGTAGTGAAATTCCCTCTGTGTGTTCCTGAAATATTGAATTCACAAGAATGAGAGAGACAGACAAGCTGAAAATATAATGCCCGCGGCCATGGCAACCAGCTAGCCAAGTATTACAAAATATGATTAGGGTTACGGTTGTTTTCATAGAACATTATCATGGCACAGTGAAGATGACCTTTGACCTTTTGGATATAAAATGTCATCACTTTATCATTTCATCCTATTGGACATTTGTGTTAAATTTTATCATAATTAGCACATGCATTCTTGAGTTATGGCCAAAATTGTGTTTTATAAGGTCACAGTGATCTTTGACCTTTGACCACCAAAATCTGATCCCTTCATCCTTGAATCCAAGCGAATATTTGTGCTGTAATGTAGTGAAATTCCTTTTGAGCGTTCCTGATATATCACATTCACAAGAATGAGAGTTCACCATGACCTTGAACTTTGACCTTTGACCGCCAAAACCTAATCAGTTAATGTTTAAGTCCAAGTGAATCTTTAATCTTTAAAAAATCCCTCAAGACAGTCTTAAGATATCACATTCAATAGGACAAAAATGTGGTCTGTGAGATCACAGTGACCTTGACCTTTGACCTTTGACCACCAAAATCTAAATCAGTTAATCTATCAGTCCGAGTTGTAAATTGTAAGGGATTCCTTTGAGGAGTTCCTGAGATATTGTATTTACAAGGTCGACTAGTTTTATTATTACATGAATATAATTTTTTTTTATTTATTATTTTTTCATAAGTATTAATTTACATTTTGTATACTTCTGGTGACCACAATTTATATTATCTATTTTTTTTTCAAAAATAAAAAAGCTTTGAAAGAAGTTATAGTGATTGAAAGGGTTCCCCTGTTGATTTTAGACATAGTCATTTGATAAAATTAAAGTTTGATCACATATTTCTTCATGAAATATGAATTTTACTGATATACACACTTTTACACACTCTCAGGAAAATGTCCCCACGGGTGCAAATTTACACACTGCAATACCATCAGTGGCCTCCGGGGGTCAAGTCCGACACACACCATGTCTTGAAAATTGACTTCGTGGGGTCCATTTTTTTTTTTCAAAAAAACTGCACCAGGCATATCAGGAGGCTGTTTTCTATTGGTTGCAATGCTCGTGCCTGTGGGGACCGAGATTTGGTCCCCACGGGTAAAACTGGTCCCCACGGGGTGAGTGATATGTCAGGTCAGGGTCCTCACCAGGATAGAAAAACAAACACACACACACACACACACACACACACACACACAAAGACCAGCAACAGAATTGCTCTTGAATTCTCCAGAGTCGTGTGAAGCCAGTTTTGGTGCTATTGAGTGGAAAGTAAAGGAATAACTCAGTTGGCTCCACTTTGTCACATGAATGAATGAGTGAATAACAGAGAGGCCCACCACAGGGGCCGCTCTCATGAAGCAAGGTTAGTGTGATCCAAAGCCATCTCCGAGTTTATATCTCTGGCTTGTCACTCTCGCGGGGCTGGCTCACATTCAAACATGTCGTCACGGTAACCTGCACGGTCAACCCACTGCAGGGTGGGTTCAGTTCAGATCAGATCAAAACTTTTCAACAGAATCCTGATAAAAGAAAAAAAATAGCAGGTCACTGTGTTTACTGTCATCTTGGTTGCACTGAATCTTTTCTGCTCCACAGATTCAGTATAGCTTTTTCACAGACAATCTAACTTGTCTTAAGGCCTGGTCATAACTACATTTAAAACAGTCAGGTATTTGTTAATATTCTATTAAAATTCATAATAAATCTGTGTACTTTTTGCATCCAGTTCAACTTTCGTGAACTTTGACCTGAAAATGTGCAATACTGACTGATAGCAAAATCTAAACATTAAAGGGAAAGGAGGACCATCTACGATTGAGGCAGATATCTTAGCTTAACAGCCATGATGCTCCATAAACATTTATTTAATCTCCTCTGTTGGAATAAAAACTGCTCCACAAAAGCAGAATGGTTTGCAGACAGTTACCAAGACAGGAGTGGATAGTACACGTATGAATTTGTAATCACTTGTAAGTCACTTAGGATGAAAGCTTCCACCAAATGAGTAAACGTAAATCTAAATGTTGTAATAAAATGTTTGAACTTACTTACTGCAAACTGACACTCAGTAAGCTCATTACTTTAAAGAGCTTCTTCTGATAAAACTCTTTACTTAATGAAATAGTGTATAATCCTAAAAAGAAAATGCAAGATGGTAATAAACAGCCCAGTGCAGAAAAAATGGATGGTAGCTGAGGGAGCTATTATGACTGATTAGTGCCAGCATCACTTGATATTGTACTTAAAGCTGTATTCACTTATTTATTTATTTTTTTTGCCACTAGGATGCAGCCAAAGAAACTGTGAACACAGCTCTAGTCGCAGCTTTGTCGGCTGTTTGGTGCTAGGAATGTAGCAAACATGGACTGAAATATCTTTTTTTCTCTAAAAACAGCTTCCTGCTGCAGCTAGATAATGAGAGTGAATGAAAAAGAATGAAGTTTTGAACTGTAAAACCAAAACAGGGCTCAACATCAGCTGAAAGACACTACAAGGCTCTGTAGAGCTGAAGGGAGCAGCACAGTCGCATGGTCACTCAGTGTGAGTGTGCCACTTTAAATGACCTCTTTGACATCAAATATAGTCATTTGACCCATTGCTAATATAAAAATACATATTAGTACAGCTTTCAGTGGTGCAAATTCCTATACAAATGATGTGTAACTGATTAACATGCAGTGAAGCTCGGGCTTTTAGGGTCCAGTGGTCACTGGTTTGCCCATCTGGTAATCCAGACGTGTTGTTGTGACACTATCACACCATCATTCTGTCCACTTACAGACAGACATATAAAGTACTCCAAACTGACTCTGTGGTAGTTCCCATAACAGGTGTCTCCAGGAGCACATTTTGCTAGGATCACACACACACACACACACACACGAGGTGAAAACAATACCAGCCCCGCTGTCACGCCTGGTAAACATCAGCAGGGTTTTCTCTCAGTTCACTTTTGTCTCACTTCTGTCTGTAACCAACTGTATCATCCTCGCTCTTTCTCGTTCCTTGTTGTTGTCCAGTGGGTCGGACAGGGAGCGACAGGGAGCGGAAGCCAAGGAGGATCCACCAATTCACTGAAGACACCACCATCACCGTGACCACACACACAAACACACTCACACACACACGGAGCCTCAGGGTGGTAGAATGATGGATGATGGATCTGCAGATAGTCCTACTAAAATGCTAGGACATAATGTTCAAGGTATGACTAACAAGTGACTACAGTAGTAGCAACAGCTATAAGCCATTACTCAAACTGATGTGTCATTAGATTGAACTAGGCTTTCATGTGCTGCTACAAAGGCTAATCCCCACCTCTTACTTCCTCATGTGTCTTCACAACCAAAAAACACTTAACTACATTCCAACTGAGCTACTACAGTACTTTCATTCATCATTTTGAGTTGTTATTGACAGTATTAACAGGTTGAGATTATCTTACAGGTCAAGCTTTTATAGCAAATTTGCAGTTTGTGGACCAATATCATTCATTTTTTAGGTGAATGTGTGAAGCTGTGACTATTGATTTGTGTTTGATCAGCTATCATTGATACAGTAAGAGTTAGACAGGCATTAGAAATGAGAGCGTATTCCTGTTCCCAAGTTTCAGCTCTTAGTTGTGTTGGACATTGAAACTTCTGAATGTGGCCTAAAGCCAGGGCAGGCATGAAGAATGAGACTGCCTTAGTGTAAACCTTAGTTTTACTGCTATGGGTGACTTTCTTGCAGAGCTCTTCCTGTAATGATGTAAACTGAAGAGGATCTGCTTGTGCACAATGTGTAAAGCAGTTGACAGATGGAACATACAGAGTTTTATTTACTGCATGTTAAATTGTCATACTTTGTTAACGGGGTGTGGTCAAAATAAAGGAAACAGAAGCTTAACAGTTATCAGTGTTGGTGGCGGCCATGAAATAGACCTGATCTCCTGTTAAAAAGGGGCAGTCCACTGACCTCCTCCAAGGTAGCATCATTGCTAATCTCTATGTATGACTGTAAATGTTTCTCAGTGATATTCTGGGCCTTCAGGTTTGTTAGAGCATGTTTATTATTTCTGTAGTTTTGGCCATTATATCTATAGTAATCATCTGACCATATTCACGTTATGAAACCAACCAGTGCTCTTATGCTGGAAGTGTTTTGATTGAACACATCTTCACTTAGGAATATTTACCCATGTAAACATAATATAAGCTAAAATACTGAAGGTCTTACAGTTTTTTTTGGCCACTTTAGGGCAGTTGTAGAAGTTGTAGAAGTTGTAAACAAAACAATGATGTGTTATTGCCAAGTGGCAACCCACCATGACATCACCCACTGGTTTGAACTACCATTTTGAAACTTTTGAGTTTGCAATTTAGCCGTCGCCGTCTTGGTTTCTTGAAACCAGAAAAAACTAATATTGAGGAGATGGTAGATCTCATCCGCTCTGTACTCTATCCTGATTGTCAGGCAGGTCGCTGTGTGTGGTACAGTGTGTCAATCACACAATGGTAATGCATACCCTGACCATAATTTAAAACATGAACATCATGTTGTATTGAAGAAGACTTGAAAATAGAGATTGAGACCATAAACTCATTAGGAAAACGTTTACCGAGGTAATAAATCCCATGAGAAGTAGAGACGTTTTCCCATTGACTTCAGTAGAATCAGGACCTCTTTTTGCAACCAGTGGAGTCACCCCCTGATGGTCATTAGATAGAATGCAGGTTTAAGGCACTTCCATATTGGCTTCCCTTTTCATCCATTTTTATATACAGTCTATGGTTATTGCACAGGTCCATGGGGTGGGGGGTCAGTTGGTTATCATAACCAATAGAAATATTGGCCAGATGTACAAAAATAATACAGGAGTTGTAATAAACCAGAAGTATCTTTTCACAACGATGTCTTAGCTGCAGTTCCATATTCCTACAAGAGCCTTGTATCACTAGCATTCCTCTTATAAAACCAGTGGGAAATCCCTTGTGCCTTTTTGATGGGGGCTTTGTCATCATAGAAGGGCTCCCATTTAAAAAACAAGTGCAACAAATATTGAAGTTGATCACTCAGAATCATGTTGTCAAATCAAAGCGATTAGTCTTTCTGTTACCAGGAAATGAGCGACTGGATTGTATCCACTCTGAAAACACAATTGCCCTCTACTGCAATGGGACCTCATGTTCTCTTCTTTAATTGGGACCACACCCTGTAGTTGTTTTAATAAATCAGTGTTTGTTTTTTGAAATTCGGATTAATACCAGTATTGTTTATGTCTTTGTATTGGACACTGTCACAAATAACAATGACAATTTTCTTCTGTGTTTGTAGGTACAATGCATGCATCATTTTTTCTGTGTGTCATTTTTAAATCTCTCTTTTGTTGTGAGATACTAATCATATTGTAAACACAAGATGTATGATAAACCTAAGGCAGACTATGTTAATTGTTCAGATGTTATTAATAAATATTTCTATATATAGCATGGATTTATTTATTTTTATTTTTTTTTGGGGGGGGGCTAGTGAGATACAGAGAGAAAATGTTTCAGAATGAGACAGACACATATAAACACCTCCTGTCCCAGTGCTTGTCTGTTATGGGCTACTGTAGAAACATGGCTGTGGCAGCTTCATGGAAATGGATCCGCTCCCTGAAGGGCTCATTTTAAGCTAATGAAAACACGATTCTTAGTTATTAGGGGATTTTACATTAATGAAAACATAATTATGAATATAATTCTATCCTACACACAGGAACTTTAAGTCTTCTTTTGTTTGTTTTTCTTTTTTTGCAGTCATGTTTCTGTCCACCTACCAAATATAGTGCCAATATACCATTAAGTCTCTACATTCACCATCAAATTGCAAATTTTATCATCTGGCATTTTATCATCTGGCATTTGATTATAGGCAGATGGTATAAGGTGAGTTTATTGTTATTATTATTATTATGTAACACCTGCCTGCTGTGTCCAGAAACAAGGAGGATGAGAGCGATAATAAATAAATGAAGCTATGGGTCATAAAACCAAAACAGTTAACTAAAACACACAAAAACTATTTTTCAGTATTCCGCTTGTGATGGCTCTTCTTTTTCAAAACACACGGCTCGTGTCTGCAAACTTCTGCAGCTCCCTACAATCATAATAGTATCAAGATTCTCGATCTGCATTCACATTTTCTGCAAAAGTAATCTGTTTTCCACAATAACTCAAGGTGAGTTCATTCTAATTTTAGGGTGGGGATGGTTATGAATGTGTTCTCCAAAGCCAGGCTGATTTATGCTGCCGTCTGCTACCCTCTTAAGTGTGAATCTAAGAGGCAAGTCCATCAAAACTCCTGTTTCCTATTTTGACCTCAGGTTCTGTAAAGGCTCCCAGGCCCCCTCCTCCCACACCTTTCCAATGTCAGAACTGATGTAACTTTCTGAAACCAAACATTCAAACAGCACATCCGTTTGAAACAGCAATAAGCAATGAGTGTCAAGGTGAGAGAAAAGCTCATTCCTTGCACAACTACTTCTGTCACATTTTGTATGTACAAACAAATGCAACACTACGAATACCTTCAAGGAAAGATTGTCCAAATGTTTGCCGTAATCGGCACAAGTATGATTGCATCTCCACCTTTTTGCCCCACCTCACAATGTGGCCATTGGGAACAGCCACAAACACTCTTGCCCTTTGAAGTGGTCACATGACATCATTTTAACTACTGTGTATTTTAACTATAACTTAAGTTAAAGATTCTGTAAAGCAGAAAAACATATGAGTTTGGAGTTTGCCACACTACAGAAAAATGGGCCATCAAACCCCTGGCCATATTTGAATGAGTAAAAATATTGCCAAATATATAATATTAGGTTTCAAACTTGTGAATAAATAACCAGTATTATCAACTTATCATCAGATTGCGATGGATCAGACAATTTAGAGCAATTTGGAATGTTTTAGTATTACTGGACATGCAAAAACGAAGACCTTTGGAAATGAATATGTAGTCACACCCAATCGCTCCCTGATTGGCTCTTATCGATTACCAGTGGTAAAGGAACATGAGTAATGAATAACAAGCATTACTGACGTTGTCTTGCATTTCAATGTCACAACTGACTTTTCTGTTTCTCGTTCGTAGTATTTTTTGCGACTAATCAAAGGAAGAGTAAACAATCTGCTTCCTGTTTACCAGCTCACACTTGCCCAGTGTCTGTGAATGGTGATGTATGTTTGCGTTTTCAGGTGTGTTGTATGGACGCAGATCGTTTCTGATACAAAGCTAAAACACTTGTCTGGAAGGAGTTCACTTTCATTTTAAAACACTGTTTTTAAAACAAAAACGTAACAGTGTGGACGTAACCTGTCTACTGTGGTACATCAAACCAAAAGTCCCCTCTTAAAGATAAACTGCGTGGTCTGACCAATGGCAGCCATTTCTTTTCAGCCCAATGTGATTAACCGCCTGTGCTTCACAAACGGCTGCAGGCAAGAACAACCTGAAGTAACTGAGTTACAGCTTGTTAGTGCAGCACACGAGTTTCCTGTGACGCCCCTCACACTTAGACTCAGCTCATTTCTGGGATGACTGGACTTTCACTCAATATCTGTGTTTACTTGAGGTGATGGTGTCGTTGAAGACAATATTACACAAGGCTGAAGTGCATACAAATTATGTTAGTTAATATTTGTTTGCTGGTATATTATTGTTTAAAATCTCGTTTACAGGACCTTTAAATACACATTTACTCAATCATGCTTCTGCCTGCTGTTTGGTCAACACAGTCAGATGTATCTTTGTCACATATAAAGTATTTCTCATAGAGAACAAGATGTTCTGTTGCTAAGATATGTGCAGTATGATAAAGAAAGGCACACTGCAACACTAGTGAGCTCTTCATCTCATTTACTGAGTTTAATAAGACAAGTGGCATGCTGAGAAGTTGCTGCATGACATCAGTGAACCACAGATTCCAGAAAAGGCTGCTGCAGATAGAGGAGGGACGGAACATATATAGTGATGTGTACCAAATCATTAATTTTACACACACTAAAAGGTGGTTCCTATACATTTTAACAATTTTTTTTGGTGTGAATCACCTTGAGTTTATCTTCACAGCCTCCTACAGCTGTGCTGAAGAGGCATTTTGCTGTTTGACTTGTAATAACCCTCTCACTGTCTGTCATTTTGTCCCTATGGAATACCTTTGCCAAAAATGAGAAGAAAATATTCTGAAAAATATATATTAAGCCATTCCACAAGATTTCCCTCATTGTCTTGTGGTTGAAAGTATGAAAATGCAGGGAGGACAGGAACATGAATCTCTAGGTGGGAGATAGCTGAGAAAACAGCGGGAGTATGAAGCAGCAGCAGCAGTGATGTGTGGTCTGAGTGATGTTTGGGATAATATTCTGTCTGAGGCTTCCTGTGATACAAATACAATGGGATGACACTTCAATTTCAGAATCTACGAAGGCACAAGGGGAAGTTAAAAGTGCTTCCATGATGAGTCTGCTACAGATAAAACCAACTAGGCAGAATGCTGACACTATTCATGCTGATGGAAACAACATTCAGTCATTTACTGATTCACAATTCCAGGGCACAGATCACTGAGGAATCTGGGACACTACCATTATTATTATCATTATTATTATCATTATTATTATGGGAAGATAAAGTACATCTTGGATGTAACCCAACTTATCAACAGGCAGTAGCAGTAATTCAACACTGAGGCACCTTCAGGCTGCATATGGTGCGTATTTGTCCACCTAATTTATCCCTCTTGGACTCTGCTGCAAAGCTGCTGCAAAGCCCTTTTGAAGAGGTGTGTATTGCTCCGTGGATATTTTGTACTCTTCTTTTGATGGCTGCTGTGGATGCTCAGAGCAAGATGAGCCTCATGAAAACATCCCAAAAATGTCCCAAGACAGGGTGGTGCAGCTTTGCCACAGGCTGTTCTGTATTTTGTCAGTTGAAATTTGGTTCATCAGTGAGCTACTGAAAAGGAAACCAAGAACCCAGAGACACGTTACTCGCCTAGGCCACACTGAAGCGGCAAGAAGAGAGAGGGTAGATACTGCTCGATTGAAATCACACAGCTATTAGCCGTTGCCATCACATGATGGTTGATCATGATTGAATGGTTTTTGACTTGCCATCACAGCTCGCAGTGTGACCATGGCAACCACAGAAATCAGCAGAAAACCTCCTCACCAGCAGTGAACAAACATTCATTTAAAAACAGTCTTGGAGCAACATCCACCCCAGTTTGAATATCCAGACCAGTGAAAACTTCCAGACATTAGTTAGCTAAACTTGCTGAGTTAATTGTGTCATATTGCTTATTGGTCTCTCTAAAATATTTTTGGTGGCAGTGGAAACAAGTACAACTGCTAATGATTCGCAGAGATATTTTATTGTAGTTTCGGATGTTATATTCAATATGTGTCTTAGTTAGTTTGAAGCTATTTGATTGAACACAACCAGCAAGACATCCAGCTGCACATAGAAAAGAGGAACTGTTAACAGAGACTTTGGCATGCTGAATCTTCCTAAATGTAAACAAATATAGGCTAAAAGAAATGGGGGTCAAGTTGCAGCCCACATTATAACTCACTGAATCCACGGCAGCATAATATGATGGGATTGATGAAAAACCTGTCTCCTAAATGAAAATTAAAAATTAAGCTACTTTTATGATAATTGCGCAGGTTCTGGCAACACTTAAGTGAAGAGCAGCCAAGTTGGAAAAAACCTTCATGTCAACCTTCCTAGTTTTGATTGTAAAGATGACAGGAATTCCTGCCTGCTCCAATAGCTTTTTTTCTGTAACTTGGTGAAAACAGACACATTTTAAAGAACCCAGAAAAGGCCAGTTTTATGGTGTGACTACAACAGACTGGAAATGGTGGTCAACGTGAACAGTCCTTAGTGGGAATAAGGGAGGTTTTTATTTTCTTTCAGTTCTGCTCATTCTGTGCTAATGCAGCATTAGTCTAATCAGCAAGCTCAAAGCATTGATGTTCCAGCCTGACAGAGCTACCAGCCTGGCTTTAGACTCATCTTCTCCTTTCCTTACTCTTCTTCCCTCTCTAAATCTTGGTTGTAATTTGGCTCATGTAATTCACTGTGTTGCCCGTTTTGCCCAGGACTCTCTCAGAGCAGATTTCAATCTCAGCAGACCCCTGCAGTTCAGTAGATGTTAAGTAAATACACGAGTAAATATGAGCGCTCGCTTCAGCCCTCTGGTCATCTAGTTTCCTCATGAGCTTTTTGCTCTGTAAGAACATGGACCTTTCCTCTTTAAGGTGTTTTTGAAAATGCAAGATGAAATATATTTCTAACATTAACCAAAAATGCATCTCAAATTAAAATGTATGAGTGTATTGGAGTTTGATCGAGAAGTATTTGGATGCATCATACATGCTGTCAGTTACAGTTAGGCTTGTTGTTAATTCTGCTTATGCAGACGTGTAGGTGTTGAGCTACAGCTTAATTTGAATACCCTCCCACACACTGGTGCTTTGTGCTGTTTATCTCCCTGTTCCCATTTTAACCATTTTAACAGATCACTAAGGATACCAGGTTCAAACCGTGAGAGAGCTGCAATTCATTCAGTCAAACATTTGGAGGCAAATATCTGATGACGAAAAAAACTCTTTATTTAAAACTTTAATTATCTAAGAGACTGTTTCACTCAAACTTTGAATGCACAAAACATTTAATGAAACTACTGCCTTTTTTCTTTTTTTTTAAAAGAGTGTGTGTGTGTGTGTGTGTGTGTGTGTGTGTGTGTGTCAGACCCTTTCCCAAGTGGTCCCCCTGGCTACCACTGTGCTTGGTTGCTCAAATAAGAGTTTAAATTAACCTCAAAAACCTCTAAAACCAAAACATAATTAGCTTTTTGTGTGAGACTGTTAAGCAGGGATTGAATGAATGAATGAATAAATGAATGAATTAATGAATGAACGAACATTGTATTTTCAATCACAGGCTCGTTATCAGAGGATGGGGGAAATGCTGCTCAATTTTCACCATCTTATCTAAATGGAGACACTGCTCCCAATGTGCATGTGTGTGCCTGCGTGCATGCGTGTGTGTGTTTGATCTCAGAAAGAACAAGGAAAAAGAGAGAGAGAAAAAGGGGGTTCGGAAGGTGGTACTGAGATCATCCCATCACTAAGAATCACTTAGTAAATGAGGTCACTACACCACCACCACCACCAATGAGAACACACCCAAACACAGACACACAGACATTGTTATGGAACAATATCAAATATCAAGTGCATGGAAAAATGCGCATTCGACAAATGTGGCAGCATCATAGTGTGAGACAAAATAGCTTGTAAAGTTTGACTGGTTGTCTACAGCGGAGGAAACCAACGCCAATGTTAACGCTTGTCTCTATCACGTCTTTTCTCCTACTGAAGTTAGCTAGCCTTGTTAGTTACAGATAGCGACTCACTGCAGCCTCCAAACTGCCCTGAAGACGTAGCACTGCTCAGAGGGTGTATTATAACCTCTTCTATCAAAAAGACAATGGTGGCTAAAGCTCTTGTCAAGCGACAATCACCACCATCAGCTCCCAGCAAGAAACCACATTTGGCAGCTGAGAAAACTTAAACATTGTCCCTTTAAAGATCCAGATACAGGCAAGATTCAGGTCTGAGTTTTAGGCCAAAATAGAAATGTGCCCTGTCCATAGTATTAACTGTGTTTTAGCCTGCTTGTTTGCATTAGCAGTTTTGCTCTGACTGTATGAGTTCAAGTACAAGAGTAACTCCAGTCAACACATCAGCTGGATTTTATCTGTCTTTCATGTCCTTTTCGAAAGTGTCGCCAAAAATTCCTTAATCAATGCACTAAATATTAGGAATCATTAGCAATTCTCAGTTTTCTCAAGACAAAGAAATCCACATCATCACCCTCTCCTCCTTTGTATTGATTTAATGAAGGAATCAATAGGAGATGGAGCCTTTTACCTGCACCCACCTCATCTCTGTACTCCACCAACAGTTCCTGTCACGAAGCAATGTCAATCAAGTGGACACTGGACCCTGCTTTCTTCTGTTTCTATCTTTGCAGAGTGACACTCTCCAGTTCAAATATGTACTGACAATGACGGAGGCAAACTGTGATTTACCAAACAAATAATTTACACATTCACCAGTCTATGCATTGATTCATTCATCATTGATTCATGGATGTTTTAGCACCAAAAAGGAGCATGGAGACATGTATGTGTATTTTTAGAACATGCTATGACTGGTGTTGAGAATAAATTTACTTATGTAGATGAGATCCTGAATATTTCACATCTGCTGGCAAACTGGAGCGCTGCTCTGGACTTTGAGCTCCCAGTTGGCTTTCAGCTGTCCACCAGAGCTGGGAAACTTAACTAGATACAGCTGAACCCCCAGGGACAGGCTGACTGACAACAGAGAGTATGCTGGGAAGGAACCCCAGAATAAAGCAGGGACTTCAAGAAATTATCTGCAGGAGGCAACACAGGAGGTTATATGACCTACATATTTACATGAATGTGCTTTACAGTATGTGCATGTACAGATCAATTGATTGAACATGGTCTACTCAGGGAACTGTGGTTTTGATTTGTATGTTCCTTCAGCTGCAACCAATAACCCTATTAGTAATGGGTTGAAAACGGCACTAGATTGCAAATGCTCTAAACCTTAAACAACTGAAACAGTCACGTCCCACTTCTACAGGAGGGTGCTGTGCAAAATTACCCAACAAAGTTTAAGATACATTTTCTGAAGCTGTGATGTTTTTAAAAGAACTAACACTAAAGGATTAAAATGACTTCTGACTTGTATCTGCATCATTTTATGCACTGCAGTCATATGATTGGCTGATTGAATAATATTATGAAAAAGCAGGTGTAGAGGTGTTCCTGATAAAGTGCTCAGTGAGTGTATATGGTAGTAAAGCCTCACACGTGGCTGTGGACTCAAAGTCTTTTTATCAACGGAAACATGAAGCTTCGGATTGGATTGCTGTAGAACTGTAAACTGCTGTGCTGTAAATTAATAAAGGTAACTGATAGCAGAAACACCAAATTTTGACGAAGAAGCTGCAGGCTATTTAATGTGACAGGTCATGGCTGAATCTCAATCCACTTCACATAGTAAAGCCAGTATCTATTGGACTGGTGTATCTCAACTAGAATCCATTTATACTGTTACTTTAACTTGACTTGTTTGAGTGACAAACTCATTGAAAGTGTCTTCAGTGATATGTTACTGGCTCTCAGCACAACATTACCATCATTTGTCAGTAGGTTCTCACAAGTTGAGCGTTGAATCCGTTGCATCAGCTTGTATAACCTCAGATGTGTACATGCTATTTTTAAGTTTGTGTTCTATTTTTTTCTTTGCTGTATCATCTTACTATTGATGCTGCAATGTCCCAGTTTCTCCATGAGCACCACACAAGTTTCCTCTTCTCTTCACAGGCAAAACAGGGAAACACTAAGCAGGCACACTATTAGGGGACACTATTAAATCAGAGCATGAGTCAGGAAGTGACGTGTTGTTACATGGCTGTAGCACTGTCCTCCATCTGTCCATTCATTTATTCGTCTATCACCTCTTGTCTGTCCCTTCAGTGTTGTCATGCCCAGCGCAAGTACACATGGAGCCAAAGTGGGAGTAGAAGAGCAAAGAAACAGGTGATTCAAGCAAATGCAGTAGCGAAGGAAACGAGTAATGCAAATACCAATATTTCTTTCATTAGATAGTAGAGAACAAACACCCAACCCATTCTAGATTAGAAGGAAAAAAAACAATCTTATAACAATACATCTACCACTATAATTTTTTAAAAATAAATAAAATATGTACTGAGTCAGACATTTTACAGCAATGTAATGTTGACCATTCTCTACTACAATTTCTCATTACTTATTGTTCAGCATATACACCAATATCAATATATCCGTTATGACCTAAGTTTGGCTGATAATAGCAAGAATTTTATATATTAGTCCGGCTATATATGCATGAATATTATTTGATACATTTGTCTATAAATCTGCACCTAATAAAGTAATTCTGACCCTTATTGTGTACACTGATAACAGTCTTTAAATAACCATCCTTACCTAACATCCAACTTATATCATGATAAACTTATTAAAGGTCAACTGATAGTGGATTCTTATAGGTCAATAAAGCAATAGTTGGGAGCAGAAAAAAAAAATCAGATAGCCATCACAAGAAGTTTTCTAGGTCATTAGGCCTATATTTGGAGAAAAATGAAAAAACACAATATAATTCTAAAGACACAACTCAACCCGGCCCATCTTGATACTTTGCAATATCAACTCGCTGTAGCCTCCAATCTGCTCTGAAGACCTAGCGTTGCTCAGAGGAAGTATTATAACCTCTCTTTTGTAAACGCAACAATGGCTGAAGCTCTTGTCAACCAACAACCGCCACCCTCTCCTGGCAGAGAAAACCAATAGTGTGTTTAAAAGTTTGTTTCTTGCTTTCTGAAAAAATTGTCTCTGATGTAGGCCGGCACTCATGGTTGGCCAAATTCAATTGACCAAGCTAGCTAGCAAAACAGAGGCAATATGCTTTCATCAGATTATCTTCAGTCTAATGCATCAATAATGCCACACCATAATAAACAACCTCATCACGCTCATGATTTACAAACAAATCAGTTTTATATGGAGTTAATTTTCATTTATATAAAAGTAGCAATGACATTACCTTGACTTGGTGAATGGAGCCTCAAACGCTCTCAGTCGCTGGCAAGGTGCTTACCCTCTACTACACCACCACATCTCTGAACTCGGCCAATTATTTCTGATGAATATTTGGTTTCCTGCAAACCTGATGTACCCGGGCAGGACATTTTTCTTCCACCTGACAGTAATCACTATTTCATCCCAGTCGCACAACATAATTGCGTTTGCAAATATGTTTGTGTGCGTACAACCACTGCAGGCCTTGTCACCATGGAGATGCTCACCACTTTACTCTCATCCTGCCAACAAGTCTTTGATCAGCAAATCAGACAGCAGCCTTAGTGCCAACCTTATCAACTCTACTCCAACACAACAACTCTTTATTGGTCCACACATGAATGAATGAATGGATGAATGGATGGATGAATGGATGGATGATAACACCTGTTCACGCAATCACTGCATTTATATCATTCACCATTAATGACACAGCGGCCACAAGTTGTCAGACACACAGAGAGTGTAGCTGTCCAACATATGAGGTAACAATCACGTAGCTTTAGATTTAAATCCCTGATCCCGCTCCATAAAGAGAAACGTGTACTCACCTGTTGGAAGTTCACCCCTCATTAACGACACTGCTCCAGTCCAGATTCCTGTTCTGCTTTTCTCTATTCAGTGTAGACAATCTTGCTAACGTTAGCCGTTAGCTCCAGTCCAGATTCCTGTTCTGCTTTTCTCTATTCAGTGTAGACAATCTTGCTAACGTTAGCCGTTAGCTCCAGTCCAGATTCCTGCTCTGCTTTTCTCTATTCAGTGTAGACAATCTTGCTAACTTTAGCCGTTAGCTCCAGTCCAGATTCCTGCTCTGCTTTTCTCTATTCAGTGTAGACAATCTTGCTAACTTTAGCCGTTAGCTGCTCGACAACGATGCTAACTTTCGATGAACTTGTAGCATGAGTAAAAACTTAATGCGGTCAGTTTAGCAGTAAACTCCTCCTGTTCTCTTCTATTCTTCCTCTTCTGAGCGCCGCTTGTTAAATATTTTGCCGCTGACGGAATCGCACATTTGAAGAACTCCCATCCTGCTAAAAGGTTGAGAAAAAAAACAACTCAGGCAAGTTATTAGAAACGACATGGAGCAAGCTCTTTGGTCAGAGTAGGATTTTTTTTTTTTTTTTTTTTGGGCTTGTGTGCCTTTATTTGATATTGAAATTCACTAAATTAAATAATTGGTAGAGTGAAATAACATTTATTTTTCATAAAACATGCAATTTTTGAACATTTCATAAGGACAATAGAAATATAGAAGACTGTGACTCAAAAAGTGTGATGGGCTCCTATCAGGTCATTCTCCATAGCACCTGTGTAGAATTAAGGGTTGAACCTGACCAATGTACACCTATGAGTACACAGGTGTTTTTCACTTGTGCATGGTTAGAGCTTCTCACAGCGCAGAACACCTGTGAGCTCGGCCGCTCCCCTTCTCTACACACACTCATGTATAGGAATACTGACACTATACTTATCCTACATGCCCACATCTCGTAAGCCCCCTCACCTCTCAGGAAGGGTTCTTATCCCATGGGTCATTTTCCTGGCACTGCCCTCTGTATTCCCTGGAAAACTTCCTGGTAATGCAGTTTAGGATGCAGGGGCAGCAATGCATTAGCTCCAGGACCATAAGCATGTGATGGAATTATCGTAATAGAGAGGAAAGAGAGACACACCCGGAAGAAGTGTACATACACCAATGGAGAAAGACAAGAAAAGGTGTGCAGTGTAGCGAACATGACATGTTATGTAATCTCATTCTGTGCCATATAAAAGCGGAGTCTATAGCAGCTAGAAGGAGACAGATATTGGATAACATATATTACAGGATTCCCTAAAATATAATTAATGTTCTTGTTGATTCCCTCAACAATTAGTCTTACACCATCAGTGAAAAATTTCCCCAACACACTATTTTTGGTAAGGTTGACGTATGTTCAAAGCATATAAAGATGGACGCAGCCTTGTCACAAAGGCATTCAAGGAATGGCAGTTCTTGGCACTTTCATGTTGGCTTTATTATTTAGCCCCAGAGTTTGTCAATTGCTTTAAAACTAATGTCTGGATTTCCAGTGCCTCTTCTGTTTTTTGTTTTGTTTGTTTTTTTTTTTTGGTGAAACAAGATAAAGACAAAGAAAATGATAAAATAGCAAGACATAGCAAGACATAACATAACATAACATAACATAACATAACATAATGAAGAGGGAGAGGGAAAGAGGATGGGATGTTAGGATGGGTTGAAGGGAGAGAAATGGGGGGGTGTCAGAACTAGATTCTGCAGCTCTACAGTCTAACACACCTGCAAAGTGAAGAGAGAGAAAGACTGGGGGGAGGGGCAGGGTGTTGGATGAGGGGGTGGGGGTTTGGGGAGAGAAATGGGGGAGGAGGGTTGGTGTCACGTCACCGTGATGTCACATTGACATGACCGTGAGGTCACAGTGAGCTGACACTTGTCTGACTTGTGCTGTGGTGCCGGGCATGAAGAAGTTAATGGGTATGGCAGGAAGCTGTGGTGCTGCTTCAGCCCTGACTTCTTCCGCCTCCGTCTTCTCATCACCCACCTCCTGCTTGTCGACCTCCATCTCCTCCGGACATGATCTGTTCTCTATTCAGCGTTTGGAGTTTTCCTCCTGTAGATTCAGCAGCATCTTCTGCGTCTCAGCGGCCTTGAGCTGAAGCTCAGTGGTGAGACTCTTCTACAATTTCAGCAACAATCTGAGCACCATGAACTGAATCATCATTAACACTATTGTCATCCAAATCTTCATTATGTGTGAATGCTGATTAAGCATTTAGTCAAGCAGCACTGTTTTCAGACAGTGTTTCAGTTTATAGTGGATTTCTATGGCTGCAATGTTCAGAGGTTAGAGAGGAAGACATCATCAACAGAGTAGGGAAAAGTTGATAAAATGTCCAGTAAAACTTCTGTTTAACTCGTCTTCACAGCCACAAGTTTCACTCTTCACGCACCATTTTTTGCTAGAACGTAGGCAAATTTATTGTCTTTCACACTATGTGACTAGAGGGCACAGAGACTTAGAGAATTTGAACTAAGGGCCTCTGAGTAACAGGAGTACCATCAAACTGACCGATAGACTGCAGTACAAACTGAGAAGCAGATTTTTTAAGAAAAACTGAAAACACTTTATTCATAAACTTGCTCAATTTTCCACATTTTTGACTCTGGGAACACTACAACACAGATGTGTGAAGCAAGGTCTTGCAGTGGTGGAGGTGTAAAGATTTTGCTGATATGATGAACATTTTTTTCACTAAGATCTCTGTGATATTTACAAACACAACCAGACTCACACCCGCACTCCGACCAGCTGATTGTCACTAAAGTGATGCCTGATTCTAATATTTAACATTGCACAAACTAATAACCAGATTTTTATGAATTTCTTGAGGCCTATCCTATCATAGATATCGTATACATCCACACTGAGTTAACAGTTACATCTGTAATTATTCTCCAATTGTTTCTGATATTTGTTGGGATTATAATGTTGCTTCGAATTACTGAGATCTACACATTTGCTGCCATTTACTGATTTTAAGCCATTTCCCCGTCTCCAGTCTTTGTGCTGAGCTGAGATAATTGGCTGCTGGAGATAGCTGCATATTTGAGAATAGCGTCACTCTCTTCATCTAACTCGTGGCTAGACAGTGGATAAGCATATTTCCTGAAAAGTCAGACTATTCCCTTTTAAGAGCTACTCTTTCATGTCCTAAACTCCTCTAACACACCGAACATTCAAAGAAGAAGTGGATCACACTGCAGGTTTCAGACGTTTACTTGACACGAGATTGCAGCATTACAGAAATCCAGTGTAACTACTCTTAATCCATGCTCACCACAGCCTCTATTCTTGGTGAAAGAGTATATTCCAAACCTTTTACCACCACGTCAAATCTCTGCAGGTAACATTTTGAGTAGAGTGAGATGGAGGTGGGGTCTCCCAGAGTTCACAGCGGTCCTGCACTACCTGAGGGCAGAGCAGGACTAAACACCTCAAACAACTGGAATTGGAAAACTGGAAACAAAACAGAACAAAAAACAAATATTTAAAGGTGTCAAACTTGTGCTTTTGTTTGCGTGTGTGTGTGTGTGCTACTCCAGCGGACTCAAAACAGAGGTATAGAGGAACATTTTGTACTTTCTCAGATGTACCATTACAGGAACATGATGGGTCCTGATGGAGATATCAGTCATATTCAGACTCAAAGTAGGGTCTGATGAGTTTCTGAGTTGCAGATCTGGAAGGATTGTGGTTGTGAGAGGATCCTTTGTAAGTGGATTGCTGATATATAAGTCAGATATTTATAATATATATTTATGATGTTTATTTAAGTGCAAATTGGCCTTTAATAATATGACTCACTCACATTCTAATAATCCATCATGTTGATGTACACAAATAGCTTTTGCTTCCGCTGTTCTTTCCAGTAGGTGGTCACTGGGAGGTTTTTTGTGATGAAATACGAGCCTGGCAACCCAGAATGTGTTCTGATTAATGGTACATTACTCATACATGAAGCTTCAATGAATAATTGATTAACCATTAATACTTATTGTTGCATTTTATGAAACCACAAATCATTTGTAAAGTGTGTTTCAGAAATTGGTACAAAGATTCAGCAAAAACTAGTAATTAATAAAACTTTCCTGGGTGAACATGCCACTGAACGCCTGGTATTTTTTTTGGAAAGCAAACTTTGTTTTTATGGTATTTCTGCTTAAGGATTGATATGGAAGAGGCATAAAAAATAACTTGTACTGTGTCAGCTTGTTGCTTCACTGAGAATACATGACATCAATGTCCAACAAAACATTCACATTGAAGAAGTCACATTTCATGAGCACCATAAACATCTTATGCATTGTTTTGTTTTGTTTTGTTTTTTTCTTTTTTCACATTTTCAAATACTCTTGTACAACAAATCATACTTGGAAACAGGAATCTTGCTGAGACTTTAAAAACAAGACTTAAAGTCTGGGCAACGTGAGTCTTGGGGGATAAATTATTGAATGTCTGAACAATATTTTCTCCACTGCTACACATCCTCAGATAGATTTGTCTGGGTCGGAGGTTTTAAGAGAAATGGAGTGTAGTCATTGTCATGGGGACTGTCACAAAGTGCTTCTGCCCTGTTTGAAGCTGAGAGCACATCTAATCGCTGCTCTCACTGTATGAGAGACACCAAGGCTACAAACCAACTGCAGCAAAACATCATTCAATATTGATCATTAGTAGATAAAAAGCTATTGTGCTTCATCTAGTGTTTATAATTCATGAGCACCCTTTACTCTTGATATGTGGGCTTACTTCATAACACCTAAAGTCTAATTGTGTTATACAGTTGGCAGAGGTGCAACGCACAACTTCAGATCATTAGATTTACAGGATAAATGCAGTGAATGCAGCTTGAAAGTTGGACTTTTGAATCATCTGTATTGTTAATGAGGAGCTCCACTGGTGAGTGGCTTTGAGAACAGTTGTGTAATGGCTCCTCTCTGCAGGAGGTTCATCAAGTCTGAAATAAAGACCCCAACAATGTCGTAATGATGTCATCAGGGATGTATGAGAGATGCTATACAAGGAAAGTTCAACTGCACAACTGAGTGAAGAAACCTCTGTCTGCTGCACTGATTTTGACTGTTCTAAGTGATTTGTCACTTACAAGGTTGTCAAGTTTATTGACCTGCAAGACTTAATTGCTGAATAGACCCTTTAAATGCATGTACATGATGCTCTTTATGCATAATGAATCATGTGTTTTTATCCTGCCTCTGGTTTTGATGTGTGGTTGTGTTCATATCTGTAAGAGTTAAATCAAGTATATCAAGCAAAACTGAATAAATAATTTAAGTCTAGTCCAAAAAAAGTAATAATAAGATGTGCTACTAAGCAAAAACTGTGTTCAATTACATTATGTTGATGATTAAAATACAAAGTGAATTCTACTCTCAGTATCATATTGACCAGAACAGCTCACAAGTTAAAAGATTTTCCATTCTTCTATCACCATCTAGTGGAGTGAATTTGTCAGTACATTCCCAGATGTGAGGAAGCAGTTACTACAGGAATCAATGCTAATTAATTATTGGTTAATGGTTACAATTTTTTTATCAAGCAAATAATGTAAATGCTTAAGTTATAGTTGATAAAGAGCATCATGAACATTAAAATCCTTTTATCTGTCTTAAATTCACCCTCATATTTTATTGTCATTGGCTTCAATTCCTCATTGTTCAGGATCCCACAGACTCCAATGTGGTATAAATAAAAATAATATTATTTTTAATTACAAAATCAACCAGTGTTTTCACATAAAATATTATTCTTTTCTTCTGACCTTATTAAAGACCAATATGAGGAGTATTAAGGTGGTAAACCATCCGTTTGACATTTGATGATGATGACAGAGGAGATGATTGTTAATTTGTTGTATTATAATCTCCTCTGTCATATGCTCTGTTATAGGCTTTGCATGAAGCATGAGATAATTCATTATGTTTGGAAATTATATTCCAAACAAAGAGGACTGAGGACTGATTCTCATAAAAGTAGAAAAAGCAATGTCAAGTGTGGTGTTTTGCTGTGAAAAGGGAACTACAGGACATTAAGCTTTATCAAAACCATTTCATGGTTTTCACATTAACAGTTTTTTATTGTAAAGGTGGTTTCTTACAAAATAGTCACATGATACAGAGGCAAAGAAATAAAAGAAGGAAGCCTGAAAACAGAAAAGAGTGAGGACAAGAAAACATCTACAGAAATTCTACAGAGAACTTTGGTGATGATATTCTCATTAAAACAGAATCAAACTGCGACATGATCTGCTAAGTAATAATAAAAAAACATTTTACCCACCACTGTCATCATGGCAATACAAGAGAAAAGCGCAATAAAAAACAATACATTGAAATAATGTATGTTTTAACCAAGGCCCCCAGAAACAGTCTTCTGTTTGCTGAGCTGTCCTACAGATTTAAATACTGCAGGCTGCAAGACTAAGGCTCCACCAGGAACCAGCAAAGGCAGATACAGTCATTCATCTGTTTTAAGACAACACCTACAGCCGATAAAGCATCATGTCCAACCAAAAAAAAAATTATTTGTACACATGCTAAAGTGAAATCCTCTGACAGACTGAGAGCTATCGCAGGTTTAATGCTACATCAGCTGAAACAACAGAGAAACAGCAGTACAGTATATAAAGACTAATTTTAACAGTATAAAACATCTCCATTTAAATGTATCTGTTTACCAGGGAAAGTGTTTTTAGTAATTACATAGTAGTGTTGGTTAGATAGTAGGTATACAGTACATCCATAAGACGTTAGAGACATGAGCATCTATGTCTTGCAAAAAAAAAGGGAAAAAAATCGGTTTGGTTTAGTTTCTTTATGTTTTTTTCTCAATTAAATGACAGTTGCCAACTTTAAGTATTTAAAACTAGGGGTGAAAGTTTGTCTGTGATTTTAAAATGACAACTTCCTGGGAATATATTACACTTTTCCATGGACCTCTTGCCATACATGAAGTTTAATTTTAAACACAGAAAACTGCAGAAAATTCATCAAGAAGGAGGTTTTTATTAAATGTTTCTGATGTCAGACCATTGTCAGTTTATGTGGTAGTAGAACAGCAAGTCCTCTTAGAGGTGAACTATCTTTACGGTGGACAAAAAGCATATTGAGGAATATGCTGCAGTCTGATTTGGGCACGGAGCTGGTGGTGGTGTGGTGGTGTTTTGGTGAGTGGGTACACCGTGGCTGCTTTATTTGAATAGTCCCGTTTCAAGCCTCTTTGTACTTAACATCTGCTACAATTCAGAGTTAAACATGGTGACATATGCTGAGTTTAAATCACCCAGCAGTATATAGAATAGTTAAAAGTAGCTCTACTAAAAGACTTTACATACTGATGCATTAGTAGTGTTAAGAACATTTTGCCAATGAGCAACTTTTTCAATGCAGAACTTCTACTTGTAAAAGATCATTTTATAATAGATCACAATAGGTCTATAGGTCATTTTATATTGCAGTATTGCTACTTTTACTGATGTGAAGGACTTGAATAGACCTCTGTCCATTTTTTTTTCACCCTAATGTTTAATATTTTTTGTCTTCATGTTGACGTCACATTTGTCTGCTCGCTTCTTACTTTGGTTTTAACAATATTCATCCATCTCACACGCCACCACGAAGCTTGCAGGTTATGGAACAGCACCGGAGAAAGAGACATTTGCTCCTCCAGTCTGACCTTAACCTTAATGGTGTTTCTCCCCAGGGTCGGTGCTGTTTTAAGGATGTTTTTCTGCTTTAAAGGGTAAAGTCAGGGAACGAAAGTGTGGCAAGCGCAGTAAACACCATGGATCACATGAAAGATTATAAGATGATTTTCCTATTGCTATTTTTAAGCAGGTATGTTGCAAATCCCCCTGCGCAGAGGTGGGTGTATGATTTATACACACCACTACACCTCTGGGAGCCTAAAACTTGCACATCTGATTAAGACAGATGAAATGTCTGCATAATTTTCATTTACAGATTATTCAGCTTCTCTCACACAGCAGGCTGCAAGTTTAGCATGAATTTGAATCAGAAGGACCTGCTGAAACTAATACGCTGATCCCGTTACGTTTATTTCTGAAAACAGGAGCTGATTTTGACCAGAATTCAAACTTGTTTCATGTCCCAGGGGCCAGAAAGAAAAGTTTGTGTCAATTGCAAAACTACAAATTCCTGGAAAGACGACTTTTTTTTTTTTTTGCAGGACACAGATAAATGACTCTCTAATACTTCCATTGTGGTCTAAAGTAAAAGTCAGCCCTGTTAACTAAATGTCTACAATGGCTTCACTAAACAGCGCATCATCTCCGTCTCTCTCTTTTCCTTCTCTCTTCTACTTGCTCAAACCATTCTTTGTCCTCGGTGTCAAACCCATCATCTCACCCTCACCTCACCTCTCTGCACACAAAAAAAATCCAACCCCCGCCCCCCGCCCCATTATCTTTATCAAATAATCCCATATTTTCATATCTCATGTATTTACCACTCACTTCCCCTCCCCTCCTCTGCAGCTCAGTAGGTCCCCCTAGCAAGGATGAACATTACAGGCACGGATCTCTTTCCGCTCCTTACAGCTGGCCACCTGAGCGCCCTTTGGTCTTTTCTTTACCATCATGAAACGCTCTTGGATCCCCCCACCGCACGGTTTGGTACAGTCTGTCCAGCTGGTCCACGGCTGCATCCTGCAACCTGCTGGAACAGATGAAAGACGGCAGCATTTCAACAGTAGTCTCATATAGCTGCTTTAATAATAATGACATTCACACAGATTGTGTCCACTAACCTGGCTGTTCCTCCAACGCTGCATCTCTACCTTGTTTACCCCGCCTCCTCCTCTTTCCTCCACCTCCCCCTCTCTCCTCCTTCGCTTTAGTCCGGCACTTCCTGATCTTGCATTTCTTCCTCTGGATGGTCTCTGGACAAGTGCTGCCTCCGAACTGCGGCTCCAGCTTGACCATGCGGGTTCGGATGGTGTGTCCTTTACCGCAGGACTTGTTGCACTCTGACCACTCCGACCACTCTGAGACCATGCAGTCGACAGCTGGATGGAGGGAGGTGAAGGAAGGAAAGATGGAAGGAGCAGCAAAGGAAAATGGTGAAAATCCAGGGAAACTATTGGCTGATAGACTTAATGTTTATCACTGATTTCAGTAGATATTTAAGTCCACATTTATCAGATCAGATCAGATCAGATTACATTACATTAGACAAGATTTGATTTGATCAGATTTGATTAGATTTGATTAGATTTGAAGGGATGAGATTATTTTATCTTACATTTGATTACATTCAATTAGATTACACTAGATTACTTTATTAATAGCTAGATCAGAAAATCAGACAGGAGCAGAAAACAAATAGAGGCATATTGCCACAACGCACAAACTAATACATATTCCAGGAGGACACTTGTGTGGAGCGGGACTCAGCAGCAGGACTCAGCAGCAGTTATAATTGTCCACTCTCTTTTAAAAAAGGTCAAATGGAGACTGGCAGGTCATCTGAAATGTTACTGAAACAGTAAGAAATGATGGCCAAAACTATTAACATCAGATCCAGGCAGTGAAAAACAGAGTTTGTGTTAAACAGAAAGTGAAGTTTTTTCTTGAGTCACTTACGGCACTCGGGCAGCATGCACTTCTCCGTCTGCTCCAGCTCCTCGCTGCACTCTGCAGGATCTGACTTCAGCATCCTCTGACGCATTCGCACACCACGCCCACACGTCACACTACACTCACTCCAGTCCGACCAGGGAGACAGCATGCATGGGATGGTATCTGCAGACACACACACAAGTACAACTTTGTTATGTGAACTATAGATAATATAAACATAAATAAATAAGTAATTGTTAACTCACGGCATTCTGGCATCATGCATTTCTCCACTTCAGCCACCTCAGTTTTACACATTGATCCATCTATTGGAGGCATCTTCACCATGCGCTCGCGTCTTCTCATGCCCATCCCACAGGTGACGCTGCAGGGGTCCCACTCCCCCCACTCAGTCACCACACAGCTGCTGGGTGCTGTGGGACAGTCAATATGTCAATTAATGCAAATTTCCCCAACAAAAGATCTGGTTTGACTGTCACTGTCAAACTGATTGTTTGATTTTGGGAGAATGGTCGACAACATCATCATCTGTTTTGTCATTTTTTTCTCTTTTACATCACAGAGTTAATGATATCAAATGACTCGTTTCTCACCATACAAACCCTCAAACAGAACAGAGCAAATATCATGGATCAGATTTCACTGCAATCATTTAACTCAAAACCACACGTCATCAGTCACATATTAGATCTGCAGAAAAGAGGCAGATTGTGTTTATTTGTTATTTTTAAATGTAGTTCCTACATTCTTTTAAATGCAGTTTTTATTAGATTATATGTATATGTATATATATATATATATATCTTTTATACATATACAATTATTATTAGTAGTCATATTAATTAATTATTTTATTATAAACCCACATATTAATTCTATTAACATAAAAATTATTATGATTATTAAAGCTAATATTCACATTGAAACACATGGTGACTTGCAATTATAAATATTCTAATAGCTTCTGGATCAAAAGGCTCCAAATAAATGGAAGCTTCAATATTGTAGTTCAGAGGAAAATTAAAAATGCACTTCACCCCTAACACCTGTGGAAGTAAACACAACTCTGTATGGAACTAGAACTAATTAGACAGTTGATTCATTTTGCTCTTTTTTTTATAAAGCTGAATGAAATGAAAGGACTGTTGATTTGGCCACATCACAGAGAGAAATTCATGTAATTTAGAAAACTGTAAATTTTTGTGAGTGCGTCTTTGATTTGTTGACCTTTTTAATTTTAATTTCTTAACAGAAAAAACAACAACACACATTCACACATGTACAGAACTCCAGCATTAATTAACAAAGACTCACAGCATTCATCGTTGACAACACACTTCTCGGTCTCCTCAGTGTGGAGCTGGCAGAGCGAGCCGTCCTCAGGATACTGTTTGACATATCGCTCTCTGGACCTCATCCCCATCCCACAGGACACACTGCAGGCTGACCAACTGATCCACTCCGACATCATGCACGTTGAAGTTTCTGTCCACCAGGAGAGGAAAAAAATACAACAAGGGCTACTTAGCAACAGATAGAATTAGAAGGACATCTCAGCATTTTATGTTTTATTTTTTTTACATTTCTCTCTCCCAGGTTATTATTAGGAAAAGTTCTGTGTTTATACTTGAGCTATTTTAAAAATGCCTTGTTTCTGAAAAATTTGCAGGTGCATTAGCTTTGTTGCCATTCCTCATCACAACCAGTCCAATAGTAGGTCCGCTGCTGGAGTTGAGCATTTATTTCAGTGAGTAATATCAACAAGATAGCTTTGGTCAAATTATAATAATTCTGGCTGCCACAGCAAAAAGTTGTGATAGCAAAAGTACATGATGTGGTCCAGCTGGCGACAACATAATGGTTCCTATTATTGACTTATCACAGTGATAAGTCTTAATATGAGACAAAAAGTTGTAGCCGACCCACCTCAGGGTTTGACCTGTGCACTCCTGCTCACCACTGTGGCAAAGAGTGGTTATCTGAATCACCATAGCCTTTCTGTCAGCTCCAACCAGTCTGACCATTCTCCTCTGACCTCTTTCATCAACACAGAGCTGCTGCTCACTGGATGTTTTTTTGTTTTTTTCTGAGTAAAAACTCAAGAGTCTGATGTGAGTGAAAATCCCAGGAGAGCAGCAGTTTCAGAAACACTCAAACCGGCCTGTCTGGCACCAACAATCCTGCCAGTCAAAGTCACTGAGATCGGATTCTTACCCATCCTGATGTTTTAAGTGAATGTGAACTGACCTGTATCTGCAGGAAAAACTAGAAGTAATTAATTAGAGGTAATTAAATTAATTATAGAGCGACTATGCATGAAGTGTGGAAGGAAACCCATGAGGAGATATGTAGGACGACTTTCAACCTCCACACAGGAAGCTCCAAACGAGGCTCTACAGGCACACACAGGTAACTTTGAAACAACAGCAGAGCTGTCGAGGACTTGTGCCCCCAGCCACGATCGAACCACAGGCCTTCAGATCTTCAGTCTAATTCTCTCCCAGCTGAGATATTTCAGCTTCAGAGTCGAGCAGTGATACTTGACAGGAATATGTGAACCCAGACACTCTCCCCTCACACTAAACCAGGATTCTCTCTGTCTCAAAGTTGAAGGTGCCATTCTCAAAAAGCTCTTCCTCACAAACTGCTTCAACTCTCTTTTAATAAGTCAAGTAGCCTGAGGGACAGTCCTTTTCAAAGCTTGGGCCTGAGGGAGCGAAAGTCAGTAGAAGTGATCCCGGCCTGCATCGGCTGAAAAGTGAACAGCAGCGTGTCTGGCTTAACAAGGTCCACTCTGGGGTGTTTTGTCACTAATAGCCAGCATGGCGGTTCAAGTTCCTCCTATTCTTCAATTACAGAGAGTCTCTGTACGATTCGCCTTCCCTTTACTGACGTCTCCTTGAAACCCCTCTTCTGAGAGAGGCCGTGGTGCAGTAGTGTATTAAAAGTGATAAAAAGTCTGTCGAGAAGAAACGATTATATGAGAACAGACCTTGTAAACAGGATGTTTTCTAAAAATGACGAATGAACTTTAAACAACTTAGCATGGATTTTTCTTTGACTTGCAACACTTGACTCTCGTACACTCCCCACCTTCCAACAAACTGAGAGCAGCATTGCTTGCTGGCTGTGGCCTAATAAAGCAGAGCTAAGTGAATCATTAATAAAAGATACAGGTATGTCTGGCTCAGTTGGGGTCCCCAGAGAACCAAAGTGTTTCCTGGGAATATTAATCACCCTTGGCGTCAGCCCCGGTCCAGCCCCAGCATGAACCTCACAATTATCAATCTCCCACCGCACACTAACGGAGCGCTAAATGAAAACAAAGGAGAGGTGCTTAGGAACAAAAAGCTATCTGTGTTGCTGTCTGACAATCGATAAGAGGAGCAGCGAATGGTGCCAGTGTGTGTGTGTGTGTGAGAGAGAGAGAGAGAAGCTCCTTTAGCCTTGAACAGCCTGAGCTTCACTTGTCTGATGACTGGTAGACATCCTGGGAGCGAGGGAGGAAGAGTGAGGAAGGAGGAGACAGATGCCGACTGTGCTGCCTCTCAGCATTTGTTCCAAGCTGACAACTTCACTGGGAATTGGACAAAAGCAGAGTCCTGGGATTTTTGTGCTTATGTGTGTGTTTGTAGCAGGATGGGTGTGTTGTCACTTTGCAGTAAAAGAGCAACAAATTGACAACTCTGATGGAAATCAGTGAGAAAAGTTTCTCCTTTGACAACAACAGAGAGGCGTAGGAAAAAGTCGATGCCAATTTACTTAAAAGACATCTGTCATCAGCTCTGATGCTTGGATTACTGTGAACCGTGAATATGTTTGTGTCTTTGCATCTACGAGTCTCTGAATCCTAATTAGGATCCTTTACGTACACAATCCTCCTGTCATTCCTATTATCTTTAACACAACAATGAGAGCATGGTGAGTTGATTTCTTTTAGTCAAAGATAAACACAGTCAAATCCTGGTGTAAGCATCCTGGAAGCAGGAGGCTGCTCAGCATTAACGGCTAATCCACATAATCTTTTATGTTTCAGTGAAGTAATTAGGGTATCCAATCATCAATGTTTACTCTGTGTAATTAGGGATTAACTGTATTTTCTGACATACTCTGTTGATGTAACCATATCAACTTCAGATATGTGTGGGCGTCACTGTCTTTAGCAGCCAGCAGCTGCTTCCACAATCAGCTCCTGGTTCCACATTCTGATCTGATGAGTTGCCACCTGTTTCCTTCTGATTCACCTGTTTCTTTTCACACACAGCAGCCTAATCCGTCACAACAATAACCCCAATTGTCATCGAATGGCTGCACAATTAAAGTTCTGAATAAAATAATACCACGAGGCTGTGAAACATAAATGAGACAGCAGCTTGTGTTTTCACCAGATTCCATCGGTTTAAGCCAAAACGAACCACCCACATTCACTGAGTCTAAGTCAGCATGAGATGAATAACTAAGCTTTAATCTGCTTATTTTGAACGTTCACCCTCATGTTGATGGGACATGAACGCCCCAAACTCTTAAACTCTGTAAGAAATGAAAACTGTTGTTTTTGAT
This sequence comes from Trachinotus anak, assembly GCF_046630095.1. Taxonomy (NCBI): domain Eukaryota; kingdom Metazoa; phylum Chordata; class Actinopteri; order Carangiformes; family Carangidae; genus Trachinotus; species Trachinotus anak. The sequence goes on along the minus strand of NW_027273853.1, from coordinate 22,362,279 downwards.
GCTTTTTGTGTAATAAAGTCACAGAAAGTTAAAATCATCGGTAGAAAATACATATAGGCCAATCTCAGCACGCTAACATTCACTCCCACAACCATGCACACTTGTACATGCACACAATGTTAGCATGCTAATGCTTAGTAGGTGTGATGTTTAACATGTTCACCATCTTAATTTAGCATGTTAACATGCAAAACTGGCACGACTGTTACACATAAACCACGCATACTTGCAGAATGCTTTGCAGTACTTTGAAAGTATCTCTGCTGTTGTTGACAGCAGCTGGGAGTCACTTCGCTAGCTGCTGGATTAACACCTAAGATTTACATCTAACAAATGATGTTCCAGGTTTTCATAGTGTTGATAGTCTTTAGAGAAATAGGGCTTCCCTTTTTGGCCCAGTTCAGGGGAAATTAAAGAGCTGTTACTTTCAATGTAATGAGGGAAATAGAGAATTATCTGCATTTGCACTTTGGTGATGCGACTGGAAGTGCTTCCACACAACCAAATAAATGTTATTTATTGAAGGGAAACTGGCTGAGAATGCTTGTTCTCTTCCAAATCCTCCATTATTTATACAGGCTATATGTGGTACTATAAATGAACCTCTGCAATCACAGATAACTACTAACTGAAAGCGCTATTCACTTTCTAAACCTGTATTTCTCCAGTGAGTGCAGGGATTGGGATTTTCTAGATTCCAGTCTAATAACATATATCTGTGTTTGTTTGTGAGTGCTTACCCTCCATACTGCATCCTGGGCCCATGCAGGGCTGGAAATCCTGAGTGTGGGGACATGGCACACTGAGGTCCAGCTGGGCCTTCAGCATCCTCTGCCTCATCCTGCGGCCTTTTTCACATGTAGCACTGCTACACGCCGACCAGGGAGACCAGCCTGAGTAGATACATGTCTCCGGAGTGTCATCTGAGAGAGAAAAACAGAGGAATGGTATGTGGGTGACGGAGAAGACTAATTTAATTTAATTATTCTGCTAATTCAGTGATTTGGAGAGATCGCTGTTTTGCAAAACTTACTTTTCAACTTAATTTCTCTAAAGCAGGTGAACTCATTTGTCAGATGGAGGGGGAGGGGTGAAGGATTGGGGACTAGGCTAACATTGATTATCCAACATCGTACCCAAAGGTTATCACCGCAGGTAGAGTACCTCAAGTGGCCACAGAGTGACATCTGAGGGGGAGAGGTAGGAGTTGAGGGATGGAGTTGGAGGGAATGAGAAGAGTGTGATTTGTGAATGTCTTGTCCAATTATCAGTGGTAGCACAACTACACGAAGTAGCAAGGGTGCTGGCTTCAATTAATAATGCTCTCTTGGGAGTTCAGAGAGGCAGAGAAAATGAGAGGAGAGGAGATGAGAGGAGAGGAGAGGAGAGAAAGAATATACAATCAGGCCTCAGGGAGGAACCTGAGCGGGTCCAATTCTCTGGGATAACATGTAATGACAGAGGAGGAGACTGAGGGAAGAAGAGAACCTGGAAAAGTAGAGACGAAGGGAAGAGGAGCGTTAGGTTGATGTGTAAGTGAAAGCAATGAAGCTGCAGGTGTGTGATCTCACACAGCGAAGACGGAGAAGGAGAGGACAAGTGGAGTTAAGGGAGGAGGAGTAGGGAGGAGGGAAAGAAGCAAATGTTCATGACTGACTGAGGAAGACATTTATTAGGCGGCAGGAGATCCTTGTTAAGAATTCTGCTGCTTGGGCAAAATCCTGCAATCTCCCCAGGGCCACTCAGAGTAAGAAGAGGCACAGAGCAGCCATGTACAGCACCAGCACTGTCATGCACCGGTCTGCCCATTTAGCCTGTCTAACTAAGGTCACAGCACTGATCTGTGTAAGGGCTGGGTTATACCAGAAAAGAACTGGTTTGTGAGACATGTCACATCAGAAGTGTTTATACCTGATCAGAATGGCCACACGGACAAACATTTTCAGGCAGTCTGTCTGTGAGGGCAGTCATAGTGTTACACAGAAATGTTTGTGTCATGGTGCAGCTAATGCAGCTTAGCTTAGCATGAAGACTGGAAACATGGGGAAATGAATAGTCTGGTTCTGTCCAAAGGTGAAAAAATATACCTATCAAAACACCTTTAAAGCTCTACAAGTAATGTGTTGTATATTGTTTGTCCATGTTGGTTAAATGCTAGAACTATTTCTTGGTGAACAGCCACTGGATAGAGTGAGTTCCTGATCTCCAACCTCACTGTGGAGACTCTAGGAAGTCACTACACTCACCAAGAAATAGTTACAGCACAAAGCAAATGAGACACAATATTATAATCTGTGAGCCTTAGAGATATTGGCATATTTTTTTACTCTGGGGATACCCAGGTTAGTTCCTTCCTCTTGCTTTCTGTCTTTATGCTAAGCTAACTGCCTCCTGGCTCTAGTTACATAATGAACATATACAAGAATGACTTTGATCTTTTCATCTCAATCAGCGATAAAGTCACTAAACACACAATCAAAAAATGTCAAACTATTTCTTTAATGAATTGCTTGGAATTTCCTGAACACAAAATCATGCTTTAGTTTCCAGATGTAGAAACTGTGGGGAAACTAAAGAAATGACGGAGAACATTTTCCAGAAGGGCTTGAAAAAAACTTAAATCTTAAACATTTATGTGAAAAAAACGAAAAATAAAATTACATAGAAAGAGAAAACTATTGGCCACGACGAGATTTCATGTGCAGTACTCCTGAAATATAGTTGCCCAGAGTGACAGCATCTGAGGTGCATCACAGAATATTAAGTATGTTTGATAAAGACAGGAGCTGCTCCAGACGAACTCGTGTTGCTCTGCAGCAGTGAGGCGACCACTTTCTCACAGCAGGCTGACGACAAGGCCCTGCCAGATGTGTTTTCTGACTATTTGACCTCCCATCTGAGACTCAACTTAAACCAGCTGTGTCTTTAATGAGCTTAGTGTGTGTCCTTGAGCATCAGTGGACACTGAATCCCTCCACAGTCTGCTCAGTCTGTGGGCTACATGACTTGATAGTTTAAGTGAATGTTTAGCAAACAGCGAACTGAAGAACTGGCCAAAGTTCAAAGAACATGAAAGAATGCTATATCAGGTAATGACAGGGACTGAATAATTAGTTAAATACTGATCAAGCCCTTCAAGTTAATCTGCCGTATCGTGGCTGGAGTCTGTAATCAGGAAAAGATGATGTGGTAGTGCGTGTACTGTACCTTCCTCCTTCTCCTCCTGCCCAATATCAGCTACGATGTCATCTATGTTGTCTGGGACCACATTACATTGCTCTCCCTGTGCACACGAAGAAAACTGGGGTCACACACCAGCATTCACTAACACACACTCAAAAAGTATCCAAAGGCTTCTTACAAGATGAAGCAATCTTTGAAAGTGAGACTTCATTCCTGACCTTGAAAATAGTAGTAAAAAAACAACCCAGACCAGAAAACAAAAATACAATCTCAAGGTGCAGTTAAGAGCTTTTTCCGGAACTTTCAACCAAATCTTATGGTCTTCATCAGTGGAGGAACAACCTCTTACAACCCTTTTGAACCATGATGAGCCTGGCACACAGACTGTTTTTTTTTTGCGCCTGCACTTTAGCCCAGCATCTCAAAGTAATGACTTAGGATCTCAAAATAATGAGAAACTTTACATTATTATTTACACTCTCACATAGTATAGGTTATATTTTACCTTCCTAGCGATGCGCTCCACAATCACCCTTGCCACAGGGGTAATTGCCCCTCCCTCAGGGTCATAGAAAGGGCTCTGTGGGTGGTCCAAACTGGTCAGTGGTCGGATCTTCTCCTGAGGGATGGTGGGCTTGTTTGGTGACTGAAAGAGGGTGAAATAAGGGGGCAAAGTGAGCAAATATGACAACAGCAATAGAAATGATGATGTTTAATATGAAAGGTGTTGTTTATACCACAGAAAATCATAATCTGACTCTGCAATTCCCCTCAGCTCTTTGAAGTCTTTTAGCATCTTTCAGTTGGTTGTTTTGGTTTCATGGCCCACAACTTGACTGTTTTGGTTCAGTCCAACTATTCTCATTTGCATAATCTTCCAGCTGCAATAGGTTTTTTAAGGGCCCAGTGTGTAGGATTTAGCTGGATCTATTTGCAGAAATTGAATACAATAATAATTTTTTTTTCATTAGTGCATAATCACCTGAAACTAAGTGTTTCTGTTAGGTTAGAACAAGCCCTTCATATCTATATAGATTCTATTCCACAGAGACGCCATGTGCTACCACCATGTTTTTACAGTAAAAAGGCTACCTGAAGGCCACTGTAGGTTCCCCTACACAATTGGAAAGGGAAGGGTGAGGGGAAGATATTCACTTCTGCAACACAATTGTCCTTTAAACCCACTAACTTACTAGTACTAAGCAACCAAATATTTTTCATTGGACTTAGTGGAGACCAAAACAAAGCTAAAACGAAGAGGGAATATTGGACACAAACACGTCTCCAAATGGATGCTAATGTTGCTCCATGTCTGCTTGATGTGCAGAAGAGATAGTGAGGTGTTAATATGTCAATGCTTTGTTTACAGCTAGTTGTGTTGCCCCCAGGTAGCCCAAAAAGTCAATCAATGCAGCTTTACATATCTTATACATAAAAGATGATGCCTCTGGAACACTTTGAGCCCCCAGTAAAATGGGGACATCAGGTGGGCATGAATTTAACTCCCAGCAGAGGGCAGGCCCCTGCTGTACTGAACGTCACATCAGGATTTTTTTTAGCATTACAAGGGCTTTTAAGGAGGCATCTCCCCAGGTAGATGCCTCCTTAAGTTCTCAATGTGAATATAAAGGTGAATTAGTTCTGACGGCTCTTTAACAATCAGGGAAAATGTACATGAGCAAATAAGATGCTACAGGTGAAGATCAGGTCAAGATTAGAAGGGGAAATATTCCCACCCTCCCACTTTAGGCGTTGTGCAAATCATCAAGCAGTCTGTGGTGAACTGGTTGGTGTCCTGGAGGAAAACATCTGCTCTTTTATTGGCAAGAGGTCGACCATTATTTTTTTTAAAAGGCTGATATAATAATGATAGTTTGGCGCAGGAAAAAGCCAATAGTGGATCAATCGGCTGATGCATACATTTGTTTTGGCCCATAGTTGTGCTCGGCTAACACTTATGGCGAACCATGCTTGCTAGCCAAACAGAGATAGGATGCTTTCAGCAGTAATCTTCAGTCTAATGCATTAATAATGCCACACTATAACCAGCAACCTCATCGTGCTCATACAGCCATTTTATATAAAGTTAACTTTCTTTATTTCTTTATTATCTCAACTACACAATGACATTAACTTCCAATTGACTTCCAAACCGACTAATTGGTCGACCTCTAATATTGGTTATCAAATATGCCTGAGGGGACAGAGTCTGAGTCTTCCACTGAGGGATGGTTAGAATAATGAAAGTTAAACAGCCGAAATTTAGGGCATGGGATTTATTTGTGGGACAGAGAATACTAATCCAATAGCAGCATATAGCGTATGCATGTCTGTGAAACAGGCTTTTAAAACAAGAACAACATAATTTCTCTTGAGGCAAGGAACAGCAGAGCAGCAGTAATTCAAAGCAGAACTAATAAAAAGTAAAAGTTCTACAATAGCTTCACTGGTTTTATTCTCCATTCTTACCAAAAATGGAGAGGTGGGTAGCTGTCATGGGCCTGACAGAGGCACCTACAGTGGCCATTTCTCCCATCAGCCATCTGGTCTGGAGCCTCTTTTCTCTTTGATCTCAGTATGCATTATTTTATCTGTTTAAACACCTCTTTAATAAGAGATTTCGAGGCATTGTTTCTCAGTGTGTGTGATACCATATCATTCAAAAACCCTCCAGAGAGTGAGAACAGAAAAATGTGACAAAAATGAATCATTCTCTTTCTTCTTTCAGGTTAAATCAACTTTGTTGTTTAAAATTTTAAACCAACTTTTGATTTAATACATGCAGCAGCACTGAAGTTGTATCCTCATCTATAGTGCTCTAACAATGTCAACAATTCTCTTTGTAGTTTGCAAGTTCATTTAAAGTTTTCTTGTCTGACTTTTTGGTGGAACAGATCTTGTGTGAGACCAGACAGAAGACATCTTTCGCTTGTTGGAGACAATTAGAAATGAAAACTTTGTCTGCAAACAAAAAGAATCTCTAAAGATTTTACTTTTCATGCAGTAAAAATGAGAGCGTCTGGAAGATGTGTAATGTCATGTCTGTGCCTGTAGGTGGCAATGCCACCTGTGCAGTAGAATGAATACGAGATCTGGTGGTGAACTTTAGATAACTATATATTGTATTTTTAGGGGGACACTTTCCAGAGTAAAAGGAGTGGAAGCACAGCGTAAGCTTAGAGACAGTACTTTAAATATCTCCCAAGGCAACAGGAACATTAAGGCAGTGCAGAGTTAATTATGTTATATTCCAGATTTTATACACATAATTCACACATAGAAAACAATACACATGAAACAACCCATGCAGAAATGTATTATATGACCTATATGCCCCAATATATAAAGTGATCTTGCCATATATGTTTCCTATAAGGGGATATATTATCATATATACACATCCTCTGAATATATTTGTAACATATGAAATGCCCATAGTAAAAGTTGTATGGTATAACATGTTGCAACCATACTTGTTAATGATACATAAGTTTATTAAACAACATGCATATAAAACTCAATGTTTTTTTTTTCAATTTATCATTCATTTTAAATAAGTTTTGAATAGGTTTTATGTTATAATGTCTGTCTTTTGTATTTACATATAGGTTGTAAAATCAACATATACTGGCAGGCTTTGGGATTGATATATATTAATGTAACATATGTCTACAATATATGCACATATACACTTTTGCTTCATATGTACATATGCCTCATACATGGGAATTCAACATTCGAACAATATACTATATTTGCATATGGGAACATTTACATAGGGAAAATAAATGCCACTGTCTAATCTATGTTTCTATTAAACATGCTCAATACACCGCTGACTGCCTTAATTATTGTCCCCTTTTACAATACATTCAATAATTTAGAATACACATACAAAATCTGGACATAATGTACAGCTAAGGAGACTCAATAAAGAGACTTTTTGACATAGGCCCAAAACACTCAATTCCACATCTAAGAAGTAACAGAAGCTGAGAGAGATCTCGTATTATATAAGGTGTTTGAAAGATATTTACCACCTCTCCTCAGTGGGATAAGCTCCTTGTTTATTCATGAGCTTGTAAACTATAAATAAATTGCTGTAGTCTCCAAACAGTGGGTGAATATGGATGAGCACCTTTAATTCAGAGGAGTGAAACACAGTCAGAGACAGGTGGAAGTCGAGTGTGCTGCAATTTAATATAAATGCTGCTTCCTGCCAACAGCTAGTGAGCTATAAACCTTATAATAATATGCAATCTACTTTAACAGTCAACTGTCACCAAAGCAACAGATTCATCATTCATCACAGATCATCATTCTCAAATGAGGCATAGGTAACACAAGTGTCTCGCACACAGTAGCCTACAATATTGATGTAACAATGGCAGCTATTTTGGAGGTCTTTAATTATTAGCAGTGAATGACAAAGTGTGACCAACTCAAAGATCTTTTGTAGCTGGTTAGCTAACTATCTTGAGCTATCTTAAGCTGGTAAACTTCTCTACAAATGCGTAACTTAAGACAACAAGTTATGCTAAGATAAAAAAAACACAATCATGGTTTCCCTTTTACTGATGTATAAGGGAAACCAACTTAATGTACAAACATTGTATTCCCCATTTTTACATTGTGGCCAGTAGAGGTTGCTCTGGTAATATGAATCATCAATAAATTAACCTTTTCTCGAACCACTTTGCTGAACTGGTTTTATGTTTATGTTATGCACCACCCTCTCATGTGACACAGCTTGTGTGGGGACTCTACTCTCTTCCCATTGGCTCGCAGACCAGGGATTTCCACTCTGAGGTCGGTTGTTGGACAATCTCAGGCTTTTTCAGTCATCCTTATCATGCACATCTGACAGAACAGATACGTTTCTATTTGAATTATACAGCTGTCAGCACAGGACGTGTAACATCTCATGTTTTACTCTCAAAGATGGCACTGAACTTGCTCCTGCTGTTCACCTGACGAGCTGCTTTCACTACAAGAGCTGCTGACGAGACACTGCCAACATATGATGTGACCTATGGCCACAAACTATTTTTCTTATAGCTTATTTGGCCATCATGTCCCTATGATCCTCCATGATGGCAACAACTTTAGAAAACTGGCACAACTGCAATGCCTTGACTAGCTGTTACACCTCCTAGCTTTCTGCCACTGTCAGCAAACATTAGGTAAATTAGGGCAGACTACCTCATATGTGACACCACCATCAGTGCCTGCATCCCAGGGGATGAGGTCTGTCACCAGCCTCTGCACCCAGCCACACTCCTTGGTACAGAGGTCCTCTCCTGACAGCCCCACGTTCCAATCCGGACTGGGCCCGAGCATGGTGAGGAAGGACATCAGGTGACGCGTCCGGTCCACAGAAAACTCTGCTGATGGAGCTGCTCGCCTGGTAACAGTGATGGGGAATATAATGAAAAAAAAGAGCAAAGGAGAAGAATCCTAAATATTGATTTAATGAGACAGAGTGTGTTTTTAACATAATCATCTCACTAGAAATATTTTACAGTTCACTTCTGATGTCAGGACCTCTGACCTGTGTCACACTCTATTAATTACTGGATAATTGAAGCTCCAAAATATCCAATTAGAGGCAGACAATGGCTCATAATGAGATATTCTTTTTGCATGTCTAAAACCCACTGAATATAATAGTGCATTGTGAACATAATAATAAGCTAATTTGAAGTTTCTTTGCAGAAAACTGTGTTTGGGGTCTTAATTATCATGTCTTAACCAAACCATAAATGCAAAAACAACTCTTTTAGAACAACTTGACAACTTTGCATTCAAAAATGGACAAAACAAAATGGAGCTAGTATTTCATACCCACAGTGTGAGTGTGTGACTGTGCGGGTGCGCACATGTGTGTATGAATGTTCTCATTAGTAAAAATAATAGTGGCACAATATATTGCAAATGACAGACAATGCTAGGAGGGCTAATTAAACAGATGTTTGGTGAAAGATACAGTACATTAGTGTGTGTGTGTGTGTGTGTGTGTGTGTGTGTGTGGCTATGCCGTGCTGAGGGCTAGAATTGTGATAAGTTTCTAATTGCTCTTGAACTAATTCCAAAGAGTGCACACGATGCCAGAGCGTGTGACTATTCAGACAAGTCAGCCTGGCTTTTAAGAGGTGTATATGGGAAGGAATCCTGAAACAATTAAGAATTAGCTCATTAAAATTCATACAATACTATCAGAATTTTAATTATAATTTACAATTCCCTCATCAGGTCAGAAATGAAACTTTTTTTCTAACTTTTCCTGCTAGTCAAGAATTTGATACTGCATAATGAGGTTGTAGACGTAGTGATTGATGTGGAGTTTGCATTATCAAAGATAGCGGCTATAAAGAAACCAGTATGCATCTCTTATTGTTTCTGTGGATAATCTTGTATGTCTTAAATTATGTAAATGTGGTGTTTTTTATATCTTATATTGTAATATACAGTTTTATATATCTTTGTTTACTTCATGACAAACATTATGCTTTAGAAAAAAAAATCTATTATAATCTTGGCTTGAAGAAATGCTCATGCAGCTTCTCAACAGAGAGAAAATAATGGCATATTGTTCTTTGGGCATCCAAAATATTAACTTTTCATGAAGAGAGAAAAACAGCCTTGTTTTTAGCTTGGCCATCAGACCAAAACTCTTTATAAATCCAAGGTTGTACAGTTGCCTGAACTTATTTCCTCAACCAAAATAGAAGGTTTTCATCCAGTAAGAAAATACAGTATAATACACTTGAACTTGAGGTAAAATGTAACACATCTAGAGAGAAATGATTTTAAGTGAAATTGAAATTTGAATTGTCTTTTCTTCTGGTGGAAAATGTAAATTATATGATATTGCATCTTAAGTTCATCTTTTTCAAAAGAAGACCAAATTTCTGGAAATACGCTCTAAACTTCAGGCCTCTGTGTTTGTCTCCAATCGGAGCATCTGACTGACATCTGAGCGCTGGCGTTGCTAGGAGATGCGCTGTCAACTTCTGTGGTGCACTAAGGGATACGGGGGGGCTTTCCACTCTACTAATTACGCTTCCTTCCTTCCTCGCTCCTCCATCCTCCGGCCTGTTACTCGGAAACTGATCAAAGTCCACCAGCATCAAGGATGCTCAAATCCCTCGATGTCTACCGAACTGGCATTTGACAATGTCTACAGTTCACGATGCTGGGCTCAACATCGTGATGACTGTCTGAGATGCTATCTCAGAGGAGAGAAAGAGAGGAGAGAGAGGAGGACCCACAGGTGTCTCCTATATAGAAGATTTTTACCAGATGGCAACATCCCTTCAAATTCTGTGATTGGTCAGCTCACCTCTTTTCTTAATCTCCATTCTCATTCATTTTGTTACAAAAATCACTAAAATTGGCCATTTATCTCTCCCACTGCTTTTAAAGGCCTTCTCTCAGATTTTTTAAGGTTACTTGTATATCCCCTCCTTCTCCACTACAAGTGTTTTCTGCCACTTGCCAAATTCTAAGCTCATTCAGGAAAAACATAGGCTACAGATTTACAGCCCGATACAGATGCACTGTGAATGTTATTATTATTACTTCTATAATACAGAGCCTGAAATGTAAATCAGGCTTATAATACCTGTGGGCTTTCACAAACTAATTAGGCTATAGATTATATTTTGAAAAATTAAATCTGTTTTTATTTCTCCCTCGCGTCCACTCTTTTCTGTCCGATCGTGTTATTTCTATCAGTCAAATTCTATGACAACCTGACTCTGCTTATATTATACAGTATTTGTATTAGTTATTTAAGCTGCCTACAACATTGGCAGCTGTGGCTCAGGTTTTAGAGCAGGTTGTTCACTAATCAGGTCAGTGGTAGAAAAGCGCTATATAAGTGCAGGCCATTCTCAATTAAACATTATGGAGGACCCCTCATACTGCTATGCTTGTATTGGAAAGTGAAGCTTGTTAGCCAAAGTTGCTAATGTTAGCAGTGATTCCAAACTGGCTAACTCTGTGCAGCCATTGAAATTGAAGTGATATGAATATGTCTGCCCACACACACTTATACTGACTCAATCAAATTACCAGTACCAACAAAATTATTTAAAAACCTGGAGATGGTTGAAAAATAAATAAAACTTACATTTCTACCTTTTCATTATTACAGTTGCAACCAAATAAATACAAACAAACAAGAATATATATACCAGGCAAAAATGTATTTTAATTTCCATTCCACTAGTGCTGTTTCACATTCTATAAATTTTCAATCATATCTCTCACAGAGGTGCCTTTTCCATTTAGTAAAACTGACACTGAATGATACTTACAGGTTGAGCGGCTGCCACGCTGGCCACTGAGCCTTAGTTTTAATGACAGTCAGTACCTCATCTCCCTGTAGAGAGACAGAGGCAGAGAGAGAGTGAGAGAGAGAGCGAGAGAGAGAGAGAGGAACATGGAGATAGAAGAAGTAATCTGTCACTAATAAAGAGAGAAAAAAGAAACATTTACAGAGAAAAGACCAAAATTGACAAATTGACATGACTAAGGGTGAGTGCTCTCATCCAGGGAGAGTAAAGTGTATTCCACTTTTCAAAGGCTTAAGAACCTGGACAAAGTGTCTCTTATCAGGACAAATAGGCTCTGTGCTGTTTTATAAAAGCCGTCTCTCACTTTAGTGGGGAGCCTCATTCAGCACTCCGCACAGCACCCAGCACTCTCTATAGTCTCTCTGTAGCATTACAGCCACTTTATGGACTGACCAACGCATTATCTATCACAGTGCATCGGATGTAATTATTCCAGCCAAAAGCAGGGGAACAAATGATGGATTTAGTTTGGTGCAGCAGTTGATTAGAACTGAAGTGGAAAGTTCAAATGTGCCTTTTCTGGTTTAATAAGAGCTTCTTCTTTTTGTCTCTTTCTCTTTTAAACACACACGCACACACACACACACACACACACACACACACACACACCCCTATAAATTCATACACACACAACCACAAACAACAGCCTCAGTTTGGGATATGCTGAAAAAAAATCATTTTTTTCTGGTTGACTGAAGATTCCTGAGTTGCCTTGAAAGCCTCCTCTCTTCCCTGGGGCAGTGTGGAGAAACACAAGTGTGTGCGTTGGTGGGTGGTTGGGTGGGTGTCTGCATGTGTATTTGTGCGTTTGTGTGTGTATGTGTGTGTGTGTTTACAAGTCAGTGTCCATCTTCTCTTCAGAGCAGCCTGGGGTTCTGCAGCGTCTCTGGCCTCAGACCGCACGCCATCCTCTCATATACACAAACAAACCCACACATGCACACATAAACCCACAGACACACACAGATGGACAAAGGTCAACGCATGCAGACAAATTTGTATTTGAATGTAGACAGCCAAAGGGATAGAAACACACAAGCTGGCATGGAGTCGAGAAATTATAATGTTTCTTTATTGAAACAGAAAAAAATGTGGAATCGCACACCAACCAACACAAACTGCTACACAAAGTCACTATTATTCAAAATTATGACAAACAGCAACAATGTGAAATGCAAACAAATGCATCTTGCATTGCCTGTACTTAATGTATTCATGAACTACAAGTGAGACATAAGTTTTCATGGGCTCTAACTCACCCCACTCTCTCACCCACACAGATCAATACTCTCATGCACACAGATCATTCAGCGGGTAAACTGATCAGAGATCAGATAAACGCCACAGTAGTGCTTGTATAGAAATTGCTGGAGCCGTTTTTCCTCGTTGCTTTAATGAGACAGAGAGCAACGGCTCATTTCATTGTAATTCTACTGTAACTTTAGTTGCTGTTATCACACAGATAGAGGAGACAGAACATGGATGTGTTGAGAAAATCCAACAGTGAGAGGACATGTCCACAGACTGCTGACTGATATAGTTACACTATGGGAGGTGACAAGATTATGTATTTGTCTTGGAGGTAATTATTCATTTATGCCTTTTCAACATCTGGCTGGCATGCAGCTCAAATTTCCTCCACAGGCGGTTCGAGTGATCAGATTTCAAACCATCTTGAACGCTTACGGATACATTTAAATGGCTTTTCTGAGAACAAATAGCCATACAATCTGCCCGAGATGGATGAATTCTAAACGGGGTTCTGCCAGAAGGGGCATCAGATCAGAAAACGCACATATGGCTCATTCTGGAAAGTAATAACAAACAAGATTTACAGATGTTAAAAGTCATGCCAAGTGAACTTTATAACCCATCACATGCCACATTGACTCATTGGGCTTTACAGGCCAACATCTGCAATGGTTCCCACTGCAGCACAAGCTTTGTCAGCAGATAATGGAAATCCTGGGCAGGAAATCTAAGCACATGAAGAAAAACAGGGAAATAATAAGATAATAAGATTTGAAAAGGTAATTAATATTGGAAGTGTCAACAAGTATCCGATGTTGATTTACTCCATTAAACTAAAGGTCCGTCCACACCAAGAACAACAACTATGAATACATAACTTTAAAAATCATTTTAACTGAGGGGGATGGCGGAGTCCACACCACAACTACAACAACAACGACTGGTGAATGATGGCGTTGGAATCACGATTTGATGAACGACACTGACAGCAAAACAAAATACATATGAATGCACAGGCAGACCCACCCCACTCTCTCACCCACACAGATCATTATTATTACATACTCTTTAATTATTATTAAAGGGTATGTTCTGCTCTTTAATGATAATGTTATTGGATCATTTCTGCCAGCCTGCTGAACCTACCGGAGCCGCTTCAGCCTGACAATTCAACACGTCACATACACCATGGCAGACGACACTGGAGAGGGAGGTTCAAAGTAGAATTACCACCTCGTGGCTGTATGCCTCCGCGACTCAGACTTATTTCAGATTACATCCCAGTCATATAAAATATTAACCGTTTGTGTGAAATTATATCCTAGCAGCAGAGCTGTGTGAAGTGTTGGGTTATTGCAAAAAGGTGACACTGACCTTTGACCTTTGACCACCAAAATCGAATCAGTTCATCCTTCAGTGCAAGTGGACATTTGTGCCAAGTTTGAAAGAATTACCTTGAGGAGCTCTTGAGATATTGCGTTCACAAGGCCAAAAACGTGTTTGTGAGGTCACCGTGATCTTGACCTTTGACCTTTAGCCACCAAAATCTAATCAGTTCATCCTTGAGTCCGGGTGAATGTTTGCGCCAAATTTCAAGAGGTCCTGTTGGGGCGTTACCAAGATATTGTGTCCATGAGAATGAGACTGAAGTACTGAAAACAATATGCCTCTGACCCACCCAAACAGTATTTATAAAGACACTAACGAGAAGAAGGAGATCTGCGATGCAATCATAAAGCTCATCCTCAGAATCAATGATCAAGTGTTTTGTGTTCTGCTCCAACACAGCTGGAGTGCGCAGCGTGTCTCTGGCTCTACTGTTTACAGAACGTTATTGTTAATTCGTGTGGATGTTCACATCGTTATCGTTATGGTTGTTGACGTAGTTATTGTTCTTTGTGTGGACGGCCCTTTAATCCGGTATAATCACTTCAATGAAAGAAGTCTCTTATACATTGTGCCACAGCAATACAACATTTCACACAGAACACTGCAGATCAGTGAAAATTGAGTAATTTTGCTCATGTAGGCCACTTAATTTTGTCACAGTGATGCGCTACATACTCAAATCGCAGTTAGAGACGACGAAACACAACACACAATAGCTCTTGTTTTTCCAACCTCGATAGCTCAAATACACCGAAGGCCATTGTTAAACGTTTCCAGATAAACATGTTGAAAGGATAAACATGTTAGAGGTAATTTTCTCAATCATTCTTTCACTCCATTCACCATCTGCCATCAACAGCAACTCTCAGTGCTTTGGTTCAATTTAGACAGAAGAAGAAGCATCTTATTCCTGTGAAACAACCCTGCACGTTTTATGGCAGCCCACAGCCAATGCACAATGCTTCATGGAGGCCAGTAGGAGATGCAAATCTTCCTGTAATGGGTTTGTTTGTTTATGGTAATTATTGTAATGGCACATGGCAATGACTGTGATTTACTAATGTTTACGGGCACATTACATTTTCATGAATGATTTTAAGGAGAGAAAGAACAGAAGAGAGGGAGAAGGAGATGGAATGAGAGAAGCTGGTCAGGTAAGAACAACAACAATAGGTACAAATGGCTGGACGGTGTATGGGTGTATGCAGTGAACAATTTGTGAGAATTAAATCCCCCTTTCAGTGCCATGATACCACCACTCAGCCAAAACACTTATTTATAAACTTCATTATTTATAGAATATAATCTCAAAATCCAATAGCACAATGTGCTGCCAACATGAAAATAAATATTGTCTATTGTCACAGGAGCACAAGCACTAACAGTGAAAGTCTATTTCAGATTTTATTGTTGTTTGCACAACAGACTGTTCCATAGTCGCACTGGCCATCAGGGCACCTTCCTTGTGGTAACCCCGATGGCCAGTGCGACTATGGAAAAAAAAACTCTATGGATTTTTTGTGCCTGTTATTCATTCGTTGAGAGCGTGCTGCATGCACATTTTGGGCTCACATATGTTATCAACCCTCACCGATGTGACCCAAGCTGTTGCTGATACATGTCAAACAGAGGGAAGTAGAAATTAAGATCTGCCTCTAATAGAAGCCTGCTTCAAATAAAGGCCTGTTACCTTTAACAGCTGAGAGAATTAAATCACTTAATCACTATTGATGAAAATACAGAAAAAAATTAATAAGTAGAAACTGCACCAAATCATTTTGAAAGAGCAATGGCCAATCTGAAAAGTCCAACAATCTGCAAACCAATAACTTCATTACTCACTCACTCACTCACTCACGCTGGTCCAGCCAAAACGGAAGAGGAGAGTGTGAAGGACAGACAGAAGAAGAGAAACAAAGTGAAACTAGGAGGAGCGGTGAGGTTGAACAGGGAAAGTGATATGTGACAGTGGGAGGGGATAGCAAGAAAAGATGTGGGTGGCATGAAGACAAAAGGAATAAAACGTTAAAATAAGGACTGAGAAAGAGACCACTCAATAAGAGGTGGGAACAGACGAGACCACAAAAAATGACAACATTGCACTTAATGGAAAGAGAGTGTAACAATATGTGGAAGGATGGAGGTTAAAAAAGGAGCAGATAAAAGAGCAGGGGTTAGAAGACACACACACAAACCCTCACAAACCCCCCCCCCCCCCCCCCCCACACACACACACACACACACACACACACACACACTCACACACTCACACTTCCAGTTAAAATAACCTGCTGACACTGATAACATTCAGTCCAGACTTCCTAGCATGATAATACTTCCTTCATACCCTCACTTGGCCTCTTGTTCCATCTTTCCCTACCTCCTTTTCCTTTCCCCTCAAGTGCACATAATCAATATCCACACCAAGACAATTTCTAATTATTAGGTAATCAATTGATTTAGTCCAGTTATATACAAAAAGCAATTGATTGAACAATTGTGCTCTTCATTTGTAGCTTCATTTAAGGAGAAAAATAAATTAAAACATTTCCTGGTTCCAACTTTTCAAATTCTCAAATTTGAAATTGCTTGAACAATGTGAACTTTTTTACTATTTGTTGGAGAACATCAGGGTTAACTGAATTCCCAGAATCTTCTTCATATTGATGTTGCCAGGGGCAAAAGTGCTGGGTGAATGGATAAACTGCTGCTCATCAAGAAATGTGATGGAGTCACCACAATCATTGGAGGTCATTATCTGGGCACTGTGGATATGTGTACTAAATTCCATGACAATCTATCCAATAGATGAACTAAAGTAGTGGACCAACTGACAGACCCACAAACTGACAGTCATCCCTATAGAAGCAAGGTGTTAGCATGATTAAAAAACTTCACATTAATGATAATTCAATTTAATTAAAGGTCCGATATTGTATAAAGTGAGTTATCCATGTGTTCTTTTATTATAAAGCAGATCTAGGTTCTATATTAATACTGTAAAAGTATCAAAGTGCTCAGTCCACAGACAAATGCACACAGCCTGTACTCAGAAACTGAGCCATAAAACGAGTCATCAGGACTTCTGTAACTTTATGATGTCACAACAAAGCAGTCACCACCCTCAGCCATGCCCCAAGCCCATCCCACCTGGGCCAACTGTCCAGCCTTGCAGGATTTGGTTTCTCTGAGTGTTTTTTTAGAAATTTGCTGTGCTTGTATTTGATCACTCAGAAAACAGTCAGCCAATCAGATCAGAGGTTCAGACCATCTCCTCTGTTTGGCTCATCAACCTGTCGCTGCTAGAGCTCCAGAGAGAAGCCTGAGAGAGGAGATGTAAAACTACATTAAGTTCTTAAAGCCACAAATATATCTATAAACTTTGAAAAAAACACAGTAAAAACTGTAAAATATGGGTCCTTTAAATAACCATAAATAAAATTATATTTAACTGTATGACTAATTTTATTTATACATTTATTTACCACCGAATGTGTTTGAGCTCCTGCTACAGAGACTTGTCTCTTATCTGAGTGACTTTCTGTCAGAGATCTGCTGCCATTCATGTTCTGTCAGACTTTACAGCAGCATGTGAGACAGAAGTGAAAATAAAGAGGAGAGAAATGACAAAAATTAGTAAGTGACTCTGCTGGCCAAAACTCAGGTAAATGGTGCTGATGTTAGGGCCTGTAAAACTGTGGAGTGACTCACTTCTGCTGCCATTACTCCTAACAGCATATGAGCCATGACAACAAATGTGAAATCTATTTCTAGACCATCAGGCTGATGGATAGGAAGATGGTGACACAGTGTGTGAGAGAGATACAGAGAGTGATGCACAGAAGACGAGAGATTGAAACACACCCAAACATCAGCTATATTTTAATCTGCCTGTTCTGCTAATTGCAATTGAATTATTCCGTCAGTCTCACTGTACAAAAGGTTTGGGGATCTTTGAGGTCCTTTTGTGAATATAAAACATGTTTGACAGTGTAATGTCACAGTGCAGACTTACTAGTTTTTTTTTTTAGCCTTCGACCTCATATCATGGTCTTCTTCAGTGTATGGAGTTTGCTTAATTGTGCACATGCCCTAAGTAAAGATCTTCAGTCATGTGGTAACAGGAGTTGGTATATGTGGGGGTACATGCAGGGTGTTAGCCTCTGTCTCTGCTCTGTTTTGGATGGGGCCTTACTGTTTCACTGTATGTGGTGCTCCATACAACTGCCATGTGATGTCACAATGATGCTATTTAAAGGTTTTAAAAGGTTTGCGGTTAAGTGCTAAATAGTAGACAGTCCAGGTGCATGTAAGGGAGACCCACTGGGATGCTTTTGGTCATATCAGTTGAGTTAGTCAAGATGATTCTGGTCAGATTCCCATCATCCACTCTTGGTACTTGTGTAGGAGGGTCCTCTACATCATGCTTTTATGTTGTAAGTGGTGGTTGGAGTTGGAAATTGAGATATTGCAAAAAAATGGCTGTTTGAAATCCCTTGAAAAAGCTATTAAAATTAACTTTGTGAAATTTGCAAAAGCTGAGAATTAGGCAACTTCAGCAGCAGAATCAAGCTGTGAAGGTTTATATGGCAAACTTGTTAGCAAACAGTTGCCCGTTCATTTGGAGTCATGTTTGTGTCCGCCTGTAGAATCCAGCACATCGTGTGGCCAAGACATTGCTATGGGAGAAGTGAGAGTGAACTGAAAGACTTAATTTGCAGCCCGGAAAAACAAACAATAAGTTCAAAGATGTTATAAAGCACAGAGGGGAACTGCAGAGTTGGTCATAATTCTCTAATTCTCTTTCATCATTACAAGCGACCTCTTTCACATTACCAATAATTGGTTGTTCCATTCTGATTAAAGAAAATATTGATTATTGGCACTTTAAACAGCGATTTATATTCAACTTTCATGCTCAAAAACACACTTTGGCTTCCATTTTTAAGATGCACAGTACTGTATGCTTTTGTAGCATTGTAAAGTTTCAAAATTTGACATTTCTTTGTCTTTAGATACGAGCATGCTCAACATCAGCATAAACCTGCCAAATCAGAAAGCCCACTTATTTGCATACTGGAAAATTTCCCATGTTGCTTTTTGTGTGACATTTCTAGAATTTGGAGAAGATTTTTCTTAACAGCTGGATAGAAACATACTTGTGTGAACAGGATCCAGACACAGACAGTCTGCACCACTCATACCCAAATCCCCTCAGTGGCCTCAGTTCTGCCCACTTATCACTTGCTCAGTTTGGAATGAAGTTTTGCCTGGAGGGACTCTGCGCGTGGTGGCGTGAGGCTCTGTATTGTCTTTCCAGACTCAGTCTAATAAAGGAAAATGAGCCGGGGGACTTTGGGAAAAGGTGTCTAATAAAAAATCAACACTGCACTAATGCAATTACAATTGCATAGGGGCCATGGAACAGATGGATGACTGGGCCAATAAGTTGTAACTCAGTCAGATAAAATTCTCAGCTTGGGTCAAACTGTGGGAACACACACACACACACACATATCCACTGACACATGTAAGTATGGACTTAGAAACATGCCACACAGATAAACCCATAAGGCTTTATCCAAAGGTAACACATGATGAAACAATCTGCCCTCTTGGAAATAAACTGCAATTTCCCACATCTAGCAAGATGTCTTGGATCATTTGTCAAGTATTATTTCATAGAGACACACGCACACAACAATTTCAGCTCAGCAGGTTATTTATCAACCACCTGTGACATGAATATGAAGCCAAGAGCCATGCTACTATCATCTGTCCAATTACATTGTAATTTACTTGTCCCTCAAGCTTGCTGCTGTAATTGCACTGTACAAAATAGGAACCTGTGTTCCCTTAAAGCAAAACAGGTTCAACAGCCCATATCTTCTTTCCCCTGAAAGCTTGCTAGTTTCAAATCAAATTCAATCAATATTCAATAATGTGTTTACAGGAGATATGGTGTTTGTTCTTGTCTCAGTGTGGCCCATGATAGCTCACATTACAGGAAGTTGTGTTAAATTGTAATATTTCACATTAAACACACACTTAGAGCTCCAGTGTTCAAAACAATACACACCACAACATTTAGGACCACGTTTTTATGAGACTTTCACTACTGTGCTTCCTATTATAATGATGGCAGCAATGATGCTACTGGCAAAGGTAGTAATATCAGGGTATAAAAACAAGCTGTTTTATTGAATGCAACCAATTGAAGTCCTGGTGTTTGTGTAGAAGAATATTTCCTTGATGGTTTAGGAGTTATACTTATCATATCTGCTGCAACAGCAAAAAATACACCCACTATTTCTGAACCCAATTCTTATTAAAGTATCTGGTATCTGGTATCAATATTTCTTTACAACAAGTATTCATGGGTCAGGACTGTGAGGAAGTGAATGCAGAGGAGACAAGAAGGATGAATCTCTGCTTTGGGACAGTGTGCCATTAGATGGGTAGGATTCCAAAACCTCAATACAACCCAAAGGGTGGAGAGGTATCGTGTGGTTCAAGAAGAGGTATAAGCAGGGCCGGAGGATACATGCCAGCAGGATGGTGGGGATGTGCAAACGAACCATGTGTACCTAACTGGAGTAAGAGACTGACATCATTACAGATCTGTGGAAGTCTGAGTCACTCTATGACATCCTCCACAGCTCATTCAACCTCTTGATGTCAGTAACATTGTTGCGCTCACTGTGTCAGAGGAAAGGGATCCCAGGAGCATAACCCATGTTGTTGTCCTGGGGCCCTGGGCCCTGGGAAAGGGGTACTATCTGAGTCCCTCAGGTGCTGCGAGGAATAACAGATGTCATCTGCACAGGGATTGTCGGCAACAAACACTGACACCCAACAAGTAAAATGCATGGCTTTGTAAAGAAAGGGAAGAGGACGCAGCAGCATCCAAGATCATCAAGTGGGCTTCTTGTCACCACTTGGGACAGGCAACTAAAGGTTGAAACAGCAGGGCAGGTTGTCCGGCCAGCATTGAATGTCCTGTAGGAAGGCAAAAGAAGGACCTGATAGCCGAATTCCGAAGGTGAGCATGGCGTGCACGGTTAGTGCCCATCGAGGAAGGAGACTGCAGAGGCTTTGCCAGCCAGTTGCTATGCAGGGCCCTCAAGCTATTGACATAACAGGACTGCACAGGAAGAGAGTCATCGTGATCATCAGTGAAAGGCATCAGGACGGCTGTGGATCAAGTGGACTGACCCAAAGACCACACACTACTTGGGCACAAGCTGGGGCCTGATTAACCCTGACTGGATCTCCTGGCCAGGGTGTCTGATATGGAAAGACTCAAAGCACCCAAAATCACTGATGAGTGTCTCCCAGGAAAAGATATCCAATTTGTTTATGTCCATCTAGTGATGGAGTTTGAGGAGGGCCAGCATTCAGTGACCTTCCCCTCCAGGTCTTGTGTTTACACAAGGACACTAGTTCCCATTTTCTTTCTCTCTGTATTCATCCATTTGTTTTGTTTTGGACAGCTCAGAGCCCCATGTTTCCTTGTGCGCTCTGATTGGAGACTGATTGTGCCCTGACTGTAAGTGCAACTTGTGTCTGGCTACAATGAGATCAAACACAGAGCACGGTTTTTGTAACCACTTGAGGATTTTTGTCTTGGGTCTAAGAAAATAGAAAGGCAAACCCTGGCAAACATCACTGTACTGTACTGGCCCTGAAATAAACAACCAACAACTATCATCATACTTAACATCACAGATGCTCCAAGTAAGACACTCAGTGAAAAAGTAGACACACACACACACACACTCAGTACCAAAATGATTCTTTTTTTGTGTGTGTATGTGTGTGTGTTTGTGTACGTGTCTGTCCATTCATGTGTGCATTGCCTCAAAGATATTATAACCTGAGGGACATGTAATCCATCAGACCAGGTTCAGGTATAACATGTGGCACAGTCACCTGAGGAAAACACTGACACATTAGTCAGCATGGATCACTCTGTTGCGTTTATCTTGGCAAACTTCTCTGTTTGTTACTTAGAACCAAACAGCTGCGATCAATAAAGGCAGAGGAATGATGCAGAGATATGGGCTTTTATACAGTGAATACATCAGGTCACAAGACTATGCCATACAGGCCAGGATGTGCAAAATTATTTGTATTTACATGAGAAAATTGTGAGTGACAGCAAAACCACAGATTAAACTATATTAAATCCTCTTTATACTTCTTACTGGTATAAATGGAAGATTTTATTAATGATTGAGCAAAGAAGTAAGTAATTTCATCAAAAAAAAAAAAAAGAAAAGAGGAAAATATAAAATCATGTTATGACAGATGAAAAAACAGAAAAATAAAGCTGTGATAAGAAATTATACGGTGTCATTACAATGAAAATAAATCAACTGGCATGAAAGCTCTTTTGAAAACCAAGGTTTCGCTATAGAAGACATGTGGAAGCTTCGGCGGTAAGCCTTTCGAGTTCGTGTTTGAAGTGGATCTGGAAATGTAGATGATGTTTTACAGACTGCTACCCAGCAGACTGCAGCCTCTCATCCAAGACACCTCAAAGGCTTTTGGACCAAGTGCTTGGGTTTAAGTCTAAAACATCATTATCACTGAAATCTTCCTGAGGATGTGAGAGAAGAGAAGAGAAGAGAAGAGAAGAGAAGAGAAGAGAAGAGAAGAGAAGAGAAGAGAAGAGAAGAGAAGAGAAGAGAAGAGAAGAATGGATAATTTAATCTTATTAATCTGTGTAATTTAATGCCTTGTCTAATATTATGAGGTTCTTGTACCATTAGACGGGGTACTCATCCCCTCCTGTGTCCTATCTGTCCATTTCCACTCAGGTCAAGTAAACCATAACTGCCTCTGTTATTTAGGCATTTGGGAAAAGAAAGGTTCTGACACCTTTTTCTGGGGTTATGAATGTAGCCTTTTCTACAGATAATTGATAAAACTGTAGTCTTGAACCTTTCTTTAGCTGTAATTTTGGAAGAAGGCAAAGGTCATTATGTGCTCAACTGAGGACTGGATCTTTGCCTCTGGGAGCTGAGGTGATGATTTTGAAATTACCCCAGGCAGTTTCATTTTGTATTATATTGTACTAGATAGGCTGGCCTAAGAAAACCTCTTTGTGAAAAAATAAAAACCAAATAAACAGATCTAATCACTTTATGCTAAAATGGCTCTTTAAATAGGAAGAAAAAACCCTTTTAGCCATGCTCGGCATGGCATGGCTCTAGGGAATGGCAATGTTGTTCGGACTGTCCGTCTGTCAGTTGGTCGACCACACTGGTCCAGATTCAAATATCTCAACGCCTGCTGGGTTGATTGCCTTGAATTTTATACAGAGAATCGTGGTTCCCAGAGGATGAATTCTTCAAACTTGGGTGATCCCCTGACTTTTCATCTAGCGACACCTGCAGGTTGATATTTTTAGCATTTAGGTAAATATATTCACAATTAATGAATGGATTGACATTAAACCTTGTATAGATGGTATATATGGTTTCCAGAGAATATCACAGATTTTTCATCAATCACCACCATCAGGTCAAGTTTTCACTTTGTCCAGTAATTTGGTTTATGACCAAATTGGCATTTCCATTAGTCTCAGCTGCATCTGGGATAATGCAGTCAACCCTTTGTGATTATGTTAATTAACATTCACTCACTGTAAGGGAGATACTGCGCTTCCCTAGGGTGTTTTCCCCTCATCAATAACAGGGGGGAAATAATCAGACGACTCCAGTTTGGTAAGCTTAAATGAGGCAAAGGGGACTCAAGACTTGAAAACCCACAAAAGTGAAACTTGAAGTATATGAAGTTACTTCCACACCTCTAATAAAGAACAGTACACAGGGCCTTTCATCTTCAGGGGCACACTTGAGGGACTTACATCTAAGAGAAACAAAAAAGCCCAGACTGTTGTCAAAGACAACAATGTATTATAGAAACGTTTTATAAACCTCTTCATGTGTCTTTCTATTGTCTGTTGCCCCTCTGTCTTATGTCACATTTCCTTTTATTGATAAAGTGTGATAAAGTGTCTTGATAAAGAACAATGCATTGTTGCAAAAGTCCCAAATCATGTTGTTGACTAAGCACAAGTTGTGGTTTATCTTTCCCTCCTTAAAAGTATATTCCTGTCTGTGGTTGTGTTGTGCTTTTTAAGAAAGGTCTTCAGCATCCTTCATGCAGAATCCATGAATGAATTTATCAGTTCAATAAAGTCTAATAACTAGAGTGTAGCAGGTTACCAATGCAGCATTATACAAATTCAATATCAATTTGTGGTGCTCAGATCTCTTCCTTATTGAAAACAAAATGAATGACTACTTTGATATGAAGATAATCAGAGCTGCAGACTTACTTTGTAACCACCACTAAGTCTGTGAGATCAGGCACTTGGAAATCCTGTATTGCAGTGATCCCCAACCAAACCAGTCTGCTGGGCTCTAATGGTAGGTATCAAATCAGGGACTGATTTACACTCAGGACACTGGGTTACTGCTGTTGTACTTACTTTAAGCAATCTCAGAGAGTCTACTATTTAAAGCACGTTACACATTAATGGACAATAATGTTCAAAAGAAAGAAAGAAAGAAAGAAAAATCAGAATAAATTGAGCAACATGTCAAATAGAAAGACATTACAAAGGGAGGAAGAAAGGCAAGTAAGTTCACAAAGTTAAGTAAAAAGAAAGAAAAAAACACAAGAAAGCATGGGTGTCAGAGAGACGGACCGGGCAGGGTGGTGAGGGAGAGGGAAGTGGGGTCAGGAGGGAGTAAGAGAAAGTAGGGTTTTGTGAAGAGAAGAGCAGAGAAAAGGGGAAGGCGAAAGGTCAGAATGGGAGTGAAAGTCCAGTAATTGCTTTGACCTTGAGCAGAGCTGAGGTGTAACTCAGTCAAAGCGAGTGATGAATTCCATGCCCTCGGCCCAGTCGCAGGAATAAAGTCACTGCTCGCAGGGATTTTTGTTTATGACCATTCGGAAAAAACATAGAGGGTGGACAGAAGATTGGCTAAAGGAGAGACTGAGACAGGCGGGTTTCACAGCCTCCTGGGGAAACTGTTAAATAGAAAAGGTGGACTGGAGGGGATCCTTAAAGGCTGGAGGAACAAGAGAGACCGCAGTAGAAATATTTGTAACACAGCTGAGGCAGATGGATTGTGGTCTGTGTGTCCTGTCAGCCGGAAGATATTTATGACCACTGATAGACTGAAAACTGGAGACGGACTTGGACAGAGAAGCACTCACACTGCTTTTCTTTGTGCTCCTCTCTATTAGGTTGCAGCAGCTCAGTTTTCCAGCTAAGAATACATTAACAGGTTTTTCCTGCTCATTAAACTTTCATAAGGCTTGTAGCAGCTACAGGAAAATATGTCATATTCTGAAATGGCTTTCACCATGTAACCCACTCTATAGAAAATGATCTTTTATGAGCCTTGCATTTTATTTTTGTCATGCTGTTTTGGGCACCCAAAACATGTCACATATTTTTTCAGGGGTAGAGGAAGGGTTGAGATCCTTTGAACTTAAAAATTTGAAATGTCATTTATTCAATTAGAATCGTTGTAATTGCCAGAGTACAATGACAAGTGCAAAGCAGTGGATGAAAGCTAATCTGCTATTTTGGTTCATGTAGCTGCAGTGGTGCAAAGTGCTCAAGGACTGGCTTGGGTAGAATACAAATCGGAGGGAGTGGTGATTAATTAATTCAGTCACATCACTAGTCTTATTGCTCTGAAGCAGCTGTGCCAATCACAGCATTATATACTAGGCTTCTCCAGGAAAATAGGAGGGGTGCGACCTGAACACAAAGCACCTTGTATCTGCAACCAGAGGCAGATGGTGTGGATTTTATTTGTGAATTTTATTTGATATTTGACTTGTAAAGACATTAGAAAATAAATATTTTAAAAAAAGGTTGATGAAGGAATTTTTATGACCATGTGAATCCAACTTTATTTTTATTTCTAGATAATGGAAAAATGTTCAAGGGAAAAGGTAAACACTGTGGACGGTTGTGCGTAATGGCACTTGATATTGAAGCAGCACTTCTCAAATCAGAGGGTGCAGACTTATCACCATATGTGTTCTGCTGCCTTCAGACGGCTGTAGAGTTTTAATGAGCTGATGAAGAAACTTTTTACATAGTATAAAGCAGCTAGGGGCGGCAGATTGTGGACAACAGGCATTTCTAAAAACAGCAACAGAAAAACCCCTAATTAAACTAATCCTAATGGTGCAACTGCAGCTACAACTTTCACTTGAGTTCTGTGGTGCTCCCCACTACACGCCTCCCTCGGGAACCCATGGTAATTATCTTGTCATTGGGCTAGATTGGTGTGTTGAACACAACTGATTACACCAAGGCTGATTGGCGCAAAAAATAACTGGCTCTAGCGTCCCTGATGAAGAGGGATGTGAACTGGTGTCAAGCTGCTGTCGCACAGTAAATGCCAACCCACATGTCAGCGCTGACACAGGCATTGAGGTTGAGTTGGGGGGCACTGATTGCGCCTTATCATCCAATATCCGACTGGTAAGTGTTAAACAGCAGTGGAGTGACAAGAATAACAGAGCTGTGGAAACTGTGGGGGGAATGAAAGGAGAAATAAAGGACAGCAGGGACAAAGTGCAGCATGGAGAGATAATGACAAAATGTTTGTGAGTGAAGACAGACAGAGAAGTAAACAAAACTGAATTTGGCATTTTCTGAGACTGTGTATGGTGCATCGAAGCAAATACCACTCATGTCAACCCCTGGTCTGTTTGTTTAATTGATTCTACCTCATATTATGGAGTTTGCCAAAGTTTTTGCTCACTGTAGTGGAGGGCAGCTACTGATGTCAATGTCATTGAGTTGGCCCACAACTTTGGTCAAGACTGAAAAATTATAACAGCTATTGGATGTGGACATTTGGATCCACAAATGATGAATCCTGCAGATTTTGGTGATCCTCTGACTGATCCCTTGATTCCTCTGGTGCCTTATGAGGTTTATGAGACACTTTTTTTCTGTCAACAATGTAGACATATCACAATGGTCCCCAGAGGATATATCCTGATGTTACAATGATGACTTCGTTGAAGGATTGTCCCAGTTTCAAGCTGCTGAGTCCTGATAAATATTTGTAAAACACTAAAATTTCCCAGTCTTCACCACAGTTAAAATGATTCACCACAGTTAAAATGATAATTGTAATTTTATACATTTTTTCAGTGGTTAAATAGATGTCCCCTTCAGTCCAACTCATTATTACCTAACCCAAAATAAAAACATAAACAATGCACCATGTGTCTGCATTTAACACTCATTGGACTGTATGTGTGTCAATCAATCAATGTGTCATCGTCAAGGCTGTTGCTAGCTTATCACCCTTATTCCACCAAAATTAGCACATATAATCAGGTTTCTGAAATGCTGGTAAACCTGCCAATTGACAAATTTTCCACTGCCAGTCGAGTTTGCCTTTCTATTTGGACTGAAGACACACTCAATTGCATGGAGTGATGTCATCACATGCACCCACAGAGCACACACAAAGATGCAGGGGAGAAAGAGTGAGCTGGTAGCATCTGTCAAGTCCCATCCAAGTGTTGAAGCCTCCGTGTGAGACGCTTTAATTGGTGATGGTATTTTTTTAAAACTTATTTCAGGGCTGCAGCTCACTCTTTCATCCTCAACTGCAGTGTAACTGCAGGTTTGACAGCACTGTGCTGGGCAGATCACAGGTCGGTCTACAGTGTCTGTGTGCTTGGAATGACGTTACAACAAGAATAGGGGCGATAGGGGTTGTTCACAAGGGTGTTTTGTTTACATTATTGCTGATCGGAGCTGGAGCCAATAAATACCTACATCTACTGCAGTCATTTGACCTGGGTGTGAATGGTTATTGTACTGTTTTCCACAGCTGACAAGAGCCTGATGTTAGCAAGTCTTAGCAGCTTTTTCAGCAGTGGAAAAGGGACTTATGACTCATAGGCAAGCACCATAGCCTATGACGCTGGCAGCTCTTCCTGACAGAAGCATCATGCCAAGGAGACATTTGGTATTTTCTAAAGAGCTTCAGGAGGCTCACTCCCGGCAACAAAAATGCTGCTTTCATGGCGTCCATAGCATCCATGTGTTAAGTGCTGAAACAATTGCCCCCCATCCAGAGGAAAGCACTTACGTTGAGTGCGTAAGTGGATACAGATGCGCATGCATGAATGTGCGGTACACTTAACGGTCCCAAGTTTGGGGGTTTGAAAATATGGTCACCAACTCAAAGCAAAACTGTGAATAGGTGGACTGCTCTCTCAAGGTTGGGAGTGACTTCATGCACTGAGTGAAGAGGTCCAGTTATTTCAGGCTCCTGTAAAATGAAGTGAGGTCAACAGAAGGATTGGTGCAGTGTCAGCACTAATGTGGCCACTGTACCAGCTGTAGTGGTGAAGAGGAAGCTGAACTGTAAGGCATAGCTTTTGATATATCGGTTGATCTATATTCCAACCCTCACCTATTGTCATGACCTTTGTAGTGACCAAAAGAATGAGATACAAGTTGATTTTCTGACATTCTTCTCTGTAGAACCTCTCAAGCTTTCAATGGCCATGTTTGATTGGGTTCAAGTCAGGATCATATACTTGACTGGCCATGTCATTCCCCTGATCACAATCCAAGTGAGGATACATTTTTCTTGCTACAGACCAGACTAAAGGCTGAGAGACCCCACAACAATCAAGAGCAGAAGGTGGCTGCAGTGAAGATCTGAGAGAGCATCAGCAGGGAAGATACAAAGCATACGGTGATATCTATGGGAAGAAGACTTCAGGCAGTCATTGACTGCAAAAGATCTTCCACAAAACATTTAATATGATGATTTTGTTCCACTACATGTGTATCTGCACAATTAATTTTGAACCCCTAAACCTTGAGCATGTTAATGTAGCATTCATTATTTAATTTCAAATTAAATAGGCTGAAGCACATAACCTGAAGGCCAAAAATGGATCCAAATACTCACAGTCTGGACTGTATCTCATCTGGATTGTTAATTCCTTGGGATCCCATGCTGGGGACTGGAACATCTACACTACCTTGCTTAGCCACAAGACAACTGGCATCTAAATGGATGGATGGCATTCCTGTGCCTCACAGAGCTACAGACTCTTCAGGTCAAGAAAATTGTGTAGTGCACTGTGTAATTGCAATCTCAATGTATTTAGCAGCTCATTATGTGGTCAGCCTTTGGCCTGTGTCTGGAACACACGCTGGCAGTGAAGGGGAGCCCACAGGCTCAGTTCATTGGTGGAATTTCTATAGCAAGCACTGAAACTAAACTATAATATAGTGATCTTGACTGCAAAATATTTGCTTCAGCCCCATTTTTAACTCCATCTGAGAAAAGATGTACAATTACTCAAAATATTACTAATGAAAGCAAAGCAGTAGGAGGCATTAAACATGTTCATGGCAAACAAGAGGGGATGCAGTGATATAAAAAGAATAATTTCAGATGCACAAAACGCACAAGACACCACCCACAATTCATTGGTGGAGAGAGAGAAACAAGGATGTGGCAGCAGCTCAGGCAGAAGCAGATGGTGATGGTGATATAAATGTTAATAATAACATATATGCACATATATTAACACATAATGTTAATACCTTATCAGGAGAAAGAAATGTACAGTTGCTAATCTGTAGTGTTTTCACAGTTTATTGCTGATCAAGTTTTAATTAATTGAAAACAAACCCTGCCCCCTATTCAATTACTGTGACAGTAATGAAATATTGTTTTAATTAATCTTCACTGATCAATTTCTTTTCTAAGAATCAGTCTTTAGTTACATACAGACCTAAGTTTTATTCACTTTTATTTTCCTACAACAATCTTCAACACAAAAGGATTTAAATTAATTAATCCCGCCCATGGTATGTTTAGTGGAAAGGGTGGAATACAACAACCAGAGAGGCATCTCTTAATCACTCGAGGAAGTTACCTGTTTGAAAAAATACACCACGTGTGTGTTAGACATCTGCAGCTGAAAAACAGGTGCAAAAGTCTCAGTAAATCTGTCCCTTACTCTAGTTAGACACAACATGCAAGCTTCCTGAAAGACGGGTGGACACTCATTTACACTGAAACAACTCTGAAAAGAAAGCAAACAACTGGTAGGTGAGGGTATTCACGAGGGCGACGAACAAGGCTGTAAGAAAATGTTGAGAAGTTCTGCTGAGCAGCCCACACACACAGCAGCAATCGAAACCGAATGCAGCTCATCATACCTTTCATTTGGAGTTTATCTCCAAACCAAAGAAAGAATGAGGAAAGAAAGACAAAATAATGATGATGGCTGCATTAGTTAGAAAAAAAGAAGGGAAAGCAAGATGGAGAAAAAATCTTGGTGAAGGAAGGAAAAGGAGGGAACAAAAGAGAGAAGAGAGGTGCAGGTGCTGAGTAAGGAGGAAAGGAGCAGAGGAAAGTGAAGGAAATAAGAATGAAATGTACCAAAAAAAAAAAGGTGTGTAAGCGACAAACCATGCACTGTTCACCATACAGCATGTGACAATGCTGATGTGTTGGGGATTAAAGGTCCACATGAAAGAAGCAGCCTCATTATAAAGGAACACATTGCTACCTGGTAGGCGTCTGAAGCTAACAAGCTACTGTACATGCCCTGTTTTCTGTCACGCATCTGTGCATTTCTGTTACCAACTAACTCCAAGAGAACTAATCTTTCCTTCTCTGTCTCTCATTCATGTGAAAGCCCACACACCCGAAAACCCACTTTTGATCAACACTTAATCTCTTCTCTCCACTCTAATGAGATGCAAAGAAAAAGAATAATCAGGATGGCAGGAAACACAACAATACCTTAAGAAAAAAAAAATCCTTTCATTATTTTGAAACTGGAAGACAGAGTCAGATCTGGCCTGAGGGCAGCAGCTCGGGAGATAATTGGGGATTCATGATGTGATTGTGATTATTGATGAGAGAAAGGATGGGATGGTTGGCCGCTGTTAATCCTGATCCGCCTCCAACAGAGCCGCCACTGACATAAACAACAGGTGTGGACTCGCATCTTAGTGCTCATCCAGAGCTTTTAATGAATACAAATTCCCAATTAGGAAAGGATGGAGTCTCACACACACACACACACACACACACACACAGATGGAGAATTGCAATAGTGTTCCCTGTGGAAAAGGAACACAGAGCGATGTGCTTGAGTAACAAAGGGGGAGTGAAGGTATGCAATCATTTCTCTACACATTCCCACAGGTTCAATATTGACTATGGAAAATGTAGAAATGATGTCACAAGTGGACACAATGAGACTATATGAATGCTGAGATTGAACGTTTCATTCTTGACCTTGGAAGAAAACTCTTCAGAAAACAATCATACTACAGGAAGTAGCTTCTCTGGAGCTGTCAATTGTGTCTTTCAGTCATATGCACATTTGTCATGGAGCTGGAGATATCCATGTTTCCACTCATCCATTTGGTTGTCACCCGACAAAACATTAGAAATGTTCTGTGAACTACTTAATTATGAAAGCACAATATCTATGTTAAAAAGCATTTCATTTGGCTGACAGATGTGGGAGAGTATTATATACTGTATATAATATATATTATACTGGACAACTACGACTGCTACTGCCAGCTACTACAACGTAGATGTAGAATACTCTATATTTTTCTACTTACATGCAGAGGAGGTCTTTTTTTTCATCCTGAATTGTATTTGCAGATCTTCCTCTAAAGACACATTCAGACTTATGCAACTTTTAGAGAGAGCGCAATTCCATACTGTCACGACCCCTGGGGTCCTCTTGGTTTGGTTGTCCCATACTAATCTGTCTCTGTCTCTCAGGTAGCTGATTGGTCATTCTGGAACACCTGTGGCGCCCAGTATGTTCCAGGATATATACGTCCTGGCTGAAAATGAATCTTTCTCTCTCTCTCTCTCCCTGCTCTTCTCTGCAGGCACTCCACATTTTGGGTTTGGTTACGTTGCCTTAGTCCAGTCTTGATGTATAGTTATAGTTATAGTTACAACATGCGCACTCACATCCCTCATTCATGCACACCACACACTGCTGACTTTACTGATCACCACACCTCATGCTGTGAACATTTAATTTGGCATCTTGGTTTAATAAAAATATTCTTAATTAACCAATCATGGTGTGTCTCACTTTTGTTGCGGTCACTTGAGCCGGGTCATAACACAAACACAGTCAATGGAAACACACAAAATTAGCCCTGGACTGAAGAAATGTTCACAAAAATTAACAGCTTTTCAAATAGAGCACAATATTTGGACTTATCACTTCAATTCATTATGCACTGCCACAAGAAGGAAACAAAGAGACAAGAGAACAGGACTTCCTGGTACGTTTTTAGATCACAGCTGGTGGCTGCCACACAATTATTGCCACCACTGTTTCAGGATTAGGGCAGGCGGACATTATAAGCACGGTTGCCTTATGTCCTGCTGAAGTGTCCTCTCACGCTGGCCTGCGCCCACATCGCAGTTTAGCAATACTAATCAGAAGTTATTAGGACTCATCCAGTTCTACTCCACAACACATATTATTGATGTAGTTTAATATTAAAAGGTTTGCTTTGTTCTGAGGGTAACGTTACCTTGGTGTGTTGGTTCTGATTGGACAACACTCGGTAGTGTGTGTAAATAGAGGCTAATAAATATATTCCAGTTTGTTTGAGATGAAACAGTTTCTGGTTTCAAGCTAAATCACAGCTAACCCAACAGTTAGTATTACAGGTTAAATTTTAATTATCACAATAACCATTTGTTACCGTAGTTATTACTATCTTATTACCATATATTACCGTATTAATTAATCTGAATAATTTAATTCATGCTAGGTTCTGTAGCATCAACCAGCAACAGTCTCCAAGTCGCATATGGATTAAACGATGTGGGTTTGTTATGTGTCAGTCAAAACATTTAGGGATGTGACAGCGCTGCTTCGGAGAATTTTCAGCCTCTAACAGGACCCCACACACTGTATCCAAATACACATGTTCGTTAGGGTTGTGCGATGTGATGATCTTATATCTTGGACAAGACTGCATACAGATTGCATTTTTAACAGCCGCCATATTAGATATTTAATATATTATATTTTTATCCTGCCCACCGTCAACTGTTGAGCAGCGAGCCCGTGACTGCAGCTGCACAGTGGAGTTACAGTCCGTCCAAGTAACAAGAGATCTGCCTGTCGGCAGGACAACCTGTGGCGGGACGAGCTGTGGAAGCAACACTTATATATAGCACCTCATAAATAATTAATAGTGCTGTAAAAACAAATACTCCAAATGAACTAAGCAAAATGTGTGATTGGTTGTGACACAGTGGGAAAACAAAAGACAACCTTGTGGGAGAAGAATCATTCAAAAGAGCCAACAAAGCAACAGAAAGATACAAATCACAAATTCCAGTCAGGACTTTCACAATAAAATCATGGCGGAAACAGGATGCAGATCGTGACTCTGATTGTGGATTGTGATTCTACCCAAAGAGATTGTGATATGATCTGTTTGCCAGATTGCCCACCAGTTATGGTCATACACATATGGATGGACAAACTCCCACAATCCCTGCAGTCTCCTTGCACAGGCAGACAGCTGCTTTACTGCTCCATGACCAAGATGGAATCTGCGTTGCTCTGACGTGCATGGATCCAATATCTTCCAGCAGCCTGCCATACACTTTTCCAGAGAGGCAGAGCAACATTCAATCTGAAAACACCTTCATGTTGTCTAACTGAAAACTGAGTATTTCCTCCCTCCTGTCACCAAGTGCTTGCTCTTTGTAAGAACTGTTGGGTTTCTGAATTGAATTAATTGAAAGAAGAACTACTGAATGAGATACAGATAAGTGTTTCAACTTTTGAAAAACTCTGAGATTCTTACATCTTGGTTATGACAGCTGAAGAAGAAGACCTAGAGAAATAAATCAAGTAAATCGAGCAGAAACTTGGAGAGACAAATCAGGGGTTTGGAAAAGTGAGGGGGATGTGCCAGTGAAAATGATGTGTCCAGTCAGTGTCCTTGGGGAATTAGGGTAAAGCTCTGCTTTAGGTTTACACTCCTGTCAAACAGGATTGTGCTCACTTCATTATCAAGCTGGCAACTCAGAATTCAGTGTCCTTTGTTCTCCTACTCTCCCGTTTTCAACTTTTTCCCTTTTCAGTTGGGCTTAGGCAAGATCCTCTTACCACCCTTTCCCCCCAAAAAAGGAAAAGGAAATCCTGACAGAGAAGTAAAATAACCACACAAAATAAAACAAAGTAAGACATGCCAAGGACAAGACAGGCCCTGCGGTGCCAGCCAGCCAAACAAACTGTCTCGCTACAGCTTCAATCTCCTCCATTGATTTGCTGACAGGGGATCTTTAGCCCTGAGTAAAAACGATCCATACTTGACACCACTTTCTGTCAGCGCTGTGCATTTTGAAAAACCTTATTAAATATTTATGACTGGGCAAGAGTTATTACAACCACAATTCTGTTAATCTAATTCATCACTTATACCGGTTTATCCATTTAGCTCTGCTGTCACATTCTCTTTACACACAGAGTTTCACTGTGGCCTTTTAAAAAACACACTCAATAAGATCATTGGATCACATGCAGTCAAAGACAACATTATAATATTTGACAGCACATAATTCAACAGACACATATGTCATTAAGGAATAAAGCCAGCAGTCATCTCCACAGTAAAGAGGATATGATACAACTTGTGAAAGCATCTGAGCACTGAGCTTAAATGAAGTCTCACTACAAAGTGAAGTCTTTCAACACAGGCTGAAAGACAGACGAGGCCTGAGACGTGCAATGAGAGATGTCATCATCCTGTTTAACACTAGAATATAATTGACTTGTAAACCCTCTCAGCCCCCTGGAAAAAGCACATGCTGTGAAGACTTATTTGGGTTATATGCTGAAAAATAAATATATTTGTCTCAGGTAGTCTCAGGATTCTGCACTGAAAGCATTTTAAAAGCTTTACTGGCAACTTTTCATGTTGGAAGCTTTGTGTGGCTGTAAGGAAACTGATAACTAGCAAGTTTGAATTCCAGTACCTCAAAAACCGTGGTGATATCCATAAGCTGCACATGAATGTTTGCCAACCTAGCTGATGCGTGGCTGTTTCAAACCGAAGGAGGATAAAGGAAAGAAATATCTCACGTTGGTGAGTCCAGCTGCTCACTGCTGTTTATGACAGGTTGCATTTCACTTTTCAAGTTTGGATTTGTCACTTCTTCCTGAGGCAGAAACATCCCAGACACCAGGATTCAATTTGTGCACACAGAGCATGTTTTGGAGCATGGTTAACAGGAATACAGAATCAGCGGATGGACTTCATAATGACCAACCGCACAAGCTCCTCTCATCCCCTTTAAAAGCAGCAGGGAGGCTGGCTGAGGTCTCTGAGAGAGAGAGAGAAAAAAAAAAAGATTCTCCCTGAACGACTAAAAATGAAGCTCCAAGTGTTGCCCCCCCCCCCCCCCCCCCCCAAAAAAAAAGAAAAAAGCATTTACTATATGTTGCCTCCAATATGGTCGAATTAACAGGCAGCTGCTGGAAGATGGCAATTATGTTACAGGTGAATGAATTTAAACTGTGCTGCTCTTTACCTCCTCTGCAAACTTGAAAAACAGTCAAACATATGAGTCCTTATTTGTGGATCCCAGTCCTTCCATCTTCGAACACACAGTAAGGGTTTGGAGATTTGCTATTTAGTGATTAGACAATTTCACAAGGTCAGGTAATATTAGATCCCAGTGTCTCATAAAAACATTGAATTCATCTGGTATTCACGCTGTGCCAGCAGTGTGAAACGTATGATTTTGATTTTTAGGATTTTAGAGAGGTGTGAGTGTGCACTTGTGCCACTGAGTTGGCTCTGAGCAAAAGGGAAAAAAAGTTAACACAGGTTGTTTCTGCCTCCTCAACCTGCATTATCAGTGCGTTTATCCTTATCATTTATGCCTTTTAACATTGTGTATCCTGACAATATCATGTGCCCTGAGCTTTTGCGTTCACTGTCCAGATACATGTATTTAATTCTGGTCTTCAGGTCTTATATTAATGGGTTGAGTCAGGGGCACTGCAGGTACCACACTGGGTGGGGTTGAGCTTCGCTGTTGGAACAGATTTGCAAACTGGACCATTGCAAAAAAACCAACCTCACGTGTGTAAAAATAGTTTTAAACCCCCTTTATAACATGTTTCATTTCTTCACAGCATGAAGGATCATTTAGATTACTGATTATATTGATTATATGGATATACTTCTCTAAGCATAACACTGCAGATAATCCTTTTCACGTGACAGAAAAAATATTTCTCTCCTGAGTTTGCTTTTAACAAAAATGTCCCGACAGATTTGATGTTCAGGACTCACCCTGATGACAGCTGTGATCATTTCAGTGTTGAACTTGGGAGTAAAAGCTTTCTAGTCTGATATTTGGAAAAACAGAACATTATCCGCTATTAGATACTGACTGGTCTTGTTGTCGTGTCGCAGCTGTGTCATCCATGTGTAAAATTATACACACTCCCTTCAAACACCGTAGATGAAACACACACATCAATCCTGCTGTTGTGTGACAAATGCACTACTACTACACAGAAAAAAAAAACTGACATTCTGCAACTTGTTGTGGGCAGCTCACTCATCACCTTCAGCAAATCATTTTTTTCAATTTTCTGTGTGAAAACAACTTCATTTATTCTTCAAGATCAAGAAAAAGCTTTCACCTGTCATATTCAGACTTGCCATCACTACGACTACAGCTATCATTCATTAAGATGTCTCTATAAACCAGTACTTCTGATGCCTCCCTCCTCCTTCTGCTTTCATATCAGACCCTGCCTCCCACCACTGAGTAGTGCTGCTCCTCACTCACCTGCTCACCTGTTCTCCAGTCCCTCAATAGCACCCCAGTATCCACACCAGTCCGTTTCTTGTTTCCCGTGTTTTTGACCTTGCCTTTTTTTTTTCCCCCTCAGACTGACCCTTCATATTTTATTTTATATTACATTATTTTTCTATGAGTAAAGACTTTTTAACTCTTAACTCTTTTCTTTTAACATCTGGCTCCTGAGTCGTGCTCTTGGGATCCTTTTCTGAGAATCACGACACAAACGTCATCAGCAGCAGACGGTAATAATGGTACCAGGCCAAGGGTGTTATCCTCTTTGTATAATGACCAATAGAAGTATAGCAGCTGAATACTGCAGGGAAAACATTATTTCTGCTTCATAGGGAAGCTGCATTAGCGAGAGTGCAGATTGTCGACCTGATAACACACCTACACATTTACTGGAGCCATCACGTTGCAATTTAAAAGGAGGAATAATTTCCCTGCTACATCTAATAAATTCTCATGGCCATGTAATGTTTATGTTCTCAGTCTTACACATGTAAGGTCACTGAATAATAAAGAAAGCTCTGGTAAAAACATTTTATCTTTTGTGTACCTCCCTTTCCTTTCATGCAAACAACAAACAACAAACAAGACAGCATTGAAATGACATTTTCTCCTCAGCCAATCTCACATTGATTATAACTGCTAATATATTAATGTGAAGATATTATGTTGTTCTCTAAAACAAATGCAGTATTGATTCTGGCTGCTAAATGTGATTCTTAGGGAAACAATCACGATAAATACACACAATAAACCACTTTTATCTTAACTCCTATATATCCTTGAAGGCCTTTTACCATAAATATTATAGATCTCTTCATGATAATCTGTAAATTGCCCAGAGTGTTTTACAGGGAAGAAGATGAAGAGAGAGATTTCAAGGGAAAACCTCAGTTTCCAGTGTTTCCCCATGGTGCTGATAGAATTGATATCCCCATTCAGAGATCTCCCAGCTTTGAGTCCTATACTCAGTGAGAACATCACCTGTATAATTATCGCTTCCAGGTCTGTCTTAGAAACCACTGAGAGAAAGTTTTTATATATGTCTCTAGTGGAACTGTTGTAGGTCTGAACCTACTGAGAATGATCCAACTCCACAGCTTAGTCGACTGTTTTGTACTTCTCGAGACTACCTGGTTGAGTCCTTATGTTCTCACTAAACCCCCTTTATAAAATCTAGAGGATCCATTATTATCTAAAAAGCTCAAAAAAACTGTGCACTTCCTGCTCAACACCACATGGTAGACAGACAAAGCTAATGTTAGCTGCCAGCTGTTAGAGAAAGTCTAACATACCAGCTAAAGGCTTTTTTTTTTTCAAGAGGATGGGTATTGAGTCTTTATGTGCCCATGTGACAAAAAAGTGTACACTGCTTTAAATTATAAGAAGATATTTTTTCCTCTTTCTCTAATCAGCGACTAGCATTTTACCTTCTCAGCCTTCGCCTTCAGCCTCATTATTTACAGGACAGTCTCCAATTCACATATCACCACCACCCTTGAGTACACCAACTACAACAGTACATCATTTACTAAAGAACGCCACTTCTAGTCATGCACACCTGTTCTCACTCTCACTTATCTGTGATGATCGCAGATAGAACTATAAAAACCCACATCTTCACCACACTTCACATCAGTGATGGGTCAGGCAGTAATTAGTATAATCAGCATGTACAATATCAGAGATGTTATAATTAATTTGTAGATGAAGTCTACAATCCCTTTTTCGATCAGAGCCATGTGGAGCAGAAATTCAACTGCACATCCTCAACAAGTTGAAATACTGGACTAAAATTACTGATTTTAACACAAAAGATCTGCTATTGTTGGTAAACAGGGCTGTGTGTAAAATTAGGCAAAGCTTTTTCACACCATAACTCTGTCTTGCCATTTACTTCAATTTACACTCTAACAGCTTTTGGGATAAGTGATATTTTTCCTCTCACACTGAAACATTCTGCACTTGCACAAATGTGTCTTCGCCTAAATTTATGCGACTGAGACCAGTCACACATTCGTTCCCATCCACTTGCATCTTTCCATTGAATGCATCTGCAGTCATGCAGCCTCAAAAATTCACACTCAGCCTGAAGAAGCTTTCAGATAGCACCTCAACAATATCTTTCATGTTACAACATAAAAGGTCTCCATTAAATGATCACCAGATTTTTTTTTACCTGGATTTTTTTTTTCACAGTAGCAGGAGATGTAGTCAATAATTGGTAATAGAAAGCTGAGGTGTGAGGGGAAAATGAAATGAAATAATCGTTAAAAGTAGGGAGGATATATCTCGGCTGTCACTGTCTCCATCCTCTGCTTCATTCGTCCAGTTGTCTTCCTCCTGAAACTCTCAGCCAATTAGAGTCAGTTGTGAGATGCTGTCCTTCTGTCAGCCGCCAAAAGCTTTCTAAAAATCCCCCAGGAGTGTGTGTGTGTGTGTGTGTGTGTGTGTGTGTGTGTGTCTGAGAGAGAATGAGTGTGTCCCATTGTCATCAGCTGCTCCCTGACTTAACTACCTCTCACTCTCTCACAGTGAGAACTCAAGATAGCGCTGCATAATACTACTCCTACGTGTGCACAAATCACAAAGTACACAAAGAGGAAAAAACACGAACACACTCAGACACACACACACACACACACACACACAAAAACCAGTTCTGGGCTGAGCTGTCTTTCATTTTCCACCCACCTCTCGCTCTCGGAGACAAGTGAAGTCCAAATATAGTGTCGCAGACAACACCCTCATATTACTTACTGTATGACCAGCTTGACAAATGCTGTCAAATCAAACCAAGGCCTGATCAAATGTATGCACAGTGTAGACATGCTGCATTAAATGCATGAAATGTACAAACAAAATATGTGAACTATGCAAGCAAACAAGCAAAGCAATGTCTTCAATACAACAGCAGAAGTGGGGTTAGAAGGGTAATATATTCTCTTCAGTGTGTATCGAAGACGACATGTATCTGATTAAAAAGGAGATGCCTGGAGGCAGAGAAGTGCAAGGTGTCAGGCTGATGTAAGGCAGCCGCGTGAATTCATCAAGACACCTCCAACCAATAAGAATCAAGATATGATGAATAACAAGCACACAAATGAAAAACAAATGATTCTCCATGTTTCCATCAAGAAACGCTGTTGGCGTCAGTGTGTCATTATTACTGTTTCCCAAGGGGACAACATGATGTGACACAGTAACTATCTAGTCACACAAAGTAATTATGTCCACCCGTGAGTGAGCGAGTGTTTTCAGGGAAGAGATTCATAAACATTGTATTACTGCAGACACCCACCTTCACCTTTTTTTCTTTTTATTCCTCTAAAAGTGAGAACTGCTGGAGGTGTTTGTGTGTAAAGTTTATGAAAAAAACCTATTTGTTGACAATCTGTTTTCCATGACGAAATAAAAAGTAATTTACGACGAAGTGCATTACAATTTTCAACAAGGAATAAAAACTATAAAAATATGTGAAAGATAGAAAACTGGACAAATAAATCAATTAATGTTTTAATGCAAAGCCTTTATTAAATGCCCTCCATGTATTTGCAGAATCACATATAGAGAGCCAAAGTGGCTCCAGGTTCCAGTAAGAAAACTGCAGTATTTTATGGATGTGGATGAAACCAAGTGACATTTACATATGCACCCACACTACTGCACTTGTAGTTTTTTTTAGGAGTTTTTTTTCTGTGCTCTCAAAGTATTTGTTGTTTAGTTACATCAAGATTTCTTATAACTCCTGCAGTGAATGCTAATTGGTCTTAGTATATGGGAAGTAAACCTCACGTACATGTTAATTTTTTTCAAAAAGACAAATGAAAAAAATGCTAAATTAGAGATAGCATTGAGTTACAGAAACAGTAACAAATTTATGGACTGAAAGCATGAAATGACAATAAAATAGCCAGGAAAAACCACTGAAATTATTTATAAAACAGTGAGCTATTGCTGACATAAGATTAGCAAAGGATGCAAGTGTTAGCATTACAATTAGGCTAGTTAATGGTCTTCAAGTTTGTCTCAAGATTTATCACTTTTAGTTGTGTTGCTAAAACTTGACTAAAACTAACAAAGATCAAAAGACTATAAGGTCACTTAAACTAATATCTTTGCCATCGAAAAGACTATGTCAAATAAATGAAAAATCTGATTTTACATATATATTTTGGTGTTTGCAGAGCTTTGCATGGTATAACAAAAACTACAGATTCTCTGTAGCCAGAATGACTTTCACTACGATCACAGAGAGAGGGAGAAAAAGAGCTGCGGAGTCTGGAGCTGACTGCTCCCCTTCACAGCACGCATGTCGAACAGCAATTCTGGCTAACCACCAAACCGACGCAGAGAGAATTTCCCTGCTGAGGGATTCTGAGCAGCAGCACAAGAACATTTCTCTCTGAGAGGAGATGCTGTGACGGCTTGACTAAACATATCAGAAAGCAGTGACGGTTTGTGTACACGCACACAGACATATACTCAGAAAGAGAAAGTAAATCACTTAGCATTACTTCCTTCGCTCTTAATCTGACAGGTGTCAGCTGTAAGAAAAGAACTGGAGGGAAACTTTGGAGCGCTCTATTTAGTGGTGCAATCCGGACATCTACGATGAGCAATAAAGATATAGGGAGTTAGTTTGTGTGTGTGTGTGTGTGTGTGTGTGTGTGTGTTTGCCAGTTGGCCTTTATGTCTATCTGTGCAGCAATTTCCTGTGCGGTGTTTTGAGTAGACAGATGAAAGTGAAGGATAGTTCTCTTGGGTCTCTGCTCCTACCCTGTCTCCTCTCTTTCATCTCACCCCTCCGACCTTCTCTGACAATTTATCTGAAATGAGGCTTTTCAAAACAGAGAGAAAATTGTGAACCAAAAAAAAAAACATGATGAGAAAACAGAGAAAGAAAGGATAGAGAGAGAAAATGATAACTGAAAGATGAGACAGTCAAGAAAAGAGGGAAACTGATATGCTCATAACAGCAAGAGAAGAGAAAAATAGGCGTCTTGGGAATGTTCATGAAGAGATGTCAATCAGTTAGTCAGTGAGGTGTTTGGAGAAAATTCAGAAATAGGAGAGAAAGCATGGATGGATGGAAGAAAAATGATTCAACTATGGAAGAAAGGAATAAGGAAAGGAAATATGTACCAGGCAACGGAAGAAAGACAGCTGGAATAGTGGAAACGAGAATGGAAAAAAGTTTCCTGTATCTAAAAATAGAGTTTTTTTCATTCAAATTGATGGATTCTCATGGAAGAGGAAGGAAGGATGAGAGAAAGGAAATAAATACATTAAATTATAACTGAATAAAATCAGTTACAAAGAAAGGAAGGAGCCATGAGGGCAGAGTGGAATAGACAGGAAACAGGAAGAGAGAGAAAATTATGCATGGAAAAACAACTACTGAGACAGATGATGTCAAAAAAGGATGACAAAAAAAATCTTAAAGCAAGGAGGGAGGGAAAGAGAGACGATATCAGTAAGGAACATTAATAAAGACATGTGAATAAAT
Source organism: Trachinotus anak (assembly GCF_046630095.1). Lineage (NCBI taxonomy): Eukaryota > Metazoa > Chordata > Actinopteri > Carangiformes > Carangidae > Trachinotus > Trachinotus anak. The sequence continues at coordinate 22,319,641 of NW_027273853.1, read as the reverse complement.
ACAAAATGACTTTAATAGCATCTGCAGAGAAGAAGGTTGTGTAAGTGAAGCAGCGTCAGACCAACAGCAGAAACCTGTGAATGCACCTCCCGCCATGACCGATCTCTCCGGGCACACAGAAAGTCACGGTGACACATTCCACATTTCTGAGAGTCAAACTTTTTGTCAGACTGAGACTTTGTAATGTAAAGAAGTTTCACTTTGTACAGAAGAAATATCAGCTGCAGCTTTCCCCAGGGAGGCCTGATAGGTGCTAGCCCAGGGCAATATATGGCCAGGCCTTTGGCTCAAGACACCGTTTGGAGGGAAACTCTGAGGCTGTGTGTCCACCTGCCTTTATTCTCCTGAATCCTTTGTGTCTCTCTGCTTTAAAAGGAGAAGGTGAGCTGCTGACTGCTCCCTACAGTGCTAAGGTCTGAAACAGTCTTTAAAAAACACGCAAAGCTTCCACATAAAAGAATCACACATCAAATAGCTTTTCACAACAGATGTAGCCCTGACAAGCAATGCCTCCAAGTGACTGCTGAGCAATGCATGCAGAGAGAGAGGGAACCCAACTGACAAATCCTTTTAGAGGTGAGCAAGAGTGCACCGCGGAGCCAAGCTGGCTGCGGTGGACCTTGAGATTTCGGATGTGGGAATCACTAAGGAGGCAGAGAATTGTATTAACTTAATTAAAATGTAATTGACTGGGCCTGTGATCACAGTATCCTCTTTAAATTTGATACAAATGGCTTGTTGGCCAGCAGCTCTTGACATTTTGCTGTGTGATCACACCTGGCATAGAGCGTGTGGCATTTCACAGCGAGTTATAATTAGGTAGCTGCAGATTTATTTTTTATTTTTTGGTCCCATATTGGCGCACTGTGGCATTGAAAAGGTTGAGGATTTACTCCTTGGCCAGTAGCTTTTCACATTTTACAACCTCCACTTGTGTGATTGTTATACACTCTAAGCTGCATGTGACATTTCCAAGAAATCACTTATTAGATGTGCCGTGTAATTTAGTTTCTGTAGTAAGAGAGTGGTGGCATTAAAGGGATGCTTTTAGTTCATGTCTGATCTTGCCCTTCTGACACTAGTTCAAAATCAGTCAACTTTTAATCACTTAATGAAGACCAGACGGATTGTGTGCGGGGTGTGTATATATTCCAAATTTAGAAATTACCAAAGTTCTGGGACTTTTTCTTTTTTTGATGAGAAGTTTGATAACATTCTCTGAATATGCAGCCACAACCACTAGCTGGTTAGCTTAGCCTAGCATAAAGACTGGAAACGGGGGGAAGCAGCTAGCCTGGCTCTCTCATATATGACATATATGTCCCTATATCAAGAGTGATGTTGCCATATACTGTATGACACCTATATTATTATCACATATATAAGTTCTCTGGATGTAAGAGGATATTAGCTTATAACATATATGAAATACCCATAGAAAAAATTTGTATATATACATATAATTAAAATGATCTATGATGAACTTTTATATGGTATTACATGTTGCAAGCATATATGTTAACATTATACAGTATAATCAATTAAAATATGTACGTTTATTAAAAGAGCTTGCATATAACAAGTCTATATAATTATATAACAATCATTTTAAACATGTTTATCTTCCCATTCTGGGATAGCTCAGACTTTTGGACCCCACTGTATATAATATCAACATATATTAACAGGCTTTGGGATGGATAACATATGTGTACAATATAAGCATACATACATAAACATACAGTACATATTTGTATGGGCTAGACATATATGTCAATATATGGCATTGTTCCAATTTCCAATAGATCTCATATATAATATTGTACATGCATGTTTAGTTAGTTCATGAATAATGAACTTGTGGTCTTCTGGGTAGTTACAGCTTACATTCTGTTTTATTTCTCAACTCCCTTTAAAACCAGAACTTTGACCTGCTAAAAAAGTTTTTTTTTGGGTCCTCAAATACTACCACAGCTTTACATTTCTTATTTTTCCTCTGCTGATTTTCAAAAATGTGACCATATTAAGCACTCTCAACTCCTGGGTGCCATTTTTAACAACGAACCTTGCTCACAACTTAGGGGCATTAATAATGCTAATCATAACTGTTATCACTTATTTGTACTCGTGCACAGATGAGCTGAAACCAAGTTCAAACAAGCAATTCACAGCTAGTTTTTTGTTCAGTAGAGACGGAATGCTAAAGCCGACCTGGAGCACTTGTATGAGCAAGTGTCATCCAAAAAGTAAGACAGGTTTAGGATTAAATGCACGCATTTTCTTGGGTTAAGTGAAATGAATCTTAAACTTTCCTCACAGTGCAGCTCTGTTTGTCTAGGAAGGATGCGTACCTTACTCAGACAGCTTCAGTGAAGTGACAAAAATCGCTTTAGGATCTTTGCACGTTTTAACCTGTTGCTAATTGCATTTAGAGAGACCCATTTTCAAAAGGTAGCTGGGGCTCTCAGCTGGTGTGTGTTGTTGGAGCTGCGGTGTGAGCTTTTATGTGCCTGAAGCTTTTCAAAATGAGCTTTATCACACATATTTTCCACAGACTCACGCATGTCAGGTCCTGTCCAGCAAGCCTTTGTGCTCACATGCTTAGCAGGGAGCATCTGATGGACGACATGATGGCCAAGTTCAACTTCAACAAACAAGCAGGAGAGATTCAAATTTAGGTCGAGATTGTGTAATGTATGTAGCAGCAATTCTCAACTTCGGCTTGGAAGGTTTAAACTAGTAAGACAGAGCAGGCTGTTGTGTCAACATCTACACTCAATATTTGCTAACAGAGCAAACTTGTCTGTAATTTCTGATCGGTTATTAAATGCTGCCTCATGGCTTTCTGAGCAACATGATGTCTTCCTGCAGTGCACAGGTTCTGACAGAGATGTTCTGGCTTGTACTCAAATCATCACAGTGAGAGCTCTCAGGTCTCGTCTTCCCTGCCCATCTGTCTCTGTCTCTGTCTGCCAGTCTGCCTGTCCTGTGTTAGTTAGGGGAGCGTAGGTCAGCACTGGGCTGGAGAGGTTGGTCTTAAGTCTTTGTCCACACATCACCACAGCTGATTGCTCCTCTGGATGGTTGGGATTCTCAGCTAAGACAGGGATTACTGACCCATGTCAGCTTCCCACCTTTACAGCAGCCACTTCGATGTTCACCCAGTCTGAACTTGGATTCCCCAGAGAACTGAAAAGAGCGTGTATTTGTGTGCTTTAGTTTGTATCTAAAACCTTGAAAAGATAACCTTAATATCTTTTTTTTTTCAACAACAACAGAAAGCTGTTTCATCTACAAGGTAAAGTGTGTGTACAAGTACTTACAAACACTGACACGAACCTGAAGGAAAATATAATGTCATTAGTCACTCTAGTATGCTGATGAATACACTTAGCTTGGTTCCATTTATGTAACTGACTGCTGCTGATCTTTTACAGGCCATCTGGCACAGTGTCATCTCACTTTTGCCGAATTTATTTATCACACAATTACATCTCAACTGCAGTATTTAACATGAATTCAATGTTCTCAAGATATCAAACAATGAGAATTTTACAGCTGTGGTACACTAGTTAATCCTATGTCTGTAATCTGCTTTATAACGCACACATAACAAATTAAATGGAGACTTTTGGAAACACTGCTGAACCTGTTTTAGTTTGAAAACTTGGATGGATATATCATGATATTGATTTGATTTTAGTCATTGCCAAGCCCTATTTGTTACACTATTAAATAAGACTATGCTAGAGACAAAGTTGCTGGCTGATTTTCACACTTTCAACGTAGTCCAATAAAGTTCAATTAATGTCCTTGAGGGCAAAAACTATTATTCAGTTGATCAGTTTTGATAAAAAAATGATTGTTAAGTAAATTTTGTAAAAATATTCAACTGTTCCAGCTTCTCAAATGTTACAATTTGCTGACGATGTGGTGTTTTATATTATTTAAAATTTTGTACTGTTGCTCAGACAAAACTAGAAATTGTAATTGGGCACTGAGAAAAATCAATGGATGTTTCTTTTTTACTATTTTTAGACATGCCTTAGACTATGTAGACTATTAGCAATTAATCAAATAATCAAAAGTAAACCATGTTAAGTGAAAGAGCAGTGATTTTCACTTAGTAATTTTCTCATGTAGCTTGTCTGCCGCAAAAAAGATCTGAACTAATTCTTGTATATACTCTGGACTCAGCTGCCATCAAGAAGCTCCAGCAGGTATCATGAAAGTTACACCGCCTTGAGGGTGTTGACAGTCACTGTGCCACTGCTGAGACCTTTTCATTTGAGTAATTGGTAATTCTGTTAAGACTTTGGACCATTCTCAATACGTGTAATGTGTTACAGTGGATTTTCTTTTAATGCCAGTATCTATCATTTTATTTTACTTTGTTTTATTTTTGTACTTGTGGGTTAATATTGCCACTAAAATAGAAAATAAAGCCCACCGTACCACCAACTATGATTTGAAATGAAAAGCGCAGCTTTCATTGAATTGTTGAGACATAGGGCAGGCCACAAAACTTTCATTTGATTCGTGGATTAGAAAAAAGTTTGAAGACTCCCTGTTACAAAGTCCAAAAACTCAATAGCTGACATTCCAGAGTACATTGTACAATCAAGCTGTTTCATTCTACAGCTCAATAGCTAACATTCCAGTCTACAGTACACAATCAAGCCATCTCATTCCGCTATGAAACAGGCTGAAGTTTCCATTGTGTCAGGGTAGTTATTAGCCCCAGAGACAGACAGAGCCAGCCAAGAGAGGAGTTAGGGCTGTCCGTCAGCCTCTAATGTCTCCACACAACAGCCAAACCTAAACTGACAGGCACAAACCACAATGACAGCCCACTAACAACACACTATTGTTCCCCCGCAAATGGCCAGGACACACCTTTCATGCCCAGAGAGAGAGAGAGAGTGGCACAAAGAGGATGCACAGAGACAGCCATATACTGTAGGCCTGAGTCCAACACCACACAGGAGCATCATACATGTAACATGTAGGGCTTTATACTGTGACACTTAAATTCTCTTCATAATGAAAACTTAGCTTGTTCCTTTTCATTTGTTTAAACTTAGCCTGAGACAGAGTTGTGAGGGGGTGGGACTGTCAGTGGACGTGGGATATAGGTGAAGGTTTGATGAAGCTGAAACAGTTAAACAGTTTAAAGGAAAAGCTATGTAGAACAGTTGGCCAATTTCTATGATCTCACAAAATGCAGTATACTATATTGTCACATTAACCAGCCATGTATGGATGTGAATAGCCATTTGACTCACCTACAAATACACACACACTCACAAGTATGCTCAAGCACACCTCTCAGCTGTGTCCAGTCATGCACTCCTCCCTGTCTGTGCCGTTTCAATTTCCCGGATCACTCAACAACACACACACACACACACACGCACACAATCTTGAAGAGCTAACGCAACAGCCTGTCCTCTTGGGGTACTGTCCAATGGATGCCTTCCAAAAATATCTGATCCCCTAAAGGCATAGTTCACTCAGAAGCAGTGTGCTGAAGTTTTCCAGTCCAGCATGATGAGAGGGTAAGCATAGTGTTGCTATGTTAATGCTTTGTCTGATGTGGAAATGGGACTTTCACTATACTGCACATTCATCAGCTGCCATTGTGACACAGGAAAATTTGTTTGTGTGTTTGTTTATGTCACTTCGGATTCTTATTACCCGACCCTGTAATAGGCCCCATCAAATGCAAGGGTGAATCTTCACTCTACTGTATATGCACTGGTGAATGTTGCAGTTTGAGTGTACTTGGATTTTTTTTGGATACTCATGGATAGATCCCATTTTTTGTGTAGGTTTAGTCCAACACTAAGGTCAGGCAAACAAATGGAAAGACATGGAAAAAGTGCTGTTACATCAGAAAAAGACTGACAAGAGACCCACAGAGCCTCCATCTGATGTCAATTCTACCTTCTGTCGAATCTCTTCCTCCATCTTGATCGGAGATCCGAGCTCAGCAACCTGACGGACTCCCTCGCTGGCGTAGCCCCCGTACTCCCACAGCACGTAGCCTCTGGAGTGGGACGCACCAATCAGAGCGGACCAGTGGTTGGCTCGTCCTGGAAGACAGGAGCAGGAGAAAAAAGGAGTGTGGCTTAAATGAACACTAGCTGACTGTAGTAGTAGTAGTAGTCGTAGTAGTAGTAGTAGCAGCAGGCTGACTGACTGACTTTTTCATTGTTTTCAGATATAAACTGTATTTTCCACTTGGCGTGTCGTGTTTTTTCTGTGGCTATTATAGATGTTCTTGATTTACCGAGCACTGTTACAGCTTATACACAGAACACTCCATGTAATTAGATAATACATTAAAGCCTATAACACTGATTATAGATAATTAGCCTGACATTGTGCTAATGTTATTAGCCCATTCATTGCTACTATCAGTAGCGAGTGACATAACCATCCCACCGGCTTCAGATTCAGGTGACACAGAAGTCGTGGCTGCTTGGGGGAGTTACCTTATTGTGTTTTGGGGAGTTATCTGTGGGGCTATTGAATGGCGGGGTGCAGAAACATCTCATTACTGTGATGTTGCCAGGCAACGAGTGGAAATTTGAAGGATGCTTCTGGCTAAGAAATAGGCCAGGATATAACGCCCCATCAAACCACCACCTGCTGTTTTTACACTTTGGTTTTTGTACAGCTTAAACAGAAGAGATACAATATGTTTATTTGGCAGCATTAGACAGGGTCAGGCTAGCAGCTTTTTCTGTTTCTAGTCATTACGCTAAGCTAAGCTAACTGGCTGCTGACTGTAGCTCTTTATTTATTTATTACTTGAAAGAGATATTGTGCTAACTCCCGCCAAGAAAGTGAACAAACAGAATGACAAACTATTTTGTCAGTAAGTTGACCCTTAAACTGTGCAGCTGCGTTGATCTGATACACACTTGTCACAATTTTTTTATCTCAGTATTTCTTCTCTATTTCAGGATAATTTTCCACCAAAACTCTTTTAGTCTAACCATTATCATGATGGATATACACATGCTTGAGTGTTTATAAAATTTCATGCTGATCTGCAGTGTGCTCTCTACTTGAGCGCAGTGTACATGATGGCATTAGTGCAGGCCCACGCTTTGAACTCACTCGGATAGTCTTTAGGATGCACTTTCTCCGACCAGTTGCCATAGAAGGTGAGTCTGTACTTGGCTGTTCCACAGGCGCAGCACTCCATGGCAGGAGCTCCTGTGGCTTCACCAAACACACGCTCTGCAGGAAGACAGGACGTGATACACATACACTCATATGTCAAGATTTAAGGGTAGAACAGATGCTCACACCTTATAAATTATACACAGTTCAGGATTTAACACACAAACAGAGACCAGCTGGTGTGTAAACTTTGACACAAATGCACACCTGCATAAATTACCAGATGAATGACTACAATTTGAACAGGAAGAATGTCACAAAATTACATCCATGGAATAAACTGGTATTTAAATAACACATTAGCCTTGATACAGACTCATAAATATTCAGATATTGCACTGGACCAATGTTTTGCAAAGATAGGTCAAGGGGAGCACTTGAATATGTATGAGCTGCCAAATTATTCGGAAGAAATCCTCACTTGACATCTAAGTTATAGCAGGATAAGTCAAACATCGAAGAAGCCTTACGTATGTCAGCAAATGGAAACGGTGTGGCTTGATTGGCTTGCATAATAGCCTGGAAAATTAGATTTTGTTGAGGAGGGGAAGATTTCATGAAAGTGAAATTCCCCTGAGATAAAGTTTGAGAAACTATTTGTTCAGACTCTGATTTTTATTGCACAATAAACGTGTGCATCAGAGCTAAGAGAGTCCTGTCGCCTCACTATCTCACAAGGGTTTAGTGTTTATTTAGGGTGCTGACAGATTTCCAAAACTGGCTTGCTGTTTTTCTCTGCAGTGAAATGACAGGTAACATAAAAGCTATGGCGCTGCTCTGCGGTGACATACAAAGGAATATTTAAATTCCACGCAGACTCCCATGAGATCTACAAATCACTGTCCTCACAGTTCTCCGTGCTGTCTCTGCTGGCTTCATATTTTTTTAACATGGTATAAAAGACTGGGAGCTGTTCTGCTCCAAAAGGGGCGGGAAAAAAAAGCAGATAAAACAAGGGATAATGGCACCATGATGAGCGGTCGAGGATGAAAAGATGAGCTGCCAACGAGGGAGAGGAGGAGATGATGGGCAGCTGTCATTACCTTTCTCACAAAGCCGAATGGTGAGAGAGCCCTCTTCCTGGAAATAGATGATTTTCTTCTGGACAATACTGGCCCTGAGTACACAAAGACAGAGAAATGATAAAAAAAAGGGACATAAAACTGAGACATGAGAGAAAGAAAAGGGAGAAAAAGTTGGATAGTAAAGGGTGCAAAAGGGGCATTATACGAATAATACTATAGTGGTTTTTTTTCAGCATCTGATCTGTGTAATCCTCATGAGTCGGGGAAGGTAATGGGTACCCCAAGGTTTCCTAATGGATAGACAGAGTACACATCTTTTCACAGAAACAGCGCTGTACTCTCTAAACATCACAACACAATCACACTGCTGCAATGTGAAATATAACAGAGCAATCATGCCCACGGACATGAAGAAGAGAGAGCTGGAATTACAGTCGGAAGGTAAGAATATAGATCTTTACACAGGCCATGGACAGAGCCAGGACCTAACTTATGACTTAATACTGGCTGAAAATGAAACTGTCCCAATGAAAATAAGTTGCTTTACCAGAGCCATTTGCATTCCCCCTTTAGTCAAAATGAAATGCATTCCTCATATTGCACATATAAAGCTGTAACTTTCTGTAAGGTGCCTTTATAGTCCAGGGTGACAAATAGGGCAAAAAAAATGTCAGAGATACAATAAAGTGTGTTGGCCATGCAACACTTAAAACAGATTTGCAGTGGTTTTATATTCCATAGCAAAAGAGTTGCATAAACTCCCAATACTTTTACATTAAGGGAATACATTCCCTTTGAATTCCCTTCCTGTACTTTTACTACTATGCCATCATAAAATATTGGATGATTTAAATTTTGCTACAAACTTGAAGATTATGTGATTTTTTTTGTCTTAAATACACTGTCAACCCATAGAAACCAAGTATAGTTTACACCAATGTGACTGATAGAAAGGGATTCTTCAACTTTTTTTAACTAAGGACCTGAAACTGAAGATTACTGTGCCACATGGACCCAGGCTCATGAATGCATCATTTCTATTAAGCCTAGAAATATTCACAGAGATGCTTTAATTAACAGACCTGGAATAAATCATTTCACATTACATCTTTTATATTTACATTCTGACATAACTTCAACACATTAAACTGGTTGTACAATGCTTGGTTTTGATACATGTCGACTACTGTGATATGATGCACTGCAGCAAGAAAAGGATCTGCAGAAGCTTTAGATTGTACACACTCAAGCAACACATGTGGTCCTGGACTAGACAGGAGGTTGAGGGGATGAACACTGGTCTGTCCCGGCTGAAGGTGGAGCAAAGGCTGATGTGTAGGTTTCTAGCCTTCATCTGAGAAATATGTGTTATTAAAGAGAAAAACTGTACTTTCTCAAGAAAAACCTTCATTGGAAATAAGTATTATTACAGAAATAGACAGTTAGTGCAATCAAAAGGACATCCATCAATTGGAATAGTTTACCATAATCTAACTGAAAATTTTCTTCTAAGAAACAGCTAAAGAGATTTCTAGTCATACATGGATTTATATAGCTATATAGATACAGATTTAAATATAGATTTAAAGCTTTAAACAAAGCTCAATCTCAGGTGGGAGGAACAGGAACCACAGTCTACCTCTATAAAGAAATTTGACTTTTCTTTATCAGTTGTGTATATAGCAGTTATTTCCCTTGTTCTTGTTAATATTGTGTAAAATAGTGTAACTTTTGTATCTCTAAGTAATATTAATAACGCTGTAAATGGACTGCATTTATATGAAGACGATGATAATTGGTCATGTGGCCTATGTGTATTGTTTATCACAACTGTGAACGCTATTGTAATTCTACTGAGTGAAAATGAAGAAGCCACAGGTGAAACGCGTTGTTCACTCAAAATAAAAATCACAATGACGTTATCAAAGTGCTGTGGTTAAGTTTGATTTTCACAGATTTAAAGCAATTCGGACTGATATAGGGTTTATATAGTTTGTTATAGGATATGAAGGGGAAGTGTAGTGTACTGGATTGTGTAGTCACGGGCATTGGATTGTGGATTGCTTGCTTCAGTACTGCCGATTATATTACAGGCTGTTACTGCAATTTGTCGTATTCATTTGTTTATGTATGTATGTGAATATCATTATGAATATGTATAAAATCTGTTATGTTTGATTATTCTCATAAATTGTTGTGTCGTTGTTCCGTATACCAGGAAAAGAAGCTGTCGTGGTGCAAGAACAGGAACAAATGTGAACATTTGGGCATTTGAATGTAACTCACACTGACGGTGAATCAACAGATGTCAATCAGGCGAGTGATTGACAGGCAAGAATGCATGCAAAGAGAAATACATGATTATAAATCAAAAATAAATCTAAGAAAAAAAAAGAAAAGAAAAAAAACTTTTTTGCCTATATTTGCTCACATTTGCTCACACTGAATTAACTATTAGCAGTTCCTGCTGATTATCATTTATTACTGTGATATTGAAGAAAACTTTTAAATTTCATGGCTGTCAACCAGATTCTGATGTTATACGGAGTGTCTTTTTTTTCTTCAATTTCTAGGCAGATCTATTGCCAGCTATTTGTGATGAACGTGGAGTGAACGACTTCCTCAGAAAGTGTGACACTTTGAATGAAACATTATGTGTGTTATGACCATATATTCAGATTTGACTGAGTTATGACTCGGAGAAGGAGTATGATTTTGAGGCAAATTGCAGCAACTGGGTCTTAAAGTACATTAATTGCTTTAAAGGGCTGCGTGTCCCAGTCGCTGCTGCTGCTGGGCGGTTGATAAGTACAGCTGAACGATAAGAAAAAAAAAAATCTAATTGCAATTACTTTGGAAGATATTGCAATTGTGGTATGAGTCACAATTTCAGCTAGACTGGTCATTTTATCATTCGACTCTCACTGAAAAAAATATACATAAACGATGATGATGCGATTTTTGTTGGGGTATGTTCTTTTATACCTGTAGCACCACAGTGCTTCATTTATGGTATGCGATATAGACTGCATTTGGCCACATTGTGATTTCAACAATAATTCGATTAATTGTTCAGCCCTGTTCACGATAGATATTACCATAGACATTCAGATAATCTTAATTTTCACTGTATCATTTTCAAAGAAATTAATGACCTGTCCCCATGTTATGTTTCAGAGTTTAGTAGAAGCAAAGTTTTTGGACAGCAAATAACCCACCTCAGATTTTTGTTTAAGAAAATACCCCCAAAATTTATTACGTAATTATATTATATACATGGAAATAAATCAATCAATAATAAAACTACTTTTCGAAAAGCAGTCGCAGCAGCAAGGTGCTCACCTTGTGTGTCACCTAATACAGTGGAGGTACATAAAACCGAGATATGAAAGTGAGCTGAATGATACTGAGTGTGCAGACAGAGGAGGGACTGGTGACATTAAGTAGGAGTTAGTGGTTATATTGCTCCTATAAATCTTACACAGACTGAATGGTGCAATATACCCTGCAACATGGGTTGACTGCTTGGGCATGAAATTGAAAAACAAAAGTGAAATATACAGACTATTACTGAGCTGTCCTTCATAGTTTTTACGTTAATTCTCTAATAGTTTCAATGATGATAACGGTCAATTGGATTATTGATCAAATGACTTCATCAGTCAATCCAACTATAAATCTGATCATTTGGAAAGGTTGGTTCTTACATCTTTCCACTGTCATCTTTCTGTATTCATGCCTACAGTTACATGTACTTCCTGTCTTCCTTTGAGATATCTCCTCTTTGCTATATGTATCTGTTCAATCTGTGCATCAGTTTACTCATCTCTATTTTGAAAATTTGTCAATTACGGGCCGCTGCACCTCCAAGAAGAGTGAGTGCTCTAGAGATATGTAGGAGGAAACAAGTTCAAACACTGTTGCTGCATTTCCCTCTGGCCCGAAGAGAGTGCTTAGTATATAATTTCCGGTAGTGAATAAGTGGAGGCGTGAAAAATAAATATCTTCTGTACATTTACCTTGAAGTTCTGCAACTAGAGTTCAGTTCTGAACTCACATCATGGCATTTCAAATAACCATAACTCCTAAAACTCCTGAATAAGTTGGAAAAAGAAAGTAACAAGTCAGGAAATAACTTCTTGAAATAACAGCTACTGAGTAGTTCCTGAATATGTAAATCAAAGGCTACAATTTAACCCGTTACACCTTATGATTAAAAAAATGAGACTAGCTGTTATTAGCAGCTGAGCAGCAACTCATTAAGAGAAGTAGTCAGTATCATAGATCATGGATGAAGCCTCTGTCACGGCTACTCCCAGCTAATCGAAAAAATGGGTGAAAAGACTTTGGTGCATGCCGGTTTGTGGCAAGCATACGCTCTCCCTCTGCCGCTTTGTTAGTATGCATATTATAATATCCTAAACTCTTTATAAACTGGATCATGAGATAAATCACAGTTTGAGGAGTTGTGAGGTAAGTAATGGGACTGCCATCTAATCTACAACATTTCCCCCTAACACCCCATCAAACAGTAAGACTTGATTTGCTACAGCCGCTCTGACTGTGGGATCCAGCACTGAGCTTTCTCCCTTTAGTGCTGGCCTCCCACATCCAGCGTCTCTCTGCAGATACCCTCTCTCTTTGACTCTTCTGTCAAATAGCACTCCCCTTTAGCTGCTGTGGCTACAAAACTGTGCCTCTGACACTAAACTAAACAACAAAACCATGTCTGACTACACTGCAAACAGAGTGTAGGTTTGCAATGAATTAAGCCTTAGCTAATGAGTCTCCACGTCTTAGTCCACTTCAAAAAATATGAATCCACTCCAAAAAATCCACAAGGACCATGGCAAAGCTGAGCTGTTACTGTACATTACTGTTATTTTACAAACTAATTAGTCCAATATCAATAAACTGCATTTATTGAGCATATTAATGTTTACAAATAAATTTTTTTTTTAATGTTTCCAACCTTCCATACAGCTACTGACTGATTTTTTTCCCCCTCTGCTCACTCATCTTTTTGCTCAGCTTTCTTATTAATCATACTTCCAATGGCATCTCATGCCTCATGCATTATATATATTCCACATCTCAGCGACACGTCTGTTGACATCTCGTCTGTGTACCCTGGAGGATTGGACGCTGCTCCCTGCTGAGACTCCAGCATGATGTTTGGATTCCTGCGGGGAGCTCCCCAGAGAGCTGCTCCTAACACACAACTGTGTGACTGTTCATAATGTTTCCACTCTAAGACAGGTGTTCTTGACTGCAATAATAAACATCACAGAGGTAAGTGGAGGAAATCCAACGCAAGGTTCCCGGAATAACCAAACCAGATTATGCAATTTACTTTTATTTTGTTTGTTTATTTACACATGTACTGAGCCTTTTGAGGAAAAATATGATACATGCATAAGCCAGCAGGACCGGCCAGTAACAAAACTGAACACGTGCAAAGGGATATTGATGATTACAAATGGTAGACTGCTCATTAATTGTCTGTGTAGGTTCTCATAGTAGTCATAGTAGGCTAAAGTGCTAGAGTCGAAGGCAACTGGACTTCTTCGAGGTTCCTTGAAGATGTTTCACTTCTCATCCGTAAGGCTTCTTCAGTTCTAAAAGCTGATGGGGGAATCCGAGGTATTTAGCCTTAGTGGGGTTGTCACTTTGGAGGACCTCCAACAACTGTTCATTAATTGACTGTTCATTGATTGACAAGAATGGACATTCACTCCATAAAATATTTCCTTTGTATCTAAAAGAGAATTTGACCAAATCATCCAGGAGAGTTTGTAGAAAGAGAATAAATACTAGAGTTTGTAATAAACCAAGCAGAAACTGTCTTAGGTACAAAAGAAAGCAGGAATCAATACTGACCAATTAAAGTGCAAATCAGTTGGTTATTTATGTTAAAAATTGAAAGCATAAACAAATAAGTAAATTGTGTTTTACCAAAGTTTGCTTAAGGGTTTGAGGAGTAAATGCCGACACATGAAAGTGACACAAAGATATATTCAGCTGCAACAAGTATGAGAGGATATGTCTGGTTCTTCCTTTAACAACTGCTCTCTGAGAATTTTATGTTTACAACATGATTGTTTGTACAAACTATTCAATGTTGCTCTTCAATAAACACGCACAGTGCCATCTTAAACCAGAACTACTGTTTTTCTGTTCCTGAGCTACCGTGTTGAGTAATGGCATTATGAACATTATGATGTCACAGTGAAGTTTGGATGTAAAATGTTATCACTTCATATTTTTTTTATTTTCATTTATTAGATATTTGTGTTAAATTTAGTCAAAATGAGCATATGAAGTCTGGAGTTGTGGCCATATTTACTGAGGTTATTAGGATATAAGAGTTTAGATCCAGCTCTCACACAGAAGAATTGTGTTGTCACTGAGCGAGGACTGAGACCACTAGTGGCCTCCTCCTCCTCCTGGTTTACCTTTCGATCCTTTCGAAGGCTGCATTTGAGGACCATTTCATAGGCTCCTTGAAATGCAGCAGAGAAATGCGTCCTTCTTCAAAACCCATCACGTGCTGGTGATGAATCACTTTGGAATTACTTTTCAAAAAGAGAATATAGTGGGCTCCACAAATAAAATAGCGGCCGAAGATAAATAGGAAATCCTTCTTAGGCCAGACCATCTCATTTCAGTTCAATGACTACAAATGCTACGCCTTCATAGACTGTGTCCTTTGAAGGATGCAGCCCCTGACTTAAGACACAGCTCTTGAGTCCAAGTGAACATTTGTGCCAGGTGTAATGAAATTCCCTCCAGGCTTTCCTGGTATTTTACATTCACATTCTGCTTCAACAGCCGCTGCCATTTTATGATTGAATTGGAATCTGAGCTGGAAAAAAAGGAAGACCAACAGGAGCACTGCCTAAATGATGCATAAATGAAACACAAGCCAGGGGATAAACACGTTTTTAAAACATGCTGTTTCCTTTAATCATAGTTTGTATGAAGCACCACCACCTGCAATTCTTGGTTTTGTCAGTGGATATGATTTTGCCTAACATATTAAAAATTCCCCAGACAACAGAGCCAGCTGCTAATTCCCACACTTTGACCAGCCAGTCACCTTAGGAGCCGGACTGCAAGTTGCTGAGATGATCTCCCTCAACTGGCAGGTCCTCACATCTCATACAAATGTCAGAGCTAATTTCCAAACAGTAACAATTAACTGACCACATATTCCAAATGTAAATGATTGTTTTCTCACCTGAAAAATAAATAAAACCTAATAAAGGATTAGGTTACAAGGCTTGTTTTTGTCTGTGACTATATCAAGACATAAGAGCTTCGATCCAGCTCTCACAAAGCTTCAGAGTCCTCACAGTCAGATCTGTGTTGTCACTGAGCGAGCAGACGACGTGCGCCGCCCCCCCTCTTCCTCCTAGTTACAGCACCAGAATATTGATGGGAAGATTGAGTGGGAGGTCGATGTGAGGTGAAAATGTGATGAACAGACAGCCAAAGGGCAGTGAAAGGAGAAATGTAAGAGTAAACTTGATAACGAGATGAGAAGTGATCACGAGGACAGCAAAACTTGGATTGTAAAACAGTCTGCCTCGCCCTCTTTCTGCTCACTCTTCTCTCATCTCTCTGTGTAAGTTCTAGCTTCGGGTGCAAACGTTTCCAGACACCAAAAGACTTTTCAGGAGTTTCTGGAGATTAAAGAACAGATTTGGGCTGAGCTCATCACAACAACCACAAGGACCTTGGTGACCTGAGGTGGAAAACACACAAACACAGAATCTTTCACACTGACACGAACACAATCTCACATGGACGAACACACCGTCACAGCCGAAGAGTTCGCGTATACAGACACGTCACGCTCGCCCAAGATAAAAGTCAAAACAAGGCAGAAATATAAAAGCCTTTCTGCTGAAAATCCTCCTCTGGCGTGTGGCAGTTGAAACTGAACGATGCTTTGAAGATGGAGGACGGAGGGAAGTTGTGTTGGTGACTCACCGTTATTAAAGCAACAATTTGATAGTTTTCCCATGAAAACATAAATGTAATCAAGGAGTTTTTACTATATCATCTCAATTTTCTAATATCAACTGTTTTCATCTACAGAGGTTGTCAAACCTGAGATTGGAAGATAATATAAAAGATCTGTGTTTGTGTGAGTGTCAGTTGTTTTCTCTTGATACTGTGATAATGTCTATAGACAGAATCACATATCAGTGTTTGCATATAAACAACTTTGCTTTTTGCTTTATTAAGAGGTTAATTTACTACTAAAAGAAGACACAATATATTTTGAAATCTACAGAAAATTGTTGTTTCTCACTGGCTGACAAGAAGTCTTTTGATATTCTATAAAAAAACATAGTCCTGCTCAATTGACCATCCACTGCTGAAAGGTTAGCAATAGAAAAATGACTTATTGCATCAAGTATGAAAAATAAAGTGTAAAACTAGTGTCTGCTACACCTGTTTTTTCCCTATACATCATATATTTTACCAGCATTTCATATTTTCTGCTGCTCATTTCAGGCAGTGAACACTGATCAGGCTGTCATTAAAAACTGCAGTGTTTCTGCTTGTTCAGACAACTATGTTTTTTACTCTTTGAAACTTTGAGTTAAAGTTAAAGTATAGTTAAAGTATCTACGAATGTAAGCAGTGTTGCAAAACAGTCAGAGTGAAGTCCAACAAAACTGCAGCAGAGTGAATTCAGATAATCATGTCTGAAATGACATACAGGTTGATTTGATGTTGAAAACAACATATATACAGTACTCGCAAGGCTTTGTGGTAACTCACAGACAGTTTGAGAAACACTTAATTTAAAACATATTTTGTAGACACTCATGAGCCACTGATGAGCCACAGACCACTGTTTGCGAAAGGCTAATCTAAACCAACCTTATTCACTGGCAACATTAACCCAATCACAGGAAGACAAAGCTCTCGATTTACCAGTCAATCTTCCCTCTAACCTTCTCACCTATGATCATGAGCTCTGGGTAGTTACCGAAAGAATTAGATCACTGATACAAGCACCTGAAATGGGCTTCCTCCGTAGGGTGGCTGGGCTCAACCTCAGAGATAGGGTGAGAAGCTCGGACATCCAGAGGAAGCTCTGAGTAGAATCATTGCTCCTTCACGTCAAAAGGAGCCAATTGAGGTGGTTTGGGCATATGAAGGATGCCTCCCAGGTGGCTACCCTTGGAGGTTTTCTGGGCCTGTCCCCCTAGGAGGAGGCCCTGTGGTAGCCCCAGAAATCGCTGGAGGGATTATATATTACATCTGGCCTGGAAACGCCTTGGCATCCCCCAGGAGGAGCTGGAGAGTGTTGCTGGAGAGAGGGATGTCTTGAACTCCCTGCTTAGCCTGCTGCCACTGCGGCCCGACCGCAGATAAGCACATGGATGGATAGATAAGTTGAACAGACTCTAAACAACTCTATAAAACTCTAATAAAAGATAATACACTAATATATCATAAAAGACTGTTGTATTAAACAATAAGTAAATAGTATGTACAAGTTTCCATCCATTGCTTTAGATACAAACTCAAACTTCAGTATGGTACAACAATAGCAAGAATGGAGAAACACAGTATCAGAAATAAATGCAGCAAAGCTAAATATGTGTCAGAAAAGTTAAAACATGGTCAACATCAGAGTGGACATCTTCAGTGCCTGTGGAGGCTTTACAGTTGCTGTTTCCCTCAGCCTCAGGCTACATGTTGTTTCAAGGCAGACAGCTCTACAGGTTGAATGACAAGAGTTGGGGTGAAAACTTGACTAAGTGAGGGGGAGGAGGAGGACAGGCCTGACAGTACACTTCCTGCCTCGAGGAGAGAAGTTGCACATTGTATCTTGAAGGTGTTGTTAGTTCCAGTGCCAGTAACGGCTGAGACGAGCAGAGATAGCACATGTTTGCGAGTGCTATTTAAAAGCTGCTGACATGTTCTGCTTGCCAAGAAACTGATGAGTGTGTTTAACAGCTGACTTCTTTCAGGTGTTCAGCTTTCACATCACTTCACTGTGTGAACTTTTAAAAGCAAAAGAAGTTCAGTGGATTTTCACAGTATGAGATCATAAAAAAGTATAGTCTTTACTACAGCTACAGCTAACTACAGTTCCTTAAGGATTAATCTGCATATCAATTAATTGCTTATTTTATAAAATGTCAGAAAATAGGGAAAATGCCTATGAAATTCTCCAAGCTCATGATAACTTGATAAAATTGCATGTTTTGTTCAACCAACCCAAAATGTAAAGATACCAGATTTACTATCCTAAAACACTAAAAAATGCTGGAATTTTAGTATTTTCGCTTAAATAATTATTTAAACAATCAATTATTAAACTGTTTTCATTTGGGGACCATTGTCAATGACAGCTGGCTACCAGGAACATCCTGTCAAATCTTGTTACACCCCTATTGATGCTACCTATTGTATAACAGGCCTTGTTTGTTGCTTTCACCTATTTAAAGGTTCTGTATAGATCATCACTGCCACTAGATGTTGCACTAGACCACCAGCATCTGAGACCAAAACAAACGCTTCATCAACCACACCTTTGACGTCTGCTCTTCCATGACATGCTCCATGGCAATACTGACAGTATTACTGAGATGAGTAACAGAAAGTTAGCTAACAGTATCGCGCTTTCTGTAGGCAGTCACTAATGAAAACAGACATGTAACATTATGTTGCCTTTGAGTTACACATGGGGTGAAAGAAAAGCCAGTGTGAGTCAAGATGGAGCCCTTTACCAGCTCGTAGGGTTCTCCATCTTGGTAAAGCCAGACCAGTATTGGCTGGGAAAGAAATTCAGCCTTGGACTTATCCAGTGGGACCACGGTCACACGAATGACACTGAAGGAGCAGGCAAAAATACTGATGGAGCTGGTAAAGAATTTAACAACTGAAAAATTGATGGGCCACTGGCCAAGTGGGATTTGAGATACTTTGAAGAAGGCTATGCAGGAAATATCAGGTTAGCAGCATTCTGCAGGATTTACAAACAGATGTCTCAGTTGGGAAAACGTCTCATGGCCAATAGAGACTAAAGTCACTGATATCAATGACAGGCTTGAATAAGCTATCACCTTACCCAAAAAACTGGGCATAGACCTACCACAAACCAAGATGCAACGGGCACACAGCAAAACAATTTGTCAAACACTCTCTCCCTGCTACTCAGTGCAACAACTAACTAGTAACAGTCCAGTCTTTCACTCTCATACCCTGTAGCAATAATTGGAAGATTTATTAGCCTGCAAGCAAGTCTGAGCTAGATGCTTATCCCTGTTTCCACTCTTTATGACAAGCTAAGATAACTAGCTGCTGGTTGTAGCCTTTTACATAGAGGTATGGGAGTGATATCACTCTGATCTCATTCTCAGCAAGAAAGTGAATAAGTATAATAAAAGCATTAACGAATATAAAAATCAAAACTATTAAAAAAAAAAACTCTAGCTAATGTTGTAATTAAAAACTAGTCCCTCTGTTTAAGCGGTACAGCTGTCACTAAGAGCTTTGTCACCCATCCAACCAAAATATAATTGCACTGATTTTAAAATAGCAGGTGTTGAAGTTGGCATCAAATTGAAACACCAATCCCAGAGGCCTGCTTCACTATTGAAAGGACCAGTGAGATTCCCATAAAGCAGGAAAAGTACTGGAACACTCCCAACTGTGAGGAGTTGTTTTTGAAGCTTCTTGGAATGAGCTGAGAGACATGTGCTTGACGTCCCAGACTGGCAACATACAGTATATAACAGAGCACTGGGTAGTAAAGAGACTGCAAGATAAAGAGAGGAGAGGACGAAGAATATTCCTACGGTGAGGGAAAACGTGCAATTTGTTGTGAAGATTCATTGTTAAAGTTCCATCTTTTTTCTTTTGTCTTAACACTGGCTAGTACAAAGAGAAATGAGTCACTTGAGACCGTCGCTGTTGTTGTCCATTAAAGTGATATTTTACAGCAAAGACCTACTGCTAAGTGTCTCACTGACTGTTATGAATTTGCTTCTGACGACAATGCCAGTAGTACAATTGGAAAAGCAGAAAATCAGTCTGAACAAAGATTAGGTGAAGGGCAAGTTAGAACAGAGAAGAGTGGGCAGTTAAGGGAGAAGACACAAAGGCATACACGTTAGATGAAGTAATGCTAAATTACTATCTCACTGCTGACAGACAAAAGTGACAGTAATACGAGGTGAATTTGCATAGCAGATGTTCCCCTACGCAGGGCTAGATTTATTGAACTAACAAACATTGGGATGGCTACGTGCCATCTGTCATACAGCAGCCGCAGATAAATTAAAAGTAACAGCTGTGAGTATACTGATGAGGTAAGGGCAAGTTACAGCAAAGGAGGAAGAGATGCATGTCAGGGAGGAGATGGGCACGAGAGAGAGAGAGACAGAGAGAGAGAGAGAGAGGGAAAAGGTAGAACTGTAGAAAAACAGGGAGGTAAGCAGACAGAGGGAGAAACATTTTCGGAGCCATGTTCACTCTGAGTTATCAGCTGTTTATCATTTGTGTTCTCCATTTGTCAGAAAGTAGCTCACAGCTACATAACATAGCTGTCACAACTCACTGTAGCTGTACGAGCCCACATAAAATGTGTTTGTGCTCACGCAGCTGGCGTGAATTAAACTTTACTCTCGTCATGTATTAATTGTCAGAGCTATTTGTTATCATTTTGTAGAGGCATAAATCATAGTCATGAGTAAAAACGATTCCTTTATTTCTTTCACTTAACTCAGTCTCCTGTCTTCCAGCCCTCTTTGGCTTTCTATCTAACCATTTTCTCGTAATTCCACAGCAACCTATGGCTTTTGTAAGAACAGCATTACCAATTAATGTGTTCATCATAACATTAGCATCAAAGTGTTTTAGTCCAGGGGCTAAACACTTTTATAAACTTTTATAAACCAAGCATGGTTGAAGCGATGCCACAAACAGAAATATGCAACTCTGGATGACATTATAGCTACTGTAAATATATTAATCAGAAAGTCTGGTAGAGGTGTAGCAGCAGAAACAACTTCTAATTATGATTCATTGTGAAAGTGCCTTTTTGATTAAAATTAAAAAATGTAGTTTTGTCTTGTTTAAAGTTTTGTTTCTTACTGGAGGGATATTCAACTTTTCAAAGTCTTTGAGTCTGTGAGGGCAATTAGAGATGAAGCAAAACATCATTAAAGTCACCAGATAATCATCCAACTTGTCTCGCACCAACTCCCGAATAGCTTCACATCTCTTCTGTTGACTACATGTTGTTCATTAGACTCATAGAAGTGATAATTAGCACATTTACCTCAGAAGCCAATTGTACTTTTTTGCATCTCTGGTAGTAATGTGTTCTATTCATATTTACCATATATGATGAACTATAGGTATCTTGTTACATGCATTTTTAAAATATATGACCTTTTTTTCTCTAATGCATCTTGTTGCTATTCTTGGCCATTTAAAGTAAAGTTCTATCCATTGTGCAATTCTCTCACATTCCTGCAGGTGTGCAGGTTCTCCCCTTACCGTTTAACCAATTTCAGGAACAAGTTGGCAGTGTGTATTGGAAGTGTGGAGCATAACCAACACTAAAAGACAAAATGACATATGCTTTGATGTCTGGAATAAAAGAATATCCTCTTAACATGTGGGACAGATGACTACTGGCCCTCTACCATGGAGTGATCGTGTCAGTGTCTACTTGGTAATCATTGGCCCAACCAGGAGGCAGATACTGACATACATATTTAAAGCTGTACTAATCAATATTTTTTTATCAATAATGTGACAAAAGACTGCAACACACCTAACTCTAGAGTTTCCGTCACCTCTGTGCCACATTTTAATGTCTTACAGCTCACTGTTTTGGTTTGACAGCCCACAGCTATACCGTTTATTTGAATTCACCGCCTTGCTCTCATCAAGCTTGTTTTTCAGCTTTGTGCACTTCATGCCCAGCACAATGCAGACACAGTTAGCAACTAGCTGGGGAACATAGTGGCTCATTTACCAGCTAAATAGACAAATATTTTTCTCAGGAATTAATGGAGACAAACACAGAAGTAACAGGTGGACACAAACATAACTCCAAATAAATGCTGTGTCGCCGATAACAGAACTGGGAAAGGGGCCTTCATTCCTTAATACACATCAACGGTGGAACACCCTACCAAGAAATATTAGAGAGGCAGGCTCAGTGGACAGTTTAAAACGATGACTGAAAACATACCTGTTCAATTTAGCTTTTAATTAGCTCTTAGAGTTGTTCATTTTATTTTTTATTCTTTTTCTTTAATGATTTCCCTGTTTTAACTCCCTGTCTTTTTTCTATTTGTCAAAGCACTTTGAGCTGCATTCTATGTATGAAAAGTGCTACACAAACAAAGTTTATTATTATAATTATTATTGAATGTGGCTACTGTTTGCTAACACGTTTGCCATATCAGCTTCATAAGGTGTTTTAAGGTGTGAATGTTCTGTTTACAACATGCCACTAAGTTGCAAAAAAATCTGTAATTTCTGCTTCTTCTTTTTTTATTGGAAACCCATAACATAAACATTTTGATAAGGATACTTTAAATGTGCATATAATATGTACACAATATGATATTACTATTACAGTTAAATAACCTTATTAGTTCTCTCAGGTGGACAAACCCTTATGTAATAAGGATACATTCTTAATAACTTCAAACATGTCTTTCTTTTTTGATGTATCAGCCTGGCAGAATCATTGGTCAGGCTCATGTCCTTCCTATTATTAATGTTTATAGCTTACATATATCCTCAGTTACCACTCCACCGCTTGTAACACCATCACCCTTCCTTCTATCCTTCTTTGTGACTCAACACTGAAAATCACTGAAAATGCTCTAAATATGTCCGAATTAGATAACACAGCTTTCTCATCCCATACAGTCTGATCGACATTTTTCAGGAATTCAGAGTTTCACAGTTTTCTTGGAGTTGTCGCTGCCATTTCACACAGTGACAAAAAACTAATGTCTCACACACAAACACAAACACAGACACACACACACACGCACAAGAACACAAACACACACCACTCTTGAAATAACACAGTGCAGGTTTTGAGTCACACCTGCTTCAGACCACAAATTGCCCCCCTGTAATTGTCATCTGTCTCTTTCTCGTAGGGTCGGTCCCTTCAAACCAGCCACACAGTGTGTCATAGCTTCTTGAGAAACACCTGGCAATAGCTTACTTATTGTGTTCCCCATAACCAGTAATGACTATCTGTAAAAACAACAATGACCGCGCCAGGGTGCAGTTTTCGTGGGTGGTGTAGAAGTCCAGATTTCAGGTGTTTTGCTTTGTGCAAGTAAAAAAGTAAAAATTGTAGATCAAGTGTTTGTGCTGTTGAAAAAAAAACATATATAACTGCACAAATTATACCTGTGGTTTATAATATTATCAATTAGTTGAAGCACACCATATGGATTTAGATCTTTCTTTTAGGCAGCTTCTTATTTTCCCTCCGTTCATGAGTGTAGCTCGTTAATATCAGGATTTTTAGTAAGTGACTTTAAAAGCCTTTGAAACTGTCCACTTTTCAGAACTGCTCCTGCTTGCAACTGTAATACCATGATGTAAAGAAATAACACCAAATGTGTTAAACCCTCACTGTGATGTCAGAAGTATAATCTTATTTAAATGTAGGTACATAATTAGACAAAAGTCAGTTCACTCACTTCAGTATAACACAGCCAGTACCAGTCGGCGGCGCTGTCCAGAAAACCTGTATCCTGGTGCGTCTGCGAGGTGTGCTCTCCGTCACTGCAGGGGGACAGTTGGTCATGAACTGCGTGTCGTCCTCATCAATGATCTATAAACAAAAGAATGGAATATTTTGAATTAACATATGAGAAACAAATGACACTGATTTTAAAAATGGTTATTGAATTCAAAAACAGAATGTCTTCCTAGTTTTCCCTGATAATGAGTGTCCAAACCATCCCAAGACCTCATAAACATAAAAAACAAACATTGTTTTTGAACAATTAGTGGTATTCACAAAAAATTATGTCCTTATATGAGGACTTAGTTTACTATAAAACACAATAAGGTCACCATTGTGTAACAAAGTATAAAACTGTATATTTCAATGCCTAAACTGATCAAAGAAATTTCCAAACAAATTGCAAATACTGCAAAACATTTCTCTACATTCCTAACACTTACATGGCCTCTCTCCTATGTGGATTCTTAAGAATAAGTCATTCACTCCTTATATTCCTGTGTGGATTCTACGGTGTGGTTTCTTTTGACTTTTGAACTTTTTATTAGTAGGCACAGTCTGCCATACCTATTTACTTGTGTAAAATGCTGCAAAACAGCAGAGGAACACATTGCATGTCAAACACTGCACACAAGATTTCCCAGAGCAGCCTTTTTCACTGCAACGCATTGGGTTTTTCAGGTTGACCATCTCCAAAAGATGTGCAGCAGAGGTTGTGCAGACTGAGACAGGGGGTACTGGAGTGACCTGACGTTTGTGGCCTTCTTGTGAAGGGTGTGCATCCTCTTCCTGTACATGTTGGACATCAGTGTCTCACTTGCCGGTCAAGTATGCCTGAGCCACTGTCATGCGAAACTCAAGGAACTGCATCACGTCCTTTCTTGCTGTACCTCGTTCATGATTGTCCTGGCGATACAATAACCAGCTGTTGGCTAAAGCGAGATCAGTGAAGTGCATCACTGTCCACTACCTGGTTCGGATGCTCATTCACTAGTAACTCATCATCCTGTCATTCAAGTCAACCCCACCCATCTTGGAGTTGTACTCGCACACAATGTCTGGTCATGTGACTGCCACATATCGCTTCTCCTCCTTGCACCATCACCAGCAGGTGTCTAATGGCTCTTCAGTATGAACAGCGGAAAACATCAAAACTGGTTTGTTGTCATACCACTTCACAACACATACCTTACCCTCCACTCTGGTAACTGACGCTGAGGTTTCTTCATGCCAACTGGGTTAGGCTTTGCTGGTGCATACTGTCAGAATGGACAAGCTCCTGTGAATGGGATCATCTGTTCATTGATTGACACACATTCGCGTCGAGTCTGACACAAGCAGCCATTGAGAATGCGATCCATGAAAGGCCTTGTCTTCCAGATCCTGTCAGCTCTTCTCATTTCTTCTGAAATGTCATAATCAATGACTACTTTCAGATATTGCCTGAGTTTGAAGAATCTGTCAAGTGTGATTCTGTCGCTAATGGCAGGAATTCGGAAGGCACTGGACCAGAACTGCCTCACATGTGGGTAAGGCACGCAAGACAACAAATTTGATGCCCCAAAAAAATGATAAATCTCATCAGTGGAAGTATTAAGAGATGTACCATTGGTGGTTAGTGACATAGCGTTTGTACAGTCAGCAATGAGTTTCATCAACTCTGTGTCGATGTACTGCTCCACATAGTCCAGTGGCTGCCAGTCATCTCACTCTTCTCGCCATTCATTTTAAGCCTCAAATTGAACCAAGTCTGGAGAAAATACACTCCGTTTCCAGCCATCTCCACGTCCAAGTTTGCTTGGTTTTGCCCTGGGTTCAGACGTATGTGGATGGAGTGATGGCTCATCATCCCTGCTCTGCTGATCATATTTTGGTGTATCAGATGGATAGTAATCCTCATCACTTAGTTCCTCATCACTTAGTTGTTCCACATCAGGATCATAATCAAGATCAGGTTCTGGCTCCTCATGACTTGGCTGTTGCACATCAGGATTACCACGCTGATGTTTATGCCCACGTCCTTTGGATCCCACAGCATTACCTCCACTTGTGCCTGGCTCAACATCAAAACTTTTAACTTGCTGGAATTTACGCCCATGTCCTCTTGATCCCACACAGTGTCGTCCACTAGCTCCTACCTCATAATCAACAACACTTTTAGCACACTGGCGTGTATGCCCACATCTTCTGGATCTCAGACATCAGACAAATCCTCCACCTCAGAGATGTCTCCTACTATTGCATTCAAATAATAAATGAATTACATAAGAATAAAAACTAAACAACAATGTAGACTAATTTGAACCACAAGTGATAGTTATTTATACTCTAACTGGTTTCTTCCCAAATCTTCACAAGCTGTTTCCTTACTTTTACAAAGGTTCAGTTTGCATGAACAAAGTCCCAATGTCCTCATACAAATACTTCCTGATTAGCAGTAATGTTAATTACTAAGTCCCAATGTCCTCATATGAGTACTTCAACTTTAGTAGCATCTTAGCTTGTTACTATTGCTAATACCCGTCAAATTCTTATGCCATTTCAAGCTACAGAAACTTATAAGTATAAATACACAAGTTTCAACCACAAAACTGGATGAGGATTAGTACCTTGTCTACTTTTGTTTCTGGACGCACCATAGAAGCATTTTGTTGATATTGCAACCATCTTGTTTTCTTATTATTTTGTGTATTGTACTTTTCTGACCACTAGCTGGCAAAGCAAGTGTCCCTGAATGAGGACAACAGGTCCAAGTTGAACAGAATAAAATATCATGGTGCAGGGAAGCCAAAATGCAATGTCCCCCATATGATGACGCAGGGTCTCAGGAGGCTACCAGGGCTCAATATTATTTGCTTGAGACAGATGTTATTTCAAGTAGCATATGAAACATCTGTATTCTTCACACAGTTGTGGTCTAAAAGTGCTAAAAGTGACGGGATCCCAAAAGTCTTTAGGAGACATCTTTATGGAAACCATGAATGTCAACCATGAATACAAAATTTGGTGCCCATCCATCAAGTAGCTCTTCACTTCAACATTCTCTTCTAGTTTCACTGCGTAAAACCCAAACCTGCTGGTGGCGCTAAAGAAAAAAATCATTAGAATACCTCTTGTAGGGACCATGAACGTATGTGGCAAATTTCAAATAATATTTGCCAAGATATTTTACTCCAAACTGTAATTGTAAAACTGCTGTTGGCACTAGGGGGAAAATCGAGGGATCACAAATGTAACTGAGACTCAGCCACTGGGACCCTGGAATGCCAAAGGCAATCAACTGAATAGTAATTGAGAAATCTCAAGCTGGACTAAAAGTTAGGACTGACCAACCGACAAAGGTTTAGACTGGGTTTACAACTGGGTTTATGCAATTTTGTAGAACACTACTGCAAGTCCACTGTCATTTCTCCCTTTGGCGCTGCTCAGACCTGGCTTTAACATCTGTCTTCATTGATCCAATCACAAAAGCACAGCTGTGGCTGCATTCTTTTAGGAGTGTGAAAGCAAATGTGTCCTGGGCCACACTGAAGGACAACCTACTGAACAGACGTCCTCTGCCACAGTCTGATTTGTATTTCTACACTGTTTCCCATACATATACTGTGGCAACCTGCCACAATTTCAGCATTGACCTCCACATATTGACTTTCTATTTTCTTTTACTATTTCAAATGCGTAGAATCTTATTTCACTGTAGAGCTGTGCGCAGTGTATTGATTCCCTCAATCCTTCCATGTCCTGCTCTCTCTCTCTCACACACACACACACACAAACACATTGACAGCAGACCTGTCTGTCACAGTCAAACTGACAAAAAAACTTTGTCTTTGCAAACAGAAATAATGTACTTGTCTATTTTCATACAGAGCAGGGAAATGAGATCCAATCACAAATGTCACTCGAGACTCGAGACGCATTCTAATTTCCGGTGTGAACTGACGTACTTGTCCACACACCAGGTCAATGCCAGGTCTGAACAGGGCCTATGTACTGCACCTAGCTGCACATTTAATATTAATTCACTGTGTTGAACATTTCTGCTCCAAACACCTGAGCTAATCCAATCTTTATTAAAAATGACTAAACTAAACATATAATACCCTGTAGGAGAAATGTCCTCATTAATGTGTCATGGTTGCACAGAGGAAGTAGTCTTCATCAGTGTTCAGAGTTTTGTCCTCTGTGCTAGGGTGGGAGCTGCAGATTGCACCCATACGCAAATGTATATGTAAATATATGTACATATGCTGACTTTCAATACATGAAATATGTCTACTTATAAAATAAAAACATATTTGTAAAATTTATACATGAAACCTATCAGAAATTGGAACAATTTCATATATTGACATATGTCAATATATACAGTTTGTTTTAGTTTAGTTTTAATTAAATCGCACATGCAACTTATATATGCAATCAAGTCACGTATATAAGTTATATACCTTTAACATGCATGGTCAAAACATATTATACAGTAATATAAACCAAAACCATCATAAATATATTTTTAATAAGTGTACACATACACTTTTACTATAGGTATTTCATATATGTTATGAAGTTATATCTTCAGGATGTTTATATGTGATAATAACATTTCCCTTTACAGATGACATATATGGCATATATTGGACTCATTAAATAAACTCTTAAGACCAGGAGTAAGAGAAACATGAATGATCTTTGATTCTGATTTGATGATGTTGCAAATAATTGTTTTGGTTTTTTGGGTTTTTTTTTTTTTTTTTTTTTTTTTTTTTTTTTAAAAACACATCTGAAGGCAAAGTTGTGTGAAAGAGGGCAACTCTCAAAGTCCCTAAGTGGGGCTCCGGATAATAACAGTCTTGTGTTTTCACGACATGTCTAGCCCAGTCTCCTCAGTACTTGGCCCTTGTCAGAAATTTTTAAGACTAAACACACACAGAGACAGACACACACATGAACCCACGGCCTATGACCTTGTAGCTAGTGTTCTCCAGCTGCCTCAGCTCAACAATAACAATGAGTCCCAAACTCTTGATAGGACATTACGATGGGCGCCAAAGTCACAGACAGCCCTTTCATTTCTTTCTTTTTTTCTTTCTTTCTTTTATTTTTTTTGAAATTCTTTAGCTGTTTCCGTCTTACGCACAGTTTGGTTTACTTTGTGTCACTGAGACTGAAGGTCTGTCAGTCAAAAGCAGACACAAACAACTGGCTAAAAGACAGGAAGAGAAAGGGAGACAGAGCAGGGAGGGAGGCAAAAAATAGATAAAGGAAAAAATAAGAAAGAGAAATATAAAAGAACAGGAAAGCAAAGACATAAGTAAAAGAGGAAAAGACAGTTTTGTGAGAGAGAAGAATATGTATATAGATTAGGACTAAAACGATACATTTAAAGAAATTGCACAATAATAATACTTATACACAGAGCTGCTGTCTAGACATGAAAAACACAGCTTATTTTCTACAATGATGCTGTCAGCTCAGATGTATACGTACACACTTCACATCTAGAGCAATCACACAACAGGGGCAGAGTCTGTGTCGATCATTATGTTCTATCAGGCTACATCTGTCTACCGAACAGTACCGCAGTCCCTTTAATTAAAACCATAATAAAACAAAGTCCTAAATAAAGACCAGATTCATGACAGTCCAGCATGAAGACAGCCAATGACTTGTTAATGTTCTGTACTTATACAAGATAGACATCAATTTTAAGTTTGTTTTGCACCTTTGTGTTCCTTAGTTGATGCAGGGCAGTGGTGGTCGGGTTGACGTAATCAACACGGAATTTCCTTTAAAAGTCTGGATTGTCCTCGTTAAGATGTGCGCTCGTTATGCTGGCCAGTCATGATATTACCCACTACGGACAACGTGTTGTTCTCCTTGAAAATTATGCGTCAGTGACAGAAGTAAGTTCATGTTAATTTGTGCGTTAATTATGTTCTCAAGCGTGGCCAAATGCTGGATGTAACTCAAATGCTATGAGTAAATCTGTTGCTCTGTATTAAGCCAGCCAAAGAACATTTATTCCTAGTTATCAGGTATGCCTCAAGCTGGATATGTTTGGTTGTATACCTGTGTACAAGTGTGTGTGTCCACTGTGTAGTTCCCTTGAGATTTATGTTGGGGCTATAGCAAACAACTAACTAAATGTATGCTAAGCTGCTAAGTGAAGCATTAGCCGAAGGTGTGCTGTTTATATTTGCTCCCACTTTAAGTTGTATGTTAGGCTGCGTAATCCTGTGCTGCATGGTGTGTGTTTGCAACAATATTTGAACAGTATTGTAATTTATTGCTTTAATTTCTTTGTTTTTTGGCAGAAAACCACACACACATTCACTCTGAATACAATCACATTGAGCCATTTTTCATCTCCGCCTTTTATTCCCCTTCCCTGTGTGAAGTCTATGCCTGTGCTTGTGCTACAGAAAGTGCATCCCAGCCTCAGGTAGTGTTCTAGCTGCAACTCCAGGTCGAGAGCAGTGATAGATACGACTGGTGCCTTACAGTCCTACAACCCAGCAGTTATCTCACATGTCCAGAAAGTCAAGCCCTACAACAAGAAAGACAAGTCCCAAGTCCCAAACTTTTGTCCTTGTTTCCCCCTTTTTTTAAATCCAAATTTACTATTTTTTAATGGTTACATTCAAGACAGACAAGTTACAAGTCAAGAGCCAAGCTAAGTCATGCATGTTTGAAAGTAAGACAGTCAAGTCAGGACAGGTGAGTCCAAAAGTCTGAAAACTGGGTTCAACGTCAAAGCAGCCAAGTTCAATCTGAAGACAGCAAGTCCCAAGTTCTGATTTCTATTTAAACAATCAAACTAGGAACAAGTTGGGCATATTAAAGTTTAAGGGCATCACTTCTAACAGGGGAACATGTGAGAGATGGAAGGACAGATGGAAAGAGAGACAGACAGAGAGAGGAAGGGAGCGAGTGTGGGAAGACTGGCAAAGGAGCGTTTGTTTTCATTGCAGAGGCTGGCATGTCTGTGTGTGTCCACGGTTTGTCTATCTCAATCTCTCTCTCTCTCCATCTCTCGCTCTCTGTTGAGACGGTAAACACAGATGCTTCAGAGTGCCTGCACAAGCAAATGCATAGCTCTATTCAAACAAACGCGCACGCACACACACACACACACACACACACACACACAAACACACACAAAGAGACAGAGCAGGAGACAGACAAGGCAAACCCAGGATTTAACAAACAGCCAGGATCCCTGGAGAAAACTGACAATAAGAGTGATATTAGTGTGCGTGTGTGTGTTTGTTGGTCAGTGTGTACACACGGATTGCAGGTTTGTAATGAAATGCAAAGCAGTTACGAAAGAGTGCATACAGTTAAAACCTTTGGGATTTGCGTGCAGAGATGAAACTTTTTCGGGTGAAAAACACAGACAGACAGATGGATAGATTGAAATGTCACGTCAGCTCTTGAAGATGAGCTTATTTCAGGGAGTAACAGAGTTCTCTTGTCTCGATGAAGACCTTGGAGGCGCCGACATTTAGCCTTGAGCTTTCCATCAATCAAAGCTGTACTATTACTGCAGAATACCGCTTGGATCTTGGGGGTATCAACAGCATTGCATCATATTACATTTTGTGTCTGAGCCACCCAACCATAGCAGCAGTGTCACAGACTCAGCTACTCTGTAAAAACTGACTGTGTGTGTGTGTGTTTAGGTTATTTCCTAGCAAATGGAGCTGATTCTGTGGCTTTTGGCATTCAATTACACAAAACAAAATTGGAGAAGTGGGACCATATTTATCATTGGGTCTGTTTAATATAAAATGACCCCAAAGCTCTTCCACTTTTTTCAGTTATAGCTACATTTTCAGTGTCGCATTGCTTTGTAGAGGTCAATTTAAAGGAAATTCGAAACATTTCTATAAGCTGTATTGCCGTCATAGCTGCCAAGCCAAGGAGCGTTTGGGTGTTGTCTGTGTTCATGCAGGCTAAATACGTAAATGTGTGACAGTGTGTCCTACTTGTAAATGGAGCTTAAATCATTCTTTCTCGCCCTTTTTTTAAGTCTGTCATGTTCTTTTCTCATCTCTGTTTTTCTTGTGCGAAAGCTGTGACATTATCGGAGCTAAGGTGTGAAAAGCTCTGACAACAACAGACAAGTCTGTCACCTTGACTTAAGAGCGCACTCAGACTACACAGAGATATACAAAGGCAATGTATTAAAGAGAAAGACTTTCTATGACACAGACTAGCCATCTACAAGCACCTGTGTTTTTACCTGACCTGTTTCTTATTTCCAACCGCTATCACAGACTGTGCTAGCAAAAAACGTTTTCTATGTAGCAATATAGCAATATTTTTCCTGCACCTAACCAAACCTTTGCCATAGCTTCGTCACATCATAAAAGGGTTAATTATTTATTTTTCAACAGTAGTTTTAATAGTTTATCTGTGGCATATCTCCTGATGCTCCTCTGGATTGTATCAGAGGGTTGGGACAAATGGATATAAAATATGTCCAATTGCAAAACACAACTCCGGACTTTCTCCCAGACCCAGGTTTTGTACAAATAGAGTTCTTTTTTAAATCAGTAAATTAGTTGCCCCTGTCAGTTACTGGGTGGTTGACCTTGTTTTGACTTGCTAGTGTGGCTAATCAAAAACAAATGCAGTAGCTCAAAGCAAACAGTTTTATACATTTTTGAGGAGTATCAGGAAACCTCACTCAGAGGGTATCATGGGTTCATGTTAACTGTTTAACCATAACTAATATTCTTCTGAATAAATAAACATGGCTATTGTGTATGAGGCTACATGAGCGTATGAAAATGGTTGACTTTGTGTGTGCATGTGTGTCTGTTTTCCACACTCTTGCCTACTCAGTTTGTTTAGGCTATTGTCAATGAGAAACAGCATGAATAAACTAGACAGGCTCCAGCTCAGACCAGAGCTGAGTCACAGAGCTGCAGCCATCGCTATTGGCTTCCAAACACTAAAACATAAGTGGTAACATTTTCTATGACACCAAACAATGGTAGTTTTGCTCGACCTTTTATTCCGGTAGCGCACATTACACCATTTACACAATATAATTAAGCATGCTTCATAATGATGTTTGTATTCAGATGGAAATGGTGGCTATCATCCCAATTATATCAAACTACCACTATTTGCTGCTGTTGAAAAGTTTAAATTGTGGCATTTTTGCACTCGACTTCCCACAGATCAGCTGTCAGTCAAACAGTGTGGTTAATAATGCGGATGAGTCCTACAGGGGTAATATTTTTGTCCAATACAGAAACCCATCAATTATCGATAGAGCTATCCTCGCTCCTCTACGCTTGTGTTCTAAAAATGAATGTTCATGGGTGGGAAGCCAGTCAGGGATCAGTCCTTGTTGCTGCATTTGTGATTTTTCTCTGGGACTACATGAAGGTGTCAGGCCCTGCTGGCATTTGCACTTACACCGATCAGCCATAACATTATGACCACTGACAGGTGAAGTGAATAACATTTATTATCTCATTACAATGGCACCTGGCAGTGGGTGGGATATATTAGGCAGCAAGTGAACATTTTGTCCTTGAAGATGATGAGTTGGAGGAAGAAAAAATGGGCAAGAGAAAGGATTTGAGCGCCTTTGACAAGGGCCAAATTGTGATGGCTAGACGACTGGGTCAGAGCATCTCCAAAACTGTAGTTCTTGTGGGATGTTCCCAGTCTGCAGTGGTCAGGACCTACCAAAAGTGTTCCAAGGAAGGAAAATCAACTGACCGACGACAGGGTCATGGGCAGCCAAGGGTCATTGATGTATGCTGAGAGCAAAGGCTGGCCCATGTTGTCCAATCCACTAGAAGAGCTACTGTAGCTCAAATTGCTGAACAAGTTAATGCTGGTTGTGGTAGAAAGGTGTCAGAACACACAGTGCATCGCAGTTTGTTGCGTATGGGGCTTCGTAGCCGCAGACCGGTCAAGGTGCCCATGCTGACCCGTGTCCACTGCAAAAAAGCACCTACAATGGACATGTGTGCATCAGAACTAGACCAAGGGAGCAATGGAAGAAGGTGACCTGGTCTGATGAATCATGTTTTCTTTTACATCATGTTGCCGGCCAGGTGCGTTCCTTACCTGGGGAAGACTTGGCACCAGGATGCACTATGGGAAGAAGGCAGTGTGATGCTTTGGGCAATGTTCTGCTGGGAAACCTTACGTCCTGCCACATTGCAAAAAAGGTTCAAGAATGGTTTGAGGAACACAGCAACGAGTTCAAGGTGTTGACTTGGCCTCCAAGTTCTCCAGATCTCGATCCAATCAAGCATCGAGCATCTGTGGGATGTGCTGGAAAAACAGGTCTGATCCATGGAGGCAGGGCTTAAAGGATCTGCTACTGACAGCTTGGTGTCAGATACCACAGCATTCCTTCAGAGGTCTCGTGGAGTCCATGCCTCGATGGTTCAGGGCTATTTTACCTGCAAAAGGGGGACCTACTCAATATCAGCTGGTTGGTCATAACGTTATGGCTGATCGGTGTACATTATCCCAAATGTTTCCAGCAATTCTCTAATCTATCAAAATACGTGATTTTAATTATGATAACAGTCCGTTTCATTTGGTCACCTGTCTATGACGTCCTATCACCTATACACAAGTGTCAGCGTCATGGGCGCCTCCCACAGACTAAAAATGGACTTTTATCCTGTTTTAAGACACATCTTTAAAATACACTTTTTACACCTCGCTCATTTTCAACTATGTGTTTAAACCAGATGAGGGATTTTAGTCATCAGACGTCTGGATCTTAAGTTATCAGAGAAAAAAGCCAAACAAATGTTAAGCAGCTCAGCTCCGAGCCTCTCCGAGACGTCCTGTGTTCGCTAAACAACATCAGGGAATCACTGACTTTGAATGTGAAACTGCTTCATTCAGTGTTTTTACTGGTTATAATCACGTGGTCTACAATAACAATAACTGGTGGACTGTAACTCCTATGAGCCCAAGCTACTTCATGATGTCACCCAGAGCCATCTTTTGTCATTGTTTTCATTGAGAGATCCCCAACGCAAGAAGTTACATAATTAGCGTTTAAGTTTTTTCAGCGATGGTCAGTCATTACTGGTTTTAACAAATTAAACAAACACTTTTTGCTTTTATTACAGTAAAAGTAAAGCTTGAATAAACAGATTAGCATAATGAGCACTTATCTACATAAAAATGTTTTGGATGACTGTCAACATCCATTTTACATCAGTTCACAATACTAACCAAAAAGATTTGTCCTCTGTGTGAGAACATCATTTTCTCCGACACTTGAAGAATTACAACTGAATCCCTTGAGAATCATAGAGTGCAGTAAGTACGAAGTGAAAAAAATTGGCCTCTCTCTCATAGTCTTGATGCATTATGTATTTAATAAGTTGTAATCAGTGCAGAGTACAACATTACTTATGCAAACCTCAAGCATCTGCACCAACCAGCTTGTCAAGCATAATAAATAAAAAAGTTGTGTATACTATTCTCTGGCACAACTGGAAGTAAACAAGCGTCCAGTTGTCCTTGCAAACTCCTGTTAATTACAAAACAGGGAGGGGTGCAAAACTCCTGCTCCTGCACCATGTATCTATCTTTTGATACTTAGAGAGGCAATAATTACTTTAGGATCACATTTCAGTGTGATTATACTGCATATCCGGTCACTATAATTACAGCCCTGCACACATCCTATATGTCCTTTTCTTTAAAGCCCTCTAAGCTCTGCTTGACTTACATAATTGTCTCTATCTAAAACCTATGACTTAGCTATGGCACTTTAAACTGATTGGGTTTGTTTATCCCCGGCTAAACTCAGAACCCTTGATAATCTGTGCAGAAAAAAAGAAGATAATATCTCTTGTCTGCTCATCTCTCCCCTTATCCAAACAAGCTCCGTTTGTCTCCCTGAGCAATAACACACTGCTGGCCTAGATAAATATGACCCACGTCCCACACTAATGCAAGGAGGGCTGGGAAAAACACACACGTAGACCCACATGTATACCCACATGCCCATTTGGTGCATATACAAGCACAAAGACACACATTTCCAAGCAGACAATGGCTGCAGACACAGTGGGACACCGAGCATCTCACATCCACATGATGCACACTCACAGATATACTCTCTAAGGTCTGACACATTAAGACAGAAGTCTTTTAATGGCGGTAACAGGGACAAACAGCAGATTATTGTTTAAGGAAAAAGCAAAGAGCAGCGACTCTCCGTTGTGGTGTTTTAGTAAAGCAGCAGGCGGGCACATTCCAGGACAGCTGCCAGAAACAACCGAGTACCAGAGAGCAAGCAGAGAGAACAGCCGTACGGGGAAACACAACTGTGTTCATTTGGCTCGTCTTCCACTGCACAATAACAATCGTGACATTGCAAAACTGGCTGCATAATTAACTTGTGGAAAGTAAACTGTCAGGGACATGAATCGTTGTATTCAACTTAATTTTAAATAAGCTTTATTATGTAAACCCCTCTGATAAAGAGAAGCTGAGTTTGATGGATTGAGGTCGTTTAGATAAAAAGCCTGAATCAATGTCATGCTGCATCTTCTCTTATCAACCCACTAATATAATATGGGACTCAAAGGATGGCGTATTTAATAAATGAAATCATTCTAAAGCTAATTTCTGCTACTAAATGAATCCAAAGTAAAGTTTTCATTTAGATAACATAGCGTGGTTTGAATGTAACATTATGCAGGACATGTGGTGTCCAACAGTCTGAGAACACAATGGGAATGTGGCCCTGGACGTTTGGACCCCACTGAATCTTTAACAGTCAACTTTTCAGATATATTCTTTCAACAGTTGACAGTGTTTTGACATCTCAGTGCAGATACACATGTCAATTACAACTGTAAATTACAGAACAAAATGTGCTTGATAGATTTGCCAATATATATTATATATATATAATATGCGTTAACAGATTTCAGAGCCAGATTGTCAAATTTGATTTTGTTCAGGCTCAGCACACACTGTTCCAGTTTCTGCTCCCTGGTTTCAGTCTCACTCCAGACGCTGCTGGGACACTGAGGTTGAGACTGCAAGGTGTTTATTGTGCAGGGAGCAGAAATCGAATAGAGGAGAGCGAGCTGAGACGTTTGTGTTTGAACTGTTAAAACCAAAAGCAAGTTAGCCGCACTGCGTGATTGCCCAGCTGATTTCCACCGACTCAGATGTCTCAAAATTTCCTTGATCCGGAAAACCAAAGTCCTACTGTGAGCTACAAAACAATAAGGTTTCTCTGGTATCTTTGTTTTCATGCAACACACCTGCTGTGAGAACCTATTGTATCTTCAGGCAGGATCACACTCTTTGCACTAAACTCCAAAAAAATAAAAAAAAAGTCCAGACTTCTCAACTTTCTTTAATCTGCCTGAGGATCTCATACAAAATCACTCTCAACTTATGAAAATGCATTTTTACAGACGGCTGCGCAATTTGTTTTAATTATTGGTGTTTATTCTCCTGTGTCATTATGGTTAATTGATGCCTAATTTTTTTATTCTTTATCCCATGATTGTTATTTGTTTTATCATAAAGCTGGGTGTAAACACACAAAGGATGCTCAGTATAATTTAATGGTTGGAAAAGTCGCAAGTCGACCCACAGGCAAGGCTGCTGTGAGATGCAGAGGTCAGACTTTACACCACCTAAAAAAGAAATACACCAGCGAGAGGAGCAAAATAACCGAATAGATGTGTGACCAAAAGCTTTAACAACAAAAGAAGTGATGCATTTTCAAGAGGACATATAGTGTGAGTGTTAGACACAAAGCTCACTCCACTAATTGGCTTCACTTTAGACAAGAGGAAGTAAAACTTCTGGTTACATGTCTGATTACTATGGAGCTGAAGGACTGACAGCGAATGAATAAATGAGATAGCCGACACCTCCTGCATGGTCCTCTCCGTTTGTGATTTTTGCCATAAATAAAATCTGAATTTGAATTTGTGTAAACATGCAGTGTAGGGAAACGATCACGGGACATGCATGGCTGATTCTTCCAGTGAAAATGTGCAGCTGTATTTGAGAAAACTGCAAAAATTGTTCAAGGTTTTTCAGAAATTAAAAAAAATGTCAGATTCAGGGCATCCGGTGGCTCACTTGGTAGAGCACACACCATGTGGTTAGACTGACCCTGGTTCGAGTCTGGCCGGGGCCCTTCGCTGCATGTCATTCCCTCTCTCTCGCTCTCTCCCTTGGCTTTCCTGTCTATCTCTACTGTCACTATGAAAATAAAGCAAAATTACCAATATTTTCAGATTCACAAAGTCTTTTGCATGTGGCTGAATTTTCTATCAAACTTCATTGAAATGTGGTCGAACTTTTATTTAAAAGGGAAAAAAAAGAACTGCAGCTGAAAACATCAATGGTGAAGGACTTAGTTACCTTTAGGATTCATTACATACTTTTCATCTAAAACTGATGCTGAGCACTGTGGCTGAGATGTGGAAGCACTTTTGCTGCACTCCTTTACTTTATCTCCTTGCACTTATTAGTACTTCCACCTATGTCTTCTACTGAAGCTTTAGTGTTGCGCCTCCCTTGTAAGTCACACTGGATAAAAGCATCTGCCAAAGTTCCAGGTCTAAGGGATACTCGATACGATATTTTAGACCATAGTATGCTTCCAACTTTGTGGCAACAGTTTGGAAAAGTTTCTATTTCAACATGATAGACCCTCCCTGCACAAAGCCAGGTCCACCAGGCACTGTATGCCCAGTCCTTCAGTGTGACCGAACTTGACTGGCTTTCAGGATGGAAACAGCTACAGTGACACAGGCCTTATCTCCCAGACTGAGAGGCCGATCGAACTAATGCTCCAGTGGCTGAATGAGGAGTTGAGGTTGTTAAAGCAGCAGATCAATGCCTATGGTTTAGGAGTGGGTGTAATGTTCAAGTGGACATATGGTGTTAATTACACTCCGACTAATGCAGGTTAATTCATGTCATACAGTTCTGCAAAAAATCCTGGATCAATGAAGGTTATAATGTTTAGCTTGTCCACACAGTTTTGGAGAGGTGTTGATTTAACCTTGCGCTCATTCGAACCTAAATTAGCTTATTCCAACTCATAGGTTGGTGTTTTTGTTAAGCGACATCTAGCCCTAAAACAACACGGTAACCTTCAAGTGAAAAAGCCCTCTTGTGGTGGTAGAAATGATGACATTTATCCCACTCATGAGAGACTGTTTCAAGTCACAATATCACTGACTGACTTAAGAGTAGGAGTGTCGGCAAAGACAGATGTCATCATCATGAAAAAAGAGGTTCAAGGCACAGTTTAGGATAAAGAGTCGGGTAGATACCTCACACTCACTGTTCAGGCTGCATGTAGGGAAAGCAGCATTGCTACAAAATCTCTGCAATCAGAGGTCTGGTGGATCCCACGTAGAAAAATCCTCTCAGTCCTCTCAGTGTTGGCTACAATAAATCAGCCTCCTGCTCTGTTCAGTAAGAGCCTAGTTAAGGTGAGCATGCGGAAACACACCTACAGATGTGTGTTCCTGTTTACACGGAGCGGGAGGTAATTGAGGAAGTCTGGCTCTCTCCTCAGGAGCTCTCTGTTGCTCAGCAGGAGTTGCGTTACCACTGAACTTAACATCTCACATCTCTCTCCTGCTTTCTCCCGAACTCCCTGTGTTTATCTCTTTTCTCTCTCTCCTCCTCTGCCTCCTCCTTCCCTCACTCCTTCATACGCGGGAGAAAATAACTGCTGCTTAGCAGGAGGGATGCCATGTCAGCCTCCCCCTGGAAGAGCTGCACCAAA
Organism: Trachinotus anak; assembly: GCF_046630095.1. NCBI lineage: Eukaryota > Metazoa > Chordata > Actinopteri > Carangiformes > Carangidae > Trachinotus > Trachinotus anak. The sequence continues at coordinate 22,279,869 of NW_027273853.1, read as the reverse complement.
GAGGCAACTGGATTCTCTTTTCTTCTCCAGAACAACACCAGAGCTCTGTTTCCCAGCTTCATCCAGGGGAGCCGTGTTGCATCTGTCAGCAACACCTCCTTTAACCTCCATATCAGAAGACGGCGAGGGAGCAGCTACGTCGACTCCCATGTGCATTAAAGCATGCAAATGAGCTCATCTTTTGCGAACTTTCCCAGAAAGCTCAGAGCACATTCAGTATGCAAAGTATCTGTCTTTTTCCCCCCGCTCCACACCTGCTGAACCTTACCTGGAACTGGCCGGCGTAGTCGTCATCTGTGGTGCCCTCTCTGCCCTCCTTCAGCGCGATGAGGGTGAATCCTCTGAAATAAGCCGGACTGGCTGCCAGGAGGACCACTGTAAAGGAGGAGAGAGTGTGTGTATTCACTCCACGGAGAAAACGAGCAGTAAAGAGGCTTTACACTGACACAGGGTCACCTAAGACGATGTTAGAGAAACTCATGAAAGCTGCGAGCGTTTTTCAGCGTTATGTGGAAGAGTGAGAGCTGTAAACAAAGGCTTAGCATCTACAACACTAAAAATTAAAAAGATGCTATAAATCTCACGCAGGGAGTTTAGTGCTGGGAACAGGCCAGGAATGGGAGCCACATAATGAGATGTGGGTGAGATTTCATTCGACTCACCTTCATGCCCTAACCTGGCAAATTATCATACCAGCCCATTTATCTTAAAACTTGCCCTCAGTGCTGAGAAGAAAGATGTCAATATTTTCAATCTCATCTGGTTCTAAAAACTTAACTTATTCGTCACATAAAGGCAGTGAACGCTTGGGAAAATAACTTGTCCTTCACAGGTCCATGGTAGCTGATTCAAATTTAGCCCTGGATTGCTAAAATATTGTGTCACAGCCAAAAAAAAATTGCAAGATCAGGAGTATGATCTCAGTGGGAAGACTTTAAGACAAGGTGACCTTTGATTTTAATCCTTGTTTTTGATGCCTGTATCAAAAGTGTAGCACACCAGGTGCTTTGTATTCTATTACTGTAAAATCCCACCATCCTCCCGATGGATTTATTTCAGTCTTTATGGATAAACTTTGGATTTAAAACACAGAAAGGGTCAAACTTTTTTGATTTTGAGCGCTCATTTCTAAACTCATCAAGAATCTCCATGAGTAGTCCAAAGGTTTTTACTTTTTTTAAGTGGCCAAATCCACCTGACAGGATAGGGGTCAGCTTAATTGGAGCCATATATATATATATATATATGTGTGTGTGTGTGTGTGTGTGTGCGCGTGTGTGTCCACTTGCTTGCAGGATAAGGAGGAGAGTGAATATAGGTCAGACATTATAACATTAAGTAGCCTATCAAACCACTTTTCTCCCTGCAGAGTAGGAAGACTGGATATTTGGAAATTGCGTTCTCCAGGCTGCAATCTCTCATAAAAATTTTGGTTTATTATGCCCACTACTTGTACTGTTAGTGAGTACATGGTGGCTGGAAAGACTAAGTAAAATAAAGACAGAGGGAAGAAATTTTAGAGTACACTTTTTTGCAACTAAAATAAACAGTTCACACAAATTTTGAGCAGGTTTACGCGCGCAAATGAACTCCGAAAACAAACTCTACCTCTGTAGGTCTTGCCAGGTTGGTAGGTTTCCGGGTCCCCCTCGACTCTGAGCCTGAACTCATGGTGTCCATCCTTCCGGGTCCCATGGGTCGGCGCCCGGAGGATCCGCCCGCAGTACCCGTCCGACCTGCCTCCGGAGGGCTCCTCCACGAAGGCGACGGCGTTGCACACAAAACTCGTGACGAAATAGTACTGCAAAAGCAGCAGATGCAAATACATCCCCATCTCGGAACTGCAGCCCAGAGATGAGAGTACAGTGGCAGTCCAATCAAAAAGAAAAAGACAGTAGTGGAAAGGCGAAGCAGCTGAGAGAGGATCAGCTCCTTCCACACCAAACTCCCACCAAACTACAGCAGCGTCACAGTCGGTGCTAAAGGTGAAGACAAGGAGACGGAGACGAGTCCATCCCGAACTAGAAAAAGCGCGTCTGGAGCGCACCACGGTGAAGCAGAGAGAGGAACTGCTGCTGCTGTTTCCGGATCAGTCCGTGGTGTTGACAGAGCCTGGAAGCAGCAGGGTGCACGCAGCTGTCTCCTTGACTTGAAGCGAGGGAAGGTCCAGCCTGGAGCCCCGCACTTTAATAAGAGCCAGCCCTCCACTAACACACGCATACACAGCGTCACACTCACAAGCATACGGTGCACACGCTGTCTATGGGAATGTCACACATGGAGCCGCCTTTTGGGGGAAAAATACAAATGTTGTGCCTTCTGTTCAAATACGACAACACATTTCAGACTCTCTATGCACTGCTGGCTGCATGGGAAATGCATTAGAAATTCATCAGGGAGTCGCATAGTTACATTTACAAAGTAAATAAGGAACAAAATTGACTTTATTCATCCTCATCTCCTGTGCGCATTTACGCATATTTGCTCCAAGTTTACGTTAAATTTCCACGTTTCATGCACAAATCAACAAAAACAATCATTTCATTTAACCGAATGACACAGTGAAGTAAGATAACATCAGTTTGAACTCAATGACACAAATAGTTTGACTAAAATGTTATTCATTTGTCCTTTCCTGTGCATATTCAGGCACTTTCTGGTGCAAGATTAAAGAAAACCAGTAATGAACCTCAGTAAGTATCACTCAGGCACAAGCACAGAGAAATATTTGATGTTAGGAATATAAAGCATTTGGTGTGTTTTCCGGATACAACACATTCAAGTACAGCTAAGCAGATACACTCTCTGCTACCAGCACCTCTGATAGGGACAACAAGCAACCCCGAATGATGATTAAAGTTTAATTAACTGAATTGCTTTCTTAAGGATGAATAATTTCAAACTTAATAAACTTTACACATACTAAACAGTGTGATCATTTTTGCTCTATTACATCCTCCTGTCATTTTCATTGATAGACTTTTCTATATAGAGATCTGTTGTATGTGAGGCGCCCTCAGTTTTCCTCACATCTCCTCACACACAGACCATCATCCCTTGTAAATGCTTCTACAAGACACTAAAGGAGAAGGTGTTTCTTAACCAGCAGGTGTCGCCAGAGTATGTTTGCGCATTCAGGTTCTCAACAGCTACTTGGTAAATTTGTCACTCTTCTAATCACTGCGCCCCTTTACTCTTCCATCTCCTCGTGTTTTATTATAGTGTAGAGGAAAGTATGGGGGATTATGGAAATGCAGAGGTTTAAGGTCTCATATTAAATGTGTAGTTTGGACTCAGCTGAAGCAATAAATTGAGATTTGATGATATTTTGATCCATTTCCTTTTCTTTTTTTTTTATTTATCTTGTTCCTTTACAAAATTTTGTAATCTTCCTGTTATTCTGGCTGAATTACGAAAAGAAACATGCACAACTGCAATTAACCAGCTTTCCTTGTTTATCTAAAACACTACAATTATGATCACTGTCTGCCTTTAGGTTACAAATGTGTGCAAATAATAAAACCTCACTGAAATAAGCTTAATCAAATGAGTTTGCAGCAAACAGATTTGTTCGAGATTTCATGGGTTTGTGTCCACATGCCAAATTTATGTGTGTGTGTGTGTGTGTGTGTGTGTGTGTGGGTGCCTAAGCAGGGGAGTGTTACCTGTGTGTTAGCTGAAAGCACTTCTTAGGGCTGGAGATGGTTAAGCTAAACAACATCAGGCTGGATGTCACAGCATGATAGATCCCATCTGGAGTGACTCTGCACTATAAACGGTCTGACGGATGGCTGACGTCTGGAGCGTACCCTTGACCAAGACTTGGATTCAGGAACAACCCACTGACCTTTCAAAATGAAAACAACCTGTTTGCACACCAGCCAGTAACATTCCTGCATTAAAACATCCAGCTATTTTCTCCAGCTTGAGGAAATCAGTGTTGGTGTGAAATCTTCAAGTCTGTCCTCTTGAACTTCATGTGTTGAATTTGTTTTTACATTTGCATTCATCTTGCAGGCTCGGGCTTTCTGTTATACTCTTATACATACATGTTAAAAGAATTGACTAGAGTACCAGTATGACATTGATGTCTTTGTATAAAAGATCCTTCCTTTTTCAAAGTGCAAAATGCAGCCATTCTCGTAATAAATGCATTTGTCTTTAGTCAACTTGCCTGTTTAAATAAGACTTTCATGAGAGTAATAAGGTTCTGATGCAGGAAGCATGGGCCAAAAGGGTGTATTAAATATGAAAATTGCTCCGATCTTAGTGTGTGGAAGTCATTTCCTCTAATGGGCTATAAGAGTTTGAAAAAAGCCTGAGATACTGTGCTCAAGTGTGTAATAGAATTTTTAATCATTTTACAAGGGTTTTTTTTTTTTTTTTTTTATTCTGTTCATAGAAGGCATTTTCTTCATTTAGGTCCTTTTTTTCTTTCTCAAGTAATGAAGATGGATTGAATGTATCAAATTGTATAGGCTAAGTGCTCATTGTTGAAAGAACATATTCTTCATTTTGTCTTGTATTTCCATAAATGGTGAAGGAGACATATTTCACTGAGGTAGAAGTGCCACCACTACATATTTTTTTTACAGTTTGACTCAAGTAAGAGTGTGAGTCTGGAAGATAAACACAACAGGAGAGGCTTCAAATAAAGGTTAATTGCATTGAGGTCAATTGTGCACTTGTGTGACTAGATGACTGGTACAAAAATGCAGTCATCTCTCATGTTCAGTGTCCATGCTAACACTTTAGTGAGAAGTGTAGGGGAAACACAAAGCTTGTTTGTTGTCCCACCAGGTGTTGGGTGGGTCAATGTCAAGTCTGTGCATGTTCGGTACAAAGGCTAGCCCGGTACAAGTTAGCTTGGTGCAGGAGCTGGAGTCTCCACCAACAGAAGAGAAATATGCCCTCCACTAACTTCAAAGTTGTGATATTTATCTAGCTTACCTCCCCTAGTGTGCTGAGCTGCTTGCACAGACCTGCATTTTAGCCTTATCTCTTCAAACTCTTCCTCCTCTTCCAAAACACTACCATGTCCCTCCAATGAATATCCACAAACTTGCCAAGTAAACCTGGCTGTACACAATTAGCACTATTATAGGAGCACCAGCTGCCCGCAGTGAGGACCTAAACATGAGAAAATATGAATTTTGGCAGCTCTAAGGCTGAATGAGAGTTAGTTTTAATCACCGCAACTCAAATTGACAGACTTGACAATGGGTTCCCAACATAATGAATGCATCTCTTACATGCAATACCTCACACATAATAGACAGGTCTCACAGCAGATATTTTGACTTGTTAAACACAGGTGTATCTAATAGCTTTTATAATTAATGCATCCCATTTAGGTGTGCCAGTGCTACTGCTATTTTGCATACTGGCTCACTGACAAGGCTTACTGGCACATCTAAATGTAACAGAACCGTCATTAATATAACTAGGTACACCTGGGCTTCTCCTGCCACAATAAGGCCAAATAATATGTATCTTGTGGGAAATGGTCTGCTTGATTTTCACAGCCACACTGTTCTGTTGGTTGTCTGTAAAATAACTTTAGACAATGCTAGACACTTGATTAATGATAGGTTGATGTTGTATATAATGTATTTTAGTTTTTGGATGTGCACAAGACAGCAAGGAGATGATTCTGACATATCATGGTTAAAATTCTTTATAAGGCATATCAATAATTGCCAACCAGAAAAACATCTTCATAATTGGTAACTTTTAGAACTGAAGATAACCTGAAGGAAAATAAATGCTCTTTAAGGGTCTTACATAGGCTACAAATGACTTTCACTGGGCAGCAATGTAGGATCTTAAGTGTTTAAACCATCATATCTAAAAATAAAATCTAGTCACATGCATAAGCACTCATATCAAAGTAGGAAGCTGTTAAAGCAGTGTAGGAGGCTGGTTGCTATTTAAACTTGAATTTTTTTAATGATTTTTCCTACTGTAATATGGGATATCAGCTTTCTACATTATCCATTTAACAGTGGACTCCTCAGAGCCAGGTAGCAACCAGAGACAAATTAGATCTATATATCAAATAAAAGCATTTAATGAGATCCACTGTATGTGACACTAAATGCAAACAAACACTGAATTAAGTAAAAAAAAAAAAACCCAAAAATAAAAATAAAAAACTGAAAGTTCAGGAATGTGTACGTATATTGGCTTTCTTGTAAAGTTAGTTAGTGTAAAGTAGTGATTTGTAACCTTTTGGCCGCAAGGCCAAGCGGCAAACTTTGTTATCTGTGTTAAATTAAGGAGACATCCATCAGGCGTGTCATCATGTCTTTGTTAAAGACAGCAAGCTGAGGAGTGCAGGCACACACATACAGTACACACTATTTCACCACTAACACCACCATCACACTGGCAAAGGATCACTAATGAGAGAACATCCAAGAAGTGCAATCAACACTGATCACCAAAAATAAATTTCAACAGACTGTGTGTGTGTGTGTGTAAAACACGTGTTCTGTTGTTGCGCATGTATGAGTGTGTCTCTGTGTGACTATCTGCACATGTAAACAAGTGCAGCTGTGCTGTAATTATTCTGTACTCTACAGACATAAAGTAGCTTTGTTGCAATTTATACAGCATGGACAAAAATATCTTAACACTCACGAAAAAAAACAACTTAAAGCTGCTCTAACCAATATTTTTGTAAAAACCGTGGATCAGATGACTATGTACAATGTAAAATATGTCATTCATAGTGGCAAATCCACACAGTTTTTTCAATATAACCTGAAAATCACTGCTCATTATAGCGTACCTGCAATTATCACCAGACACAGCAGTTTTTCTCAGCTCTACAGAGCTTTTTACCATCTTTTACCTCATCGTTTGGTTTTATGGTCTCTGTTTTGGTCTAGAATCACCATTATCGTCGCAGCAGGCAGCTGTTTTACAGCTGTTTTACAGCTGTTTTGTAGGTACCCTACCTGCCCAGCACACTGACAAAGCTAGCAGCTAGCTGGTGAGCATAGTCTAGCAGCTAGAGCCAGATATTTCTCTCAGGAGTCTTATTTTTGTTAAAAAAGGTGTCATTGAGATCAGGATTTTTTATTTTTTTACTTTTCATTTAAATCATTTAAAAAAGAATGTGCAAGTGTGATTGTCAATACGTCCTTTTAAAAATGTTTCATTGAAATAACAGAATACCATCCCACCTTTTCACATGAGATGCAATGGTGTGTGAGAAAAGTATTAGCTGTGATGAAGCGCAGGGCACTGTGATATCCAAAGTCAAGAGGCTAACTAGCAAAGGATAAACATTATTTGTTACTACGCAAAAATCCAATGTTTTCCACATGGGTCTTAAAAGTGAGTCTGGAATCCAGCCAGAGTCGTAAGTATTTATAACATTTGACAGATTCGGTTTCATAACTGTGAAGGGTTTGGATGTTGGGAGTAAGGTGGATATTCTTAGGGACCTAGATATAATAGCATACATTAAGTTCTACCAGAATTTAAAACTTATTAAAAGCTTATTTTTGATTAGAGAAATGTGAAATGTAGCAGACTGTAGAATTGTAGAGAAGAGCCAGTGATGTATAAAATGGTGTCATCTGCATAAAAATGCCCATAACAGTTTGGAGTAGCAGAAATTTTATTGTTAATGTACACTGTGAATAAATGAGGACTAAGAATGGACCCTTGTGGAACACCTATGTTAACGCTAAGAGGACTGGAATTTTTGGCCACAACTGTCTGAGTTCTATGAGTGTTCATCTACACCATTAGAATCCCATGATTAATTGGATCAAATGCTTTAGATAGCTCTGTGAAAAGTGTTGCACAAGGTTGATGACTCTGCAGGGCTTTAATAATGCTGTTAGGTACCAATAATGCAGCTGTTGCTGCACTAGGACATGATCTAACTCCTAACTGCTCAGGCAGTAATATGTTATTTGACTCTAGGATTTTTGTTTAGCGGGAAAATACAGTTAGAAATTGGGATCAATAAACATTTAAGTTGCTAGGATCACCATCTTTATGAAATGGATTAGTCCCAGTGTGCAAAATTCCTCATTTTCAAAATCTTTCGCAATTGATAAGTTGAAAATGTAAGCTAGAGGTGCTGCAATTAAATCAGCTCTGAGGCAAAGGAGGGAAGGATCTAAATTATCTTCACCCTTAGGTTTGCAAGGATTCAAACTGACCAGTTATCTACAGTTTACCAGGGCTTACTAAATACTTTCTAAATGCACTGTAAATGAGACTGAATACTGGACATCAAAACCCAGTGACTGTAAGTAAAGCCTCCAACTGTAAGTAGGTGCCTCTTACTGCTTATTTCACTGTCCCAAAACTAACTCCGTGGAGGCTAGAAGATACTGCTCTCGTGCAACCTAACTGGACTCACTTTTGAAGCAAAGTTTGCCATTGTTATTTAGTCTCATGTATATCTCCATGAGCTGCTGTGTGCTGCAATGGGTTTCATGAATAAGATTGAAAGAAAATAAAATGGAAATGATTTGGAGCTGACTGATGGTGGAATGGTGGAAGATGATAGCATGCTAATGACATACAAGTCTGTTCCACTGAAAAGACCAGACGCACACAGTCCCACAGTCTCACACACAGTGAGCCTCTTTGCTATTCGCTTTCTTTTCTCACTGCAGTTCGGGCCCAGTGGAAATCACCACCCCATAATGACTGATGGCCATGCAAAAGAGTGTCTGCCAACAAATTATAGGGTCTAAACATCTATTACAGAGTGTCAGTCTACCACACTTATCCAAAATAATTTTAGAGCATGAAGCATAATTTGCATGCACTCGTACCTCCTGAAGCTAAATAAATCATTCATGACAAATTGGTCAAGATATAATAATGTGAACGCACGTATATGGATATTACTTTCATGCTGTCCCAGTGTAGGGACATTTCTGTCCCATTTCCAAACCCTCGCTGCCCTGACACTCACCACAAATATCTGGTTCTGTCAATCAAATTTAACAAGCTATAGATGGGGGGAGGCTGTGTTGGGGATGGGGGTGGGGGTGGGGCGGTTGGCGAGGTTGACAGGAAACTGAATTTAAGTAACCACAGGTAGAGCAGTGTATATTGACAGTAGGCTGCATTCATTGTTTGTTCGTACCACCAATTGTTTCACTTCAAGTTGCCCAGTCCTTCTGATTGCCAATTAAGGACAGCCAGGAGTCATTTTATAGTATGGTAATAAATGTTGAGAGGGGGTGGAGAAAAAATAATCACTGTTCTAAAGAGAAGAAAAAACTATATTTCAAATACTGAATCAGTATCAGCCCTGTATATCCACACCACAGGACAGAATAATTGAGCTGACATTTGGATAGGGAGGAGGTGATCAGCTTGGCTCTGTTCTATCCGCTGTGTCTGACGTCCAACTAATCTACACTTGTATTTAATGTATTCTGGCTGCAGGTGGTTCTTTCTTTGCTCCTCCATATTCTCATCCTTTTGTCTCACCTCACACTTCTGTCTAAATGTTCTTATCAGCCATGCTAGCAGTGTGGCTATTGGGATGGCAACGTTGAGCGGTGGGTCGATCTGTACGTCCACTTTTTTGGTCCAGACAGAAATATCTCAACATCTATTAGATAGATCGTCATGGCATTTTGTACTGACATTCAGAGGAGCGTGGGAGGATGAAGCCTAATGACTTTTCACATGAGATTTTCCTCTAGTGCCGCTATGAGGTTGATACACCTGTGGTTTAATTTATTTGGTCCAATTTTTTCTGAATACCTGAGAAACTAATGAAATTCCTGTCGGCCTCAGCTGTACATTGCATTTAGTGCTAATTGGAAAATGTTTGCATGTTAACAACACACAACATGACTGAGAACGTGCTACATATCAGCACATGTTAGCTGTGCTGATATGTAGCATGTTGCTACATGTCAGCTTTGTCATTCTCTTTATCATTTAGTTTGAAGGACTACTGTGGCTAAAGTAAGCCTCACAGAGCTAATCTTTTATGAGAAATTTCAGCACGCTTACATGCTAATGTTTAGGAGGTATATAGAGCTGAATTGAAACTGGAACTTCCTGGTTCTATTCCTAAAGAGTTCTCATTAAAATCCCACTAAGTGTTGTAACTCTGCTAATAACTTGAAATACAGAACCTTTCTTAAGAGCAGGTTGTGTGGCTTCCCTCGTATGTCTGGATAAGAACAAGGAATTCTTTGAAAAACAATCTACTATCATTGTTTATCTTGTGTTAATGTTTTTAGTGGTATTAAACAAAAATCATTTCTCCTAAGCCCTAGATATTTGCTAACTAAACATCTTTAGAAAAGGTGCTAGGGGAAACATTACGGGATTGTCTGAGTTGTTGCAATTCATCCTGACAAGAGCATGAGAGTCTGTTTCAAATCTCAAAGCAGTCCATTAAGTAGTGGTTGAGACATTTAACTCAAAAACCTTGTAATGGCCCTAGAGGAAAAGTAGGGCATCATCAAAGTCTGTAGGACTCATCCTATAGGGACCATGATGTCTATACAAAATTTCATGGCAAGCCATCCAATAGTTGCTGAGATATTTCAGTCTGGACCAAAGGGGTGGGCTAATCCTGCTTGTGTTTAGGACCACAGCTAATCTCAGTATCACATAATTGTACATTAGATGACATTTTGGAGAAGCAACACCCTGGAAGCAATTTTGGCCTGTTAACATCCTGATTACACTTTGGCTCCAGTAAAGCCATTCAGAGCAAAAATCGTCTGCCTGGCTGATTGAGAAATGTGCCATCTTTCTGCAAACATTGCATCACCTAATTGAAAAACATCATTATCGTTAGTTGCTCCACTGTGTCAGTTTCTTTAGGACTGAGTATCAGTGACTTCACTGCTGCTCAACTCTGAATACAACTTTGATTTTAGCACAGCCATGTCTGGAACATCGCTTAGACTTTTTCATTCAGTGGTTGTACTGAGACTTTACATCATAACAGACAGCCGGCCGAATGAATCAGAGCCCATGAAAATGTTATTCTGATTCTTTTGATCCTTCTCTTCCTTATTTTCCACTTTTCTTTCTCATTTTCTTCTTTTTGTAAGCCTCCCCCCCTTTTCTCTTCATTCTCACCCTACTTTAAGGACATGATAAGGTTTAAAAAAGGATGTTTTTCGCCTTGTTAGTTAGACCTAATGAGATCTTCTGAGATCTATTCAAAGCTGTATTTTTCCAAAAATGTACATGCAGGCAAGTAGGGAAAAGAAAACTCTGAATGAAACACTGAAATGCAGCAATATGCTACTTTACAGAATTTGAGATGCATGGTGTTGACATGAGTTGGAAATGTACAGGAAGTCAAGAAGCAAAAATCCTGTTCCAGATGTAACACTATGTTGCACATCTGTATGAGTATGGTTAAATGTTGGTAATTAGCTGGACAACTGAGCCAGTGACTTATAGTGAAACCTGATAATGAAAATCAGATTCAAGTTCAACTTTAGTTCTCTGCCCGAGTTAATGCTAATGCTTTATTTGTTATGCTGGGCTTCCCATGGTCACCATACACCCTAAATGTTTTCAATGGTTTTAGCAACTAAACATTAAAGTTTCAAAATCAAATTTTCTGCACCTCAGTTTTCCCAGTGTCAGCAGGCTGTTCATTCATTACTTTTTTGTATTCTTCACACTGTTGTGTCTTTACTGACCTGGAAAGAAAGCTGAGACAATGGACTAAAAAGAAAATCCTTTAAAAAAGCCATTAACATGACATTAATGACATTAAAACGGCCTGCAGCCCATGACCACAGTGAGTTTTTCAGATTACATCTTTCATGCCGTCAGCATGCTTCAGAATATTGGATGGACTTTTGATCTTTGTGCCTCACGAAGTGATGTAATGAATGATTGAAAATGGTCAGGGGGAAATGATGCTGTTCAACAGGTGGGTCAGTGTCTCTCGAGTACTTTTCACCATGGGTTTGTCTGGGTAGCAAAGTGCGGCTGAGTCCATCCAGTGGGAACTGATATGAATATAAAACTGGAAAGTTCACAGCACAGTTTCTGAGTCCAGAACAAATTTTTTGTGTCTCTCATCAGCAGGCCAATACACACACATCCAGATCTGGACATGTGGACACACACATTTATAGCACATTTCCTCTCTCACACACTAACAAAACACATACACACCCACATTTAGATTTACAATTCTTGTTGCATGTCTCATTTAAAAATGTAATGCGAAGTTGCATTTCTTTCTGCTTGGTCATGAGTTTATAATATACGTTTCCTGCAAGAGTGCACGTAAAGATTTTACTACTAACAGCACATAATAAGTTTATGGGATTCAAGGTCATGTTTGTCGCAGTTCAGTTAAAGGTTTCACAAACCATTGTTGCAGGAATTGGAGAAAGTTCCTTGGGATCATTACATGATGAATGGGGGGGAAAATTACCTCTTACAAAAACAGAAAAGTTGCTAACATATAGAAGTAGAAACATCAAAAGTAAACATTGTTGGGGGTGTCTGAAGAACATATTGCAAATATGCTGCAGTTGCATTTTGTACTAAAACTGTGGAAGTCATCTGCAGAAGTTTGCAATTTTGCAAGCTGATGTTTCAGGCTGTCAGGAGTCCATGAGAGTCGCTTATAAAACAATAAACTTTGCTTGTCTCATCATGGATTAATATGTGTTATCAAAAAAACTAAGCTTCAAAGGAAACAGCTGTATGTATCCTTTAATATCTCTTGATTTGTTAGCCAGGCTGAGCCTCTCTATCAGACAAATGTTGCAGCAGCATCATCCCGAGGGGGACAGATTCTGGAGAGCGATGCTTGAAAATAATTCAGAGAAGGACCGGGTCAGCAATCTGTAAGAAGAAGGAAACTTTCCCACGTTGGCTTTTTCTGCCTTATCTCTTGTTTGACAAAAACACTAACTGGAAAGGGGCAGAAAGAGGCAACTGGCAGCAGCTTTGGCAGAGATTCTGTTGGGTCGCTGGGTCAAGTAACATTATTACTGTGGCTGGTATGCTGTGTGAAGCAAAAGGATACTTACTGTATATCCGAAACTGGTCAGTTTGAGTAGATCTCAAGTGCTCTCAAGTTCAAAACGACACCCGTTAAAGACATTAAAGTTGCTCTCCTGATATTTTTTAGACTGTTCTTTGAAAAATAATTTAGGGCTGATATTATTTAACACAAAAACTTCTGTTTTGGGCATTTTAAGGCCTTCATTTGATAGGAGAGTGAAGACAGACAAAAATGTGGGGCAAAGAGCAGAGGAATGGCAGAGTCTAGCCAGTCAAGAGTTAAACCAGGAACTTGCTGCTCAGGGAAACCACATGGTATGTGCACTAACCACTTGGAGTTTAATAACTGCTCTGTCATACTTGACTGAGTCCATTTTCAGTCATTCTCAGCGTATGTGCACAGGAGGTTTCACATCTCCACCTCACACTAGGGTAAATTGTGTGTTGGACAACAATTGGCTTCTAAGCTACTAATGATGTCACAAAATCCTGCTTGTGCGTAGACATTAAACTCAGATTTAAGTTGAGCACAGAGAAACTTTCCCCTTTCAGCAGATAAAATGAAAACAGTCTTCTAGTATCAAACTGCACAGACATCATTCTGCACAGTGAAGCTCAAACATCCAAGTGAAGTAACAATAAGTAAAACACATTTTTGAAAGGAGGAGGACTTAAATTTTTGGATTTGACAATTTACAAAATATGTGAATCATATGAATCAGTCCAGTGAAGTTCTATGCATGGGACAAAACCTCACTAAAGTGGCAGAACAACATAGGTTTTGGTTTTTATGGGATGGAAACTCTTTTTGCAATTTGAAAATAATGTGTGTGAAGAATGAGTGATAGCAGGTTGTATGCACCATGATGATTTGGGAAAAACAGAAAACAATAACAATCAGAATGGACTATGCAAGATGATGCTATCATGTCTTGAAAGGTGATCCTTGTATTAGTTAAAGGTCCAATATTGTATTAAGTGAAATTTCCCTGTCTTTTTTGATTATAAACCAGGTCTAGGTTCTATATTAATACTGTTAAAGTATTAAAGCGCTTAGTCAACAAAGAAATGCACACAGCCTGTATTCAGAAACTGAGCCTTAAAACAAGCCATCAGGATTTCTGTAACTTTGTGATGTCACATCAAAGCAGTCACTGCTCTCAGTCATGCTGAGCCCAGCCCACCCTCCAGCCTTATAGGATTTGGCTTCTTTAAGTGTTTACCTGAAATATGTTTAATTAAAAATGCCAATCAGAAGAGAGATTCGTGGCCTCTTTTCTGATTGGCTCATTGAGGTCCAGAGAGGAGCCTGAGAGAGGAGATGTAAAACTGAGGATGCTCACAGAGTCGTAGCCCGGATTTTAGAAATACTGAGTTCATGAATCCAAGTTTCCTGGTACACGTTAGCCCTAAAACTATTTCTAATTCTTGTTGTCCTCTTGATCTTTTGTCATTAGATCAAAGGTTCTTTTTTTTATCAACAACTTGGTACAAATGATGTTGGAACTTAAATTATATTTACTGTGGAGATTCATGATCACCAGATGATGAATCCGATTACATGACATATTGGGTGACCTCCTTGTCTTTCTTCTTGTGCCACCACGTTTTTCACTTGTACGCAAGAAATATCTAAATGAAATGAGCAGATTATCATGTGCATTTACTGAGCACATTGGTGCTTCCCATAGTATAAACCTTGCCTTCATTATAGACACTCCATCAGGTCAAAACGCCATCTTTGCACACAAGATGTCCCATAATTAAACTGATGTATTGCAGTGAAACTTGATGATATAAACCCCTGTGGTTTTAAGGATTGCATAACTTTATCAAAGATAAGAATTTAAAAAAATCATCAGTATGTTGTTTGTTCACTTTTCTGTAATGAACATGGTTCGTAGGAGAAGCTAGCTGGGGTTTAGCCTCATCTTGCTGTCACACCAGCTGTTGCCCCTCTTGCTGTCGGCCATTATAGTCTCACAAGGCTTTTAATTGGCAGTCCTTCACCTTGATTAAAGGACAACTATTTGCCACTGACAGCACAGCATTGCCTACAGGTGATGTGCTCATGGTTGCAGCAGATGGTTGCATGTTGGCTTCGCTCCTGCTGTTGTCTTGGCTAATGAATTGGGCGGGTCAGCTTAAACCAAACTTGCACTACTGTATTATCAACTCCACTGCAAGCCTTTGTCATTTTTATTTTTGACTTTTACCCTTTTTCTATTATTACCAAATTTCAAAAGCTTTGTTTTGCTAACAAACTCCAAATCAGTTTATCCATGGCCCGACAACATCTTTATATTACTTCACATGTAAAAGTTGTTGCTTTAGGTTGTTTGGATTTTTAACTCGTTTTTAGTTGCTTTAACAGTGTGGCTCTAAGGAAAACAGTGTCGTTTGATTGTCTGTTGGTCAGTCTGTCCACTGCTTTGGACCATGGTGACAACTATTAGCTGAATTGCCCTGGGATTTGGTGCAGATAGTCATGATTCACCACCAGCAGGTAAAATGTTTCACTTACCCAGTGAATAACTTACCACCTACTTTATGCATTGCCACAATATCTTGTAAAGTCATTTTTGTCATTTAGCAGTTTAACATTTAGCAGTTTAACATGCTCACCAAAGATGGTACTAACATTGAGTATGTTAGTATTCTACCATTAGCATTTAGCTCAAAGAATATATTTACCTTGGTACAGCCTCACAAAGCCACTTCCATAGCCTTAATGGGGTTCCTTTTAAGTTTTCTCTGCCACTGAACTTGATTTTTTTGCTGGGGATGTGTGGTGGTGTTTGTCACTTGACAAGAACTTTGGCCATCGTTGCATTTACAAACAAGAGGATAAAATATGCCGTCTGAGCAGCATTTCGTCTTCAGGGCAGATTGGAGGCTACAGTGAGTCACTATCGGCTAGCTGGTCAGCATGTGCTTCAGTAAAAGAAAAGGAGTGATAAAGGCAAAAGTTGACATTGGCGTTGGACTCCACTGCTGGAGACAGTTCTTGGTCAGAAAAGGAATTAAGTTTGATGCTGAACTCGCAACATTTCCTCTAGACTGGTATGTTAACAGCTGTTAATGCTAACACTGGTTATGTAACAATAGCTAAACTTACTATAGCTCATTTAAAATCTCAACACAGAATTTTGCTTTGCATAAAAATTGCATTTATGTTTTTTGTCCCAAGCATCTGACCATTCACGACGCAGCTTGGACATCACACAAAAACATTCAACATGACAGATAATCTGATTGTTTTTGTTAAACAAAAAAAATCAAATTGTTATTTTTACAATAAAATGGAGGTAAATCAAGAAGACAATGAGCATGAAGACAAGTTATGTTGTTAATATATCAGCATGGATGTCATTATCGCTTGATTTTCACATTTTTTAGAAGCTAATCTCACATTGCATTTGATGTGATGCAATAAAATTAGAAAAAATTCCCATTTTGTATCATTTATTCACATCATTCCTAATGTGTAAAGACAGTAACACAGTCAGATACCATTGTTTTTTAAATATTGTAGGAGCAGTGAAATCTTTTAAGATCCCTGCTCACAAGTACCAGCAGTTGCATTGCAGTTGCAATAGCTGCTCAGCCCTAAATTGCCTGGCGGCATCCCTGAGCAAACTCATCCATTTTGCTGCATGTATTATCATATTTCTAAATCCATCTGATACACTTTCGGAACTAATAGACCACTTTCTCTGGAAATGAGGCATCAAGGACAAACAGGAACCCCCCTCATCTAATTTCTGTGAACACTCCCAGTAAAGCCTCAAAAACACATATACGCATGCTCATACACACATACACACACATGCACAGACCTGCTGAAGCCTTATAGAGTCCTAAAGTCAAATCTTCCAAATTCTCTGGTGAGCAGACACCCCTCATATGTATGTAAATGAATCACTGTCTCAGCAAAACCCACCCTCAGCAGTAGCAGAGTTTAAAGACCAGAGGCTCTGAATGAATCTCACTGCCCCAAGAGATTCCCCTTCCAAGACATGTCTCCCCTTTCTGTACCGGTCTGATGTTGATGTAATTTTAAGACGGACGGTTTCATTCCTCAAGTCAGCATTTGCAACAACGGGCTTTGTCCACAGCATCAGCCCAAGGCAATGTGTATTTTGTAACTGTAAGTGAATGGATGCAGATTATCATATGCTTGTTGGTGTGTGAGCTTTGTCTTCAATGTGACTGACACCTGACCCCATGAGCAGCAGATTCTGCATAATGCCAGCTAAGCACATTTTCATCTTATCATTCAGTGAAGAAAAGTTTTGAGGGAAACTTGTTATCAGGCAGAAATACAGCAACGTCTTTGAGATTTCACTCATTCATATGGATGCAGACAGTAAGACATTTAGTGATACTTTTCAATAGCATCCTCTGGCTACAAACTGCAGTCCCAGCCTCTCTCTCACACCTGGAAGTGACTCAGGGACCGCAGACACAAATTAATTTAAAGGTCTGGTGCAATTGCTCTAAACTGAACATGTTCCATATGTCACAGGTTGAAGAGTGTGTTAATTGAGTGTATTAAAGCATCACTAAGCAATATTATATATTAGCATTGGTTCAAATGACCTTGTTTAATGTAAATTATGACCTGACTCTTATGACCTGTTCTGTGGAGTGTTTTGTGACCCATTAGCTCTTAGGTTTGGTTTGATTTTAAATTTAAACCAACATTTCAAAAGTAGAGCTTCTGTTCTTTAGCTGCTGAATTTTACAATATATACAGTATAGAGTAGGTTTGCTTAGATTTTTTTGTGTTTCACAAGCATAAAATCTATAATTGCTGATGGTAACAGATGCTTTTTGGCTCTACTGAGCATTACAGCCTTTGGTTGGTTCATTCAGTTGATGTCACATTCAGTGTCATCAGCTGCTATCATTAACTTGCATTTATGTTTACTTTGTCTGATATTGTCATGATCATAAATCATGGGGCACCCAGGAGTTAGAACGAAAATTAAATTCCTGGCTCCTCCAGTCTGCATGTCCAAGGCAAGATACTGAAGTCAAAACTGCCCCCTGTATCATCCGTGTGCAAATGTACGTCTAGAAAAGAGTAAAGTTTAAGGAAATTGTGAGTGTGTGTGAATTGTAAAATGCTTTGAGTGGTTCATAAGACTAGAAAAGTGCTTTATAAGTGCAGTGACCATAAAATAATGATTTTATCAATGTCACAGTAATGACTTCTGGTCAGTGGAAAAGTCCCCAGAACTATGAACTGTGATCAAATTTTATTGTTGTTCAGTTGTGTGACAACAGAAAAATATGTAAACGAGACCAAATGTAATGTGAATTCCGCTGCACTGAAAAGCATTGTAGTTGGTGACAGAGAGCAGGACACTGCTAACTTACCAAAAACACAGGAAAATTTTATATTTGTGTATGTGAGAAGATAAAATGAAGTGTACCATTGAAGATTAATTAATTTTAAGTCAACTGCCCATAAATATAGGCCTCCATTTTCATTCACAAGTGAATCTCAGAGATGTGTGGCGAAAATAGACTCAACATGTAAAGGAAGCAGAGCGGGGGAAAAGAGCCACATGTCAAAAATGGATCCAGCTGGACAAAAACCAACAGAAGCTAGAATAGCAGCAGATTGTCTGGGACGAAGCTGGAACACGATGGAGCCGGATGCTGTGTCCATTGGCCGTCATTCTACTCGTTAAGTTAACAATTGAGATCTGGGAATGTGGCATCATCACTGCACTGAAGAATAGTCACACAGGGGAATGCGACCACGAGGGTTCGAACAATCATACACACTTTCAACAAACCCACACAAACTCAGGTAAATGTTAAGAAGTACCCAGACAAACAGTTCTCCTTTTAAATGACCTCCAAATAAAGTGGTTTAAATATAGTGGCTTGCTTGTCTTGTCCTGGCAGTGTTGTAGTCGTATTCCCAGTCCTAATAAACAACTAATCCTTTAAGATTGATTCATTGATCCCTTCAAGGAAATAGATAAAGTTTGGGATGTTTTAAATGCAGGAGCTTCATACTACTGATTACTTTTTAATTAGTGATAAACACAGCAGGAAAAACGAGGAGAAAAGGAGAGGGCAAGAGAAAAGGAGCGCAAGGCAGGAAATTACTTGAGGTTGATTAAGTGATTGTTTATGAGCAACCAGAACCATTGAATAGAATGTTATCTACCCACAATCCCTTGTGAAAGCTCTTGTCTTTATGCATTGCTTCATCTGCTGCAGTACAGCTGTTGGTTGTCCGCCAATTCAAAAGCATCAAATTAAGCAGCTGTTTGCCTAAGATTTGGGTATACATTGCTGCAGATGGATATGCACATTTTTTTATCCCAAGACAAAAAGACTTGATTCGAGTATTGCATCCTGATGATGCTCATGTTTGTCTTGTGGATGACACCAATAGAGGGAATCACTATCAAGGCTTTTTTGTGAATGGTAATGAAAAACAAGCTAACAAAGGACTTTTCTCTGGCTACTTCTGTTCCTTCACTGTCCACCACAACGTAATCTGGTGAGGGATTATTAATGGCCCTCTTCTGTTCCGTCATCCATTCATCACGTGTAATATCAGGGAATGAAAGAACGTCAGTGCTGCTTTATGCTATTTAAATTTTTTTTTCTTGTTAAAGGAGGGCTGTAGCACTGTGCATATTATATTTTACATGACATGTATGCGAATGTGACTTGGGCCTTAAACTCAAGAGCTTCATTACATTGTGGGTGTGTCTCAATCTGCAGGAAATAGGCAGATTTTTCACAGTGCCTCATCATCATTATGGCCATTATATTTGTACTAAAGAAAAGTAAACAAGTCAATTAGAAGTGATGAAACAATTGTGATAGTGTTTATGAAGAGAATATAGTAGCCAGAAGTGGTAGTTGAAAAGGCAAGACAGAGAGAGAAACAGCATAAAACAGCAAACAGAAAGACAGGACAGTGACTGTAAAAAACAGTGAAATAAACTAAGGCAGACATGATGTCAGAGAGTCACATGGGGTCTGAGGTGAGGTGGACATAAACCGGGTCTGTCAGTAGTAAAGATCCCCCCAGGGTTGTGAGGTGAAAGTGATGGATGTTACTTATGAAGTTCAGCCAATACCTTGACTCTTGTCCGTAAACATCCGCAGGGCAAAACTCAATAACACCATGGGAAAAAAAAGTCAGTGGGGATATGAAGCGGTTTGGCCACTGAATGGTGTGTAACATGTGTATCATCTGTCCCATACAGAAATGTACCATATGACGTATATGTCCCAATATCAAGAGTGATGTTGCCATATACTGTATGTCACCTACAAAGGGATATATTATTATCACATATATACATCCTCTGGGTATATGACGATATAAGTTTATAATATATATGAAAAACCCATAGTAAAATATTATTAATTTTTATATGGTATAATGTCGCAACCATATAGGTTAATGATAGTAATTGAATTTAGATATGTAAATGTATTGAAACTATATACACATAAAAAATCTTTATTCTATATATATATATATATATATATATACACACACACACATATATATATATATATATAACTTTCTCTGTAAGAGAACATAACTTCACAAAAGCTTAACATCTACATTCACAAGCTGGAATGAAAGCCAACCACATACTGTGACAACAAGAACATACTGTCGGTGTTACCTCACCTTTCCCAAAGGCTGGGCAAATGATGGGTGTTAAATCACAAGGGAGGATTCACGATTACTGCAGAGAGAGACAGAGGCTGAGAAAGGATACAGAGCATATGAGAAACACCAAGATTACAGAGAAATGAAAAGTAAGGAGTCTTTAATGATGTGAAGAGTCATATTTTTAATTAGTTCCACAGCCATACAGTGAGTTAATAATACCACATAGCTACATATGTGGAAGTCACAGTGGGTCACTCTCATTAGCTCAATCTCAAACTCTCTCTCTCAAAGTCCCTGCAGTTTGAACCTCAGCAGCTGACACTGTATCTGGACGTGTGTGTTTAAATAAGTAAATGAGGTGACTCAGTTGCCCCAGGAATCACAATGACAATCTGAATTTCAGTTCCCTCAAAGGTCTATTCATGTTTCTTTTTCTCTAGAAAGCACATTGTAGAGGCTGCTGTTTGTAACTGGCTCATATCTGACCCAAAGTGGCCATGTACTCAAATCAAAGTAAACCAAAAAACCAATTACAGCTGCCATTATATTTGTTTCTCATAAAAGCAGCCATGAACACACACACACACACACACACACAAACACACACAGAGGAAACCAGCATCAGCCTAATCCCCAATCAGTGGTCTGTCAGTGGAATAATAAGACAAACTGACGCACAGTACATGTGTATACGCCTCCTCTCCAGGGGTATTTTCTGCCCGTCTGTAATGATGCTTCTTAGGGTGCAGCAGAAACACAATAAACGGGCTGCAAGTAATTTGGCTTGCCTTGTTAATCCAGCGTTATTATATTAGGAAGCAGCAGCGTTTTATTGCTATGTTTGAGTGTATTCCTTATAGTTACAGTCCAGAAATGAGATTCTATTGTTACTATAGTGCTGCTCCTGGTGCTAATTTAAGGTCTCTGTAACAGTGGGCTTTTTTAGAGAAGCTGGTGTCAAACCACTCACTCATTTCCCGGATACTCAACGAAAAAGCAGCATAGCTTGAATATCTTTTTGAATGTGGGATAATGTCAGCTATCATCCAACCGTTCTCAGTTTTTAGTGTCGTTGAAGCTCTCTCCGAGCACTCTTGCGAAAACTCAAATGGAAATTTGGCAAAGTTTCACAGCACTCCTAAAATTTTCCCTGAACAGCATTCGGTCAAGCGAGGTGTTGCTAGGTTACAGCACTCAGATGCTGGGAGTTAAGTGGACATCCAGTGGTCACTTCCTGTAAAGGGTCTGTCACGTCAAAGTTCTGTAACTGCAGAAATATGCTTATAGGACAGAGGCATATGTGGGAAAAAGAGCTCCACTACAGCCACATGGTTGCTATGACTGTGGGCTAAAAAAAAGAGATTCATCATCACTTCGCATCACTTGGAAACTGGTGCTAATGATGAGCTTGAATATTGACATCTGACAATGTATGAAGCCAACAGCCAGAGCATGTTCTCCTCTGAAGCTTGTCTCTTTCCATGTGCTCATTTCTTTTTTTCATCTCAATAACAGTTTCCTGTTGAGTTTACTTCAACCTGATTTATAAACCTGACTGTGTTCACTGAGGGCGTCTCAAACATACCTGGACAAGTTTAGCCACATTCGACATCAGTGCACAAGGTGCAATACGCTGCAGGTAACCATAGCAACCAAAACTCTGCTTCATACAACAGTTCACTTTCACCAGTGAAACAAATCTAAAAGTTCAATCTGCATCAGTTGTGTTTGCATCAAATTGAATAACAATGTGTAAAGTGACAGGGCTCACTCATAGTGACAGATCTTCAGAGATTAACCGCCCAACTCTTAATGTCCATGAGAGCTTCTTTCAGCTTATTGGTTCGCCGGCCTACTCACACCACTCATTTCCAGCTGTTTCCACTGAAGAAGCCCTGATAAACCCACTGCACATAACAAAACTAGAAGGAGTGTAAATATTAGACTTGACATTTGTCCTGTGGGCAGATTCACAACTCCACTGCTGGATGTGCTAGTAGGAAATTATTTGCTAACATTCGCCATAACAACTGTATATGGTGATAACAATATGTTAGCACTGTTTACAGTGTGACTCCAAGTGGCCCCCAGAAATTGTTAAAATGCATTAAAACATTTTTATATATGTGATCATTTGAACTATAAAATGGGCATGCTATCCATTACTTTCATTTATCAGGACATTGTCTTTTTTTATTAAAGCTTACTTAACTCACTATTGAAGTTAGTGTGACCATGAAACTGCAAACATACTTTGTAATATTAATATTGTAATGACAATTTCAACACAGCCTCCCATTTCATGTTGTTAGTGGCTCAAATTCCTCTGAGCCTGGTTGGAGCTCCACATGCACTGTGTAACACAGTAAAAGTTGCCTGCAGATGCAAAAGAATAGACAAGGTGGGGGTGTACACTCCACTGCGTGGATTATTCCTTGCTTGTAACATGCACTTAAAGCTTGCTGGTAAAGTATACATAAGCAAAACTATATCACTGTACTGATTTGTGGCTGAACCTCTTGAGGAATCTTTGTCCACTTTCAGGAAGTAATCATTTATTTCCTTCCAGCTCACCAAATTGCATTTTCTTGCTTAGTTACAGCCTCCGTTAACAAGTTCTCATGCTCTGTCTCTGTCTCCACACTCTTCCAGGCCTCATGTAGTGTATCTGTCCTGCTTCATCCCCATTAATGAGCTCCTCCTGCTGTAAGCTCTGATTTACACACCGTGTTGCAGAGAGCTGAGGCAGCACAATTCTTGCCCAACTCCACCGTTTCTGCTCAATAAAACAAGAATAACACTACAAATATTCATCCCAACAGTATTTTATCCATTACGGAAAAAGAAGGGAGAGAGAAAGAAAGGCAGAAGATGGGCATGGGACAGTGAAAGAGAGATAAATGGGAAGGTTCATTATCCATTATGAATGACTACCTCGGTGCTCCTCTCTATTCAAAACGATTTTTATAGCATCACAGAGTGCTGACAGGGTAAAAGCGCATTGTGTTCCTCGTATCATTGGGGCCTTTTGAGGTGGTGAAGTCCTCTGTGTGTGCGCTGTAATTTCACTGAGCAGGCGTTTGCATTAGGTTCTGCAGGAGCAAACAGCACCTCCAGAAACAAAAGAGTGAATGAGAGGTCTGATGAATCAGGTCAAAATTACAAACCTGCTCCTCACACATGCCCGCAAAAACACACTTGTGTTAACACATGCACATACTCTACATCTGCTGAGGTCTGCAGCCTGTACGGTAACCACAGGGAGAGGAATGATGATCCTTCAAGATAATGAACCATGTATGACAGTAGCCAGCGGCCTCACTGGGAACTGTGTGTGTGTGTGTATGTGTGTGTGTCTTTCCTTGTGAAGATTTCCTTAAGCACACAGAGATGTATGAGTATGAGTAGAATTCATATATAAATTTAACAATTTAACCCTCTTCTTCATATCATCGCCCTGAGGCATCAGAAAGTCTTTTGGACCATCGCACCTTCCTGTTTATAAATATTTTAATTGGCACAGGTTGTACCATTATATACTTTATGTTTCTGATGATCCAATTAAGAAGCTGAAGTAGGTTTAATGTTGCACTTTGGGGTGAGAAGCAGAGCCACATGTGGCACAGAGCCAGAAATGAGAAAGATCCACTGGATGAATGATGATTTAACACTATTAAAAGTGGAAGAAAATACAAGCATGTGCATAAA
Organism: Trachinotus anak; assembly: GCF_046630095.1. Taxonomy (NCBI): domain Eukaryota; kingdom Metazoa; phylum Chordata; class Actinopteri; order Carangiformes; family Carangidae; genus Trachinotus; species Trachinotus anak. The sequence goes on along the minus strand of NW_027273853.1, from coordinate 22,255,496 downwards.
TCTCTGAAGAAGGATAATTTATAATCTTATTTTTACATCTGTTCACAACCCGCACTTCTATTCATTGCCTCAAAGTAACTTTACTCGGTGATGGGAATTATTATGTAAAATGTTTCAGCTGTGGAAAGAGAACAACATAATCATGATGCCTCTTTTCTGATGTGATGGTGGGGGACATCAGCTCCACCTCTCTACAACCAACACAAAGAATACACACGTTTGTTCCTTTTAAAATTAGATATTTATCAAACCGAGAAACATCCATATTTGACATTCACCTTATCACAGTACAAACTGTGTGTGGTGAAGTGCAGGGTGGAATAGACTGGAGGTATCGAGAAAAGGAGACTTGCATGTAGCCACACAAACTTGTGCAAAAGACAGGACAGAAAATGTGATGCCTGCCTCATTTTCATGATAAAGAGCAACTGTTTTCTGAGCTTCCACACAGAAAGATAAGAAGACGAAGACTTAGGTCTCTACAGCCATCATTCCTACAACCTCTAAAGGACGTAGTCATTTGAATGTAACCATCGGCTGTTTGCAGACATTCGTTGAAATAACTGATGCTCGGAGGATGGTCGCTTTGCACATTACTTTCAGTATTTTCACATTTTTTTCTTCTTTCTTTCCTCGTACCCATATGGCAAGTCATTGCTCCTAGGCAACAAGAAATATAGTATGTGGTAGAGGTAGAGGTGTAGTGGTGTGTTGATAAGTGGCTGAGGATCTGAATGCTTCCTCTTCCACTGATCAACCTACCTTGCTGTGTCATGATTCAAAGTGTCATCGTTGTAAGACAGTTTGTGTTTTGTTGGAAAGATTTATTTTCATTCATGATATTTTTCAAACGTTGAGCTCAAGCTTTGTTATTCCCCAGATTCAGCATGTCAGATTGAGTGGTGTGCTAATTTTAGTGTTTTCTTTAGCATAACAAGAAAAAAGCTCAGGCTGAGTGACCAGTTTATCGCAGTACCTGAAGTGTACTGATCAGTGACACAAGTTTAAGGAAAGCTGCTTGTAGTGTCCCATCCATCCAATGATTACAAGATCTTTCAAAAAGCTTGATGAAAGTGAAAATTAACATCAGAGGTGAGAGAAGTCTGCTATGCTCAAAGTACTTTTGTGCATTTGCTGGGGGAAGAGCAACCGGTTTTCATTGCTGATACTGTGTGAAGGATAATGTGAATACTACTGGACCCAAATGCAGTAAACAGGCAGTGGCTAGCAGGATAAAGTGAGCAGAGTTTATTGTGTACAGTCAAAAGGCTGCAGAGAAATATTCCTAGAGGAGACCAAGTCCAAACAAATCCAATAGAGGTGAGGGGCACGTGCGTTCTCAGAGTTCGCCTGGGAATCCAGATGTTGTCCAAGGCATCAAGACAGAAGTGGAGGTGTTCAGGTGAGTGCGAGCAGGAGACTGGAGGACAGAGGAAGAACATGCAGGCAGATCAGGAACGGTGTGGTGAGTGAGTTTGGACCTGAGGCAGAAGCAGAGTAAAATTACACTGGGAAAGAAAAAAAAAAAAATCACAGGCAGAAAAACAAAAACACAAGTTCTCTTCAGAGGCCCAGATTAATTCTAACAACATAGCAGAGACAACAATCTGGGAAGAAGTGGTGAGTAGGTCCAGGGTATATATACAGGAAGGCTTGATTGGAGATGAGCAGCAGGTGAGTAGAAACTCATGACGCAATCAGGGCGGAGTCAGCTGGTTGCCAGGAAACCAGGTCTTCCACAACATGCTCTGACACATACAGTACACACACACACACAAAACAGACGTGCATGCATGTTAATGCAAAGTACAAACCACATATGGGTGATGCCTGTCTGGAACAAATCCAGGCGCAGGACTCAATAATGCAACACTCAGTCCTCCACAAACCCTTCAGGATTTTGTTGTTCTCTTCTCTTCATCATGTTGTTTCAGTCAGGAATTGGATTTCTATAAGAGCATGCTGTAAACATATTGTGAACCCAAACACACACTCTCATAGAGACATGGAGGACAAGAAACAAATTGGAGATGTCATGCATCTTGTATTTGCCAGCAGGTTGTTATTCTCACCTTCCCTGGCTGCTACTCATGTGTTGACAAGAACTGAACAGTCTCTAAGACATCAGCAGCTTCATGCTGCTCCTTAACTTTACACAAGGAAGGCTTCTGCTGAAACTAAGATGGAGTCATTAAAATAAGCTGTAGCATCGCTGTGGCTGGATTTACATTGGCCTCCACTAAAAGTACACGTCATCTTGGAGACTGATCTCCTCAGAAAAAAATGTTCAAATCCAGAATGATCTATTTTTGCAGACCTCTTGTGGTCATGTGATGTATGACTTCTGTACGTCAGAAGCAAAGTAAGAAAAGTGCCTGATGTTTTTAGCACCACAGCACCTCCTCAGGAACAGGCTGGAGGACATGGTAAATTTGTCAACCATCATATGATTTTGTGTTTATCTTTTTTGAGCAAATAAATACACACACAGGAAGTAATCACTGGCACACAAAATGTGGATAATCCACAGCTGAAAACACCAACAAATGCACGATTTTCTCCTGTTATACTAAGTTTCGCTAACAACTTCAGTACTCGGCTGTTTTAGGAAATTATTTAGTCATTTTTAAAAATTGAAAGCCACAGGCAGAACAGTGAAGATGGAAAGCATGGCAAGCTAATTACAGCCACGACCACTTTGGTCAAAGGCAAATGGCTCCATTCTCAGATCTCCCTGCCATCCAAGTGCACACGTGGAAAGCCTGAGGCAGGGAGAGCAGCAGCAGAGAGCCCTGCCCTCAGGTACAGAACAGAGCAGGTATCAATGGCAGCAGACATGTCACTGGTGAAGTCAGACGCAGCATGAAGAGGATGAGCTTGGATGGAGGCAGGTTGCAGAGGAAGGTGTAGGCAAGTCAAGGCAGGATGCCCTGTATGAGATCAGCCAATGGGATTCAGATAAGGGATTCGGCCGAGCCATCAGCTGATGTGGGCTGGCAGAAGATCAGCTGCTATCAGCTGATGTACTGGGATCAGACTGAGGTCAACTTTGTGGCCTGTCTGAACTAACTGTCAATTGTTGGCTTGTTTTTTTCATGGAACATGTTAAAAAGTACTTGTTAAAAATACAAAACAGTACCAATTAACTATCCATTTTGGATTTAAAATAAGTAGTTTTCATAAAGATTAATGGGCCATTAAATAAAGATATTTATTGACTTCAAAAACATGAATAAAGTGGATAAAACTTTACCCAAAAAAACACTCATCTGGAATTCTTTGAGTGCCATAAAGCTTTCAGTATCCTGAACTGCACTCACTGAACCAGTCTTTATGATCATTTATATCTTGGTAATGATCATCCATCCATTTACTATACCGTTTATCCGAACTGGGTCGCGGGGGGGCTTGAGCCAAACCCAGCTGCCACTGGGCGAGGGCACCAGTCTATCACAGGGCTGACACATAGAGACAAACAACCACACACTGATATTCAACCTCACGTGAATGTCACAGAAAGGCCCCAGGCCTCGAACCCAGAACCTTCTTGCTGGGAAGTGACAGCGCTGACCACTGCACCACCAAAGCCTTTGGTCCTTTTGACTGAATAAGCATCTGCATTTGGGTCGTTACCCTGCCTGCAACAGTTGCGACAGCAAACGAAGCAGTAAATTCACTGGTAAATTAAGTTGAGTGTGTACATCTTCAACTGGCATCTATCTTACATGAGCAAAGTAATACTTAGAAATAATGAAATCAATAAACACGAGCTCCCAGTATCAGCAACCTGGACACTGTCAGATACTGTTACAGAAGAAACTGGTTGAATGAGTTAAGGACCCAGCAACTGAGCATTAAAAAGAAAGTGTTCCAGGAATAGACGGAGCTAGTGAGGGTAATTAACAAATAATAATAAGACAAGTCAATGTGACCCTGCGGTGGAACCACCACTGTGCTGAGAACAGGTGGTGAGTTTTGTGCTTTGTTCAAGGTGTTTATTCTCTTAGCATGTTGCAATATGGAGGCACATTAATGTAATGAGCTAAAAATGGTTGGCCAAGATGAAAATACCCAACACAGGTGGTGGTGTTGTCAGGGAGAAGGCAGTCGTTAGCAAAGCTCACACTCTCTTTTTCTCTGTTTTCACTCGTACATCCTGTCATCAGTGTTGAAGTCGTTATCACTGCTATGGAGAACTGGTGGGTTTTGCTGTAGCCATAATGGGTTTTGTCCTTTTTTTGTGTTTTAAGCCAGCAGGTATTAACATTTGTTCACAATATACTCCAAGCCAACCCCTTGCAGTACATTTCCTGTTTCCTATGTCATATCTTGATTTTCAGTTCAGTTGTGGATTATTAGACCACAGACTCTCCTGGTTAGAGTTACTCTTTCATTCTCAGCCTGAAGGCCTGAAGTCATTCTACCCCAGCGATCTTACTCTAGGAGGCGTAATGAAAGTACCAGCTGCCTCTGGCCACATGTGACATCTGTTTTAATCTGCATATTAACAGCTGATTTATCACTGCCAGCTGGCGATCAAGGTAATACATGTCTGGTGACAGATTTCCAAAAAAACAAAAAAAAATTCCCCTTAATAAAAGAATTAGAATAAAAAAGATTAATTTACAGAAACACAACACAGATGTAGATGCAATATGTTGGTTGTGCCTAGTAAAAAATAAATCTACTCCAGTACATTGTATATAAAAAAAAAAAGCTTTCATTTGACAAGAGATTTAAAACACAATGGCTAATCACTGGTCACAGTAATTACACTGCTCACAGGCAGGAGTGGACTACATTTCCTACAACTGTGGGGGAAAAAATGCATGAGGCATGAGCACTGCGAAATACACATGAGAATTCGATTTGCATGCCACAGTTTTACGTCATGCAGCATTGCGTGGTCAAAAGGCAGTTTGCTTTATGCCTTCCACTAATCCCAGACAATAGGTTTCTTAAGCTCGGACACCAATAGGCCAATTAAACTCTTCTTTTTTTTTTTTAAACCAAAAGCTTTTCTCTGAACTGAGGATCAATGGCATGAAAACTCCACAGGTTCAGAACAAGTCACATCCTAAATGTTAAACCTAATCCTGCTGGCTGTGTGTGTGCCAGAGGATTTGCTTAAAAACACACATATACAAGCCAAACTGTGTTACTCTTGAGAGAAAAAAGTTTGGGGGGGCTGAAGTGATAATGGACATCATGTTATTACAGAAGTCAGAGATTTGAGGGAGACTATGATAGTTGACAGAACATGTCTTGGTTGCAATCCATCAGTCAGCTCTCTCCTTTTGATTTCCCCACAGAGCACAATGCCGGTTGATTTAAATCTCTCGCACACATCTATCTCTGCACCTCAGGACTACTTTAACTCAATCACTTTCTCCTGCTTCTCTTCCTCCCTGTCCTGTGACTTTCCACATGCGTGCTTCTGTAAATGAATCTCACACTACAGTATGATCACATTTGGAGAGCAGCTCTTATCCTCCCCCTGATGCCACATAAAGTTCTCAGCTGATGTACAATGCCTCCTTAAAAGCCTCATCAGCTGTGGAAACTAGACACCAAAGAAAAGCCCTCTGCAGCAAATATGAAAGATGTTGCCTTTTTCAGTATAGTTAAGAAGCTCATTAAGTAACTTTTATTGTTTTTTCAAAGCCAGTGAAATAAAAAGGCATCTTCAGGGTAAGAGTGTGAACAAAAACAAATACAAGACAAAAACTTTTGTTCTTGTTAAAGGCTTTGATCTACAACATAGCAGGCTGAGAGCTCAGGAAGTCTCATTAAGCAGATCTCAGCATTTTATCTGACAGGTGCCGGGGAAATGATGGGGTTCACTACTTACAGCAGAGGTGCATTGTTGAGGTGTGTGGACAGGAAGGTGGGAACACTGCTGCTTCAAGGTTTGTTGTGTGGGTAAACTCATTAATTTCCTTTGAAGGTCCCATATTTTACACTTTCCCTGCGTTTTATTTGAAGTTTTGATATATTTGTGGCTTAAAGTACCGAAAAACAATCTCAATGTAGTTTTACATCTCCTCTCTCAGGCTTCTCTCTGGAGCTCTGGCAAGGACAGGTTGGTGAGCCAATCAGAGGAGAGGCTCTGAGCCTCCCTGATTGGCCGACTGTTTTCTGAGTGATTGAATAAGAATAGAGCAGATTTTTGGTAAACACTCAGAGCAACCTAATCCTGTAGGTTGGGTGGTGGGTGCAGGTGGGCTGTGCTAAGGTATAGTAGGTAGTAGAAATATGGTGAATTCATGTCTACATTTCCCCAGTGTGAACATGCTGGTAATATGACTTCTTGATTTAGATTCATAATGAGTGGATGTAATGCCTTTTACAGCACTAAGTTGGTCATAATATTAAATAGTGCACACAAACAAGCTGGCTAGCTGCAGTAATGAAATAACTTTACATTTTAATTTTTATGCATCTGTACTTTCAAAGTCCAGGATATTGAAGTGGCTGTTTTATTGCTAATACTCTGCATATTTTAATGACAGTTATTCTCATACTCATATTAAATTATTTATTCAACAGGCAAGAAATCTTTACTACATGTAGGCTCATGAGCAGCGATGTTTACTGAGCCAGTCTCATTTGTTATGACTGACAGCTGACAGATTATTTTATACTGTCAGTGTTTGTCAACGTTGTAAAACTGGACTCATTACCATCATCGTGCTGTCTTCTGAATTACAGCAAATTCACAAACAAACATTTCGTCTTCCTCCCCCCAAGCGAGAGTTAGACAAAGCTGTCAGATGATGGAGCAAACCACAAGCAGCAAAATAAACTTATTTAAAAATACAAGGGATGCAATATAAATACACAAAGCACTCCATTTTAATCCCATTCCCCACTTTCTTGCAAATCATTGTGGGAAAAGCAATTTTGAGTCCAGCGTGCATAAGCTCATTGCAGCAGATCAATACAAATTATGGAGCAGGGTATCGCCTTCTAGTACCTCTTTTTTTAATGACCTAATCAACTGGGTACAGTACTGCCAGGAGTTTACAGGAAACAGTCAGCAGATTGTTACAGAGATGATTTCTTGCTCAGCATCCATCTATGACATTAGTTTTCCATTCCGACCTGCTACGCATGTCATTACCAGGCTGCTCCTGTGTGGCTGATTTTATTGTTGGGTGTATATTACACTCACACATGCATCCATGTGGGCACACATTGACACACACACACACAGACTCGGTGCACTTACACACTCATTCACTTTAAGGTCGATTTATAATCTCCAAGATGACTTTCCCATAGTCCAGTGCTCCGGTTATTGCCCTTCCATGTAATTTGATTTCAGGGAAATTAAAAACTGATTGCACTAGAGTTTTGATCTAGCCTACCAATGCTGCAACATGCACACAAGCGCAAGTACACACACACACACACACACACACACACACACACACACACACAAACATAGTGCTAATAGTGAAATGTAATCACTTCAGGAGATGATACAAAGGAATATTTCAGTTCCCATCTCATCATTCGGTGTTGCTGTGTTGTTGATTAAAAAGCTGTGAAGCACTTATGGAAATTAGTTTGACTTGAAGGTGCTATGTTTGATCATTTCACTGGTGTCACACTTTTGTATATTGATAACCTGTAAAATGTTGTCCCCACCCTGCAGATTTTCTAAATGACTCCTGTCTAAGGCTTAACAACACAGCAACACTCAAGTTTCTACATGAGGAAATAACACACAGAGGAAATTTGTTCTTAACATGAGTTTATCAAAGTTCAATTTCCTGTGAACCTCAGCTTTCCGTGTTGTGCAGCAGATGAACTTAACCGATGGCAGACAGGATAAGTAATTATATGGGAGCATATGCTAATGGATGCTAAAGAATACCTACCTACCTCAGTGCTGTCATACAGTCTTTCCTTAAAACACACACAAAAGAAAAACAAATTGTTGTCAGTGTCAGTTTTCCTCTTTTCTTCCTTCTAATGTGCTGCTGACTTCAAAAGCCTTATGCTTCTAAACAAGATATGAAAGTGTGCGTCAGATTTAGAAGCTAAACAAAACAAAAAAATTTAAAAACTAATTAATATTCATCCAGCAAGTAACTTATTGATTTTTGTCCCAGAGTTACCTGTACACTATCTTTCCTGACAATTAATGCTCAACTGTTCAGAAGCTTCACTTTTTGGGATTTATGGAAAATGAATTTCCCCCAAGTCCTCAGCTACTGAATGGAAATGATTAATCTTTTGTTTCCTGGATTTGTTGTGTTTGTAATGATAGGGGGTAATGGTGCAATCAAAATAAGTACTTCATTTTAGGCAAACTGTGCTAATGTGTGTGCTTACTAATGTTCAGCTCCAGCACAAAGCAAAGCAGTTAAAAGACTTTAAAGGTTCAGTCGGACACTGCTGCACAGCATCCTTTCAGCTCCAGCTGCTGATTGGTGCAGAGTCACGTACAATCATGAGGTGAAAGCTGTACTGTACACAAATCAATCAACCTCTGTCTTTTGGGTCCTTTTGCATTGTTTTTTTGAGAAAACAATTCTCCACAGCCATTAAACATGTTGGGCTGAATCAATTTTCTCATGAAGGTAAACGTCCAGGGCCCTCTGGCTATGAAATTTGATTTTGTTTGCACTCTGTTTCACTTTGCAGTCTGATTTAAATGCTATGTCACAACCGATGTCACTCAGTGCTACACTAAAATGCTAAGAAAATGTGAGTGAGCAGAAAACGTATTGGGACCAGTTCAGGTTGCAAAAAAAAACATGTGGATTGCGGCATGTGATGGGCAGATTCATAGTTTAGTATACAAGATTCTGAGTAGCAATACTTTATTTAAAAAAATAAACAAATATAAATTAACAGTGCTCATCACCAGGTTTACAACCAGAATAGTAAAAGCTCATAACAAGTAAAAAAGCATGGTCAAACCTGTGCTTTTCCAGTTCCAGCCCAAAGGGCAGCCAAACCTCCAGTACATGCTTGTGTACTTAGAATCAGACAAGACTAATTAAAAACTAAAACACAGCTGGACCGTGCATGGGCAATGTGCAAAACTGAGGATGTAGCAGAAAACTGTTATGGAAACGCTGTAAACAACTGACATCATTGCGTCGTATTTGCATTCAGTCTTGTGTCAGCTGGTTTCTTGTTTTAATACAGCTGGGTTCACAATAAAGTTGTTCTCATTTACATGTTTTTCAGTTTCTGTTGTCAGAAAACAAAACAAGTAAGAAATAGTGATTGAAACATGGCCCATTAAGACAACATGTTAACTTCCAAGCTGTTGTTCTGCTGGTAAAATCCTGATTTTACAACCATAACATCATTTGGCAAACTGACATAAATTAAATTTCAGTTATATTTACTTGTAAAATGATCACTCAGAAGTGACAGAATATCTTTTTTATTTCTCTCACAAAGTGCACAGCCTCCATCTGGGTAACAAACCCCTTCTCGCTCATGGGGCAGTACTGACAACTCTCTTTAGTGGAAAGTATCTAAGGTTTGTCCATCAAGTTACTAGCTTTGTCACTAGGTTCATTTTGAAAAAAAAGGCTCTATATCTAGTAACAAAAGTGGCAAATTGGCAACACTGCAACAATAAATAAAAAATGTTTGTGCCAATTCATTTAGAAAGCGCAACAGCCAATGGGGAAATTCCAACACTTGGCAGGTCGACCAATGGTGTAACTGAATGACTTGATCATGTGGCATTCGGTTGACCAATGGTCTAACTTTTCAATCACAGTCACAAACTGTTGTTCACTATCATGGATACACAAAATACTCTTTGTAAAAACCACTAAATGTAAAGAAAGTTGTGTTAGTTTAATGACAGAAGCCACAGTAGTTTACACATTTAGTCAACATTTGGAAGTGTAATTGTCTCAGGTGTTTGTGATATCACTGCCTCTTTGATAGATATTGCGGTGTGTGGCTGTAGGATGCTGGGCTGCATGGATCCCCCTGACACGAGCAGATGTCAAATATGCATCAAACCAACTTTAGCAACAAAACCTGTAAGTGATGCATCATGAGGTTATGGAGCAAACAAGTCATATACCAGCAACCGAAAGCTGTAAAGATATTAACGTCTTGCTCATGTTCACTTAAATAAGGTGGATGAATAACTGACATGAAAATCTGATCCAATGATCAGTCAAAGGAAGTTCTGCTTCCTGCATTGTGCGACAAAAGTCTGAACAATTCTTTACAATCCATCCTCTATCTTCTCATCCAAACTTTCATTACCTCTGAGTCTGCCCGGCTCTGACCTTTTTGACTGGTTTCTGTCTTGAAAGCTTGTCTTTGGTATTTGACTGAACGTCAGCATCAGATAAAATCAGTCTGATGTTCCAATGAAAACAGTGATAGCAGTGAAATATCAGCAGTTTCTGATCCCTTTTTTGCTTGTTTCCCTCGCTTACCACACTTAATAAAGGTGAGTCTAATCTTTCTGTTGCAGCCTAAGGAAGAAGTTTATCACATAATGAAGAGATAACATCTGATAGTTTGAGGAAATACAACTTTGTATCAATGATATTGTGTATGTGTAAGTGTGCTGTAAACCTGAAGTGCACAATAACGACCACATGGCTTTAGTATGTCAAAATCCTCTACACATGATCAGCAGTTAATCATCCAATGGTACCGTCCAGCTATTACTGGTTTGACCTTAAGTTCTTGAAGGTTGATTGTTTAGAGAGAGAAGTAATTAACAGTCCAGAAAGCGGCAATGTTGAATGAGAAGATCAGGATGTATGGACAGATTCACCTTCAGTGCACTCCTGACAGTGATCTTTTGTATGGCAAAGTTACTGTCTCTTAGGATGCAAGCAGTTTGTTACAGCAATGTCCTCTTTTACTGTAATTGTGATTCTGTTTCCTGTATTTTGAGTTTTTCTTTAATTAAAAATGTAACTCATGGTTTGATTGAGACTTTTTTTGCAGAAATATAAACATCCCCAATGTCAAGCCTACATATGCGAGAGGGTTAAACAAATCTCTTGGATCGAGTTTAGAGGCTTTTTCCACCCCAAGAGAATGATTGTACAACTTTGGGAAGTTAATCACAGCTTAGCAGTAATATTCTCATCCATCTTGATGCTAACAATGTAAGCAGCAGTATGCGACAAGGTATTTAACATGACTTACAGTGTGCTTTTCTGGTGCTGCATTGCACCACAGCCATAACCAACTGTTTTGACAATGTAATGAGCCCCGACTAGAATGAGGAAGAGTCCCATTTAGTCTCCAATAGCTTTTTAGAAAGTTCATTAGAGTCCAGAAAAAAAAGGAGCAACATTAGCATTCATGTGTGTTTCCCTTGACCTCTTCACTCTGTTTTTAGCTCTGGTTTTGGTCTTAACTGACTCCTGGGGGATATCTCTGGCTCTATAGCTGCTAGATGATCAATCTTTCTTTAAGACTACTCTTTAAGTACACTCAAGTTCTCGAAGAAAATACAGATTGAAATCTTCAAGTGCTGGCTAAAGCAATCTGTGGTCACTTATGTGTAGGAGCAGGAACAAAGTTGAAGTTGCAATAAAAAGTTACATGGCTTGTTCATCAGATGAAAAAGACAACGCCACTTATAGGGTTCAACACAGAGGAAAAAGACATCATCTTGATGCATGATTTTAACAAACTAATTAATAGGGATTAATTCATTTTTTAATTTCCAATGAAATCAAACTACAGGTTCAACAGCATTTACTCAAAACCACCTCTGAGGTAGTTCCAGTTACATTACACACACTCACTGTCCATTTGTCACTTTGTCCAAATACTGGCCATTTGAAAATGTGCTTAGTCAAACAAAGGATGGTATTAAAAAAAACACACACACTTGAACACTTTGACATTTTCCTTTTTGTGTGCTGCTGTCATTTGTGGCCAGCTTATAGGTGATGGTTGATAACAGCACAGCTGTAGATCAACTTAGAGCTGAACAATCATCATCGAACATCAAGACCATTCCCTTGGCTTTGGTTTCTTTTGAGAGTAAGTGGGGACAGTGAGACTCTCGCTTAACAGACAAGTCCAACATTCATAGTCCACAACTCCAAAAGGCCTCCCGTTTACCAGCTGATCACCACAGAGCGTGGAGGAACCCTACATAGTCAGTTTATACAGAAAGTCTCTCAGCCCATCTGAGTAGTACAGAAGGGCCCAGGCAAAGGCGCACTCAGTGAGTCCTCAATCAAAAGGACCCCTGAGCAATAGCGGCCAAGCGATCTTCTGTATGTCACATTTCCCACACGTCTGACCATGATTTGTTGCTGGGCACGTGTGCACTCCTTCACTTGTTGCCACTGTGTATTGTGGGAACCACAACAGGATTTTATTGAAAGCCTCTTACTTTCATTCTTGATCAATGAAAACATTCTTGCTGAATGCTTTCACATCTTGTGTCAGTCCAACAATGTCACCTCTAGTCACACCATACTAATGTCCCTGACTGTGCGTCTTAATCATGGCCCCAGTTCATACAGAAAATCCTCAATAGTATGGGAGTCCTATTCCATTATTCCTAGCTAGTATTCAGACGACCGGGCCTGCTTTAAACTCATGAAAGTTTAGTCATTGCAATTACAGGGCCTTGAAAGAGTTTTTTTTTCACTTTTCATCACTACCTCCCCAAGTCAGAAGTGGATAATTTGTGCTACTTGAATAGATTTTACACTAGTAATTTTCTCTCCTGATTGACAAGACTCTAAAACTTGGCCTCTGCCACATTTTTAGGTAGCAGACTAAGGTGAAGGAAACCAAGCAGGTCATATCACATTCCCAGCTGAGAAATTAAAGTGGACTGTGCACCTGGAAATAATTGGTTTCACATCACATAAGCACACATCACCATAGCAGACCTTTCTGATTGTGGATATTTTGACAGGTCGTGGCAGTGAAGGCACATCTGTAACCACTGACGTTGATGATGACTTAGTTCCATTTAGATGTGCCAGTAAGCCAGGGAATGCCAGGAAGGCATGCCAGGGAGCCAGCATGCACAACAGCAGAGCCCTGGCACAAAGCTGAATGGAATTAATCCATAATTAATGTAATTAGACACACCTGTGTTTGAAGAGACAAAAAGGTGGTCTGAGAAAGGTCTGCAGCTTCGGCATGTTTTGGTGCACCATCGCCAGCAGAGCCCACTTGCAAATGGTATACAGATGTGCAGGTTGGCACAAGTGCATAGTGCATCTCAAGGTACAACTAAAAGCACGGCACAGCTGTTGCAACATCTGAACTATGAAACAAATTGGAGACATAAGTTAGGGCCTGATAGTGCTGGAGGGAGGGTTCACAGGTTAGTTAGGCGTATTTTGAAGCTAAGACACATGTGCAGTTTACACCCACGTACACCAGTCTCTGAAAGACACACATACCCTTTATGTAGGACAGTGATGGGGGTACTTGCCTGTAACAGGCAAACTATTACTTCAGTTATCGGCTAAACTGCAGTGTGATTTTTTTAACCTTGCTGTGGAATGTAGAGGAAAACATTATACTTTAGCATACAAGTGAGAGGAAGAGTCTCACACACTGCATGTTGTAAACCAGCCAGGTTATGCCAAATACAGCCTGTCAGTGCAATAAACACTGTCTTGATTTGTTTAATTTAGCACCATGTGATTGATTGTACCAGTTAGTGAACAAAAAAGTGACTATCTTTCCACTGGTCTCTTTCCATTTTTATCTATCTCTTCATTACAGCTACTTGCGAGAGGAAAACTTTCTGGGTGCAATCTAAGAGAAAAAAGCGCCTCCCAAGGCCTTTTGGGAAAAAGGCAGAACATCTCCAAAAAGTAGTCCGCTACAGTGTGAATCACTGTGATAAATATAACCCACTTGTGTGAAACTTCGAGTCTGTCATTGTGGTACATTTCATGGCCTTTCGGGAGACATTGGAACTTCTCCAAACAGCAGTCAGTGTGCAGATATTTGAATCACGAGGCATAAAATATAACCTGTGGGCATTAATATAACTTACAAAGAAAAAGAGACAAGCAAAGGTATTGTGGAGAGAAACTCAGAGAAAGATGGAAGAGGAGAAACTTTATGACTACAGAGAGAGATAGGTGTTCACAGTGTGTGTTTACAGCTGTCTTTGAGAAGTAGAAGGCTTTTCTTCAGGGCAGCAGCATGTACAAGTTGGATTTATTTGGCATTATGTCCGTGCTGCCTTTCTTGTAACAGCAAGGACAGTTTCCTCGCAATGATGAATCACATGTTTTGTCAGTTGCAGAGAGTTATGCTTCTTAATTTCATTTTTTAAGCTATTAGTCTTCCATTTCACCCCCTCAAGAGATTCAAAGGCTGTGATTCATTTTTAAGAGCTGTATTTTACTGTCATTCTGGTGTCAAACGAAAGAAACACTACACGGAGAGTAGCAATTGTTCTTCATTAAAACAGTGTGGATGCTTTGATCACACAATAATTGATTGTGTAAACAAATGATGCAATCTTTGTGTGAGTGTAATGTAGATGTATGTGCGTGCTCTGCATGTGTGAGTGTAAGGGATTCATCATCCTGATCAAATGCTGGGAAAACTATTTCCACATGGAGTCCTGCTCCCCCAAACATTGCAACTCACATCACAAATAACTCACCCTAAAAGGAGAACTACAGTGTAAAGGCTCGAAGGAAAACTAACAGTGTACAGCTTAAAAAAAAGGTCCGGGGAGGACCGGTTTTTGGAGGTTTTGCCTAATTGCACTTGGATGCCATGAGTGGACACGACTACAATAGGTTTGGTAAATCAAGGTTGAACCATGAAGTTGGTCTTAAAACTACATGGATGTATACTGAGGCGAAGTGGGAGGAGCTTTTTTGGATGCCCCTGGTTCCACATGTTAAAATCATTTTCTCCAAAGACAATGTTACATGACTCACAGGTAGAGTTCTTCAGTAGCTCAGCTCAGCTTCCCTGGTTTAACCATCAGATGAACAACTGTGTTAGAAAATACATGGTTGTTTGATGAGAGGTTGAAGGTACAAGCATGTGTGAATAAAAACATTAAGTGAGAATTTAACTCCAACTCCCAAGGTGCATTGTGGTAAGAAATTTAAATTTCAGATTTTGGATTAATTTTGGATGAATTCAATAGCTATATTATTGAATTTACCACAACTCATATTTGCACACTGTCTGACTGGTTTCTTCTCCATAGCAACAGCAGCCAGGCCTCATGGGTATTTTCACCTCCTCTTCAGCCGTTACCTTCTTACAGATTCATATCATATAAAACCCGCCTTCTTGATATTCACCAACCAATCACTAAAACAAATGACGTGACATGACTGTGAAATGCATTTTCATTTACAGTCCCAGCTGCTCAGAATTGCCGCCCCCTTTCCAAAGGTCTTTTGGCTGCCACAAGACTCCACCCCACCCCACCATCTTCTCCCACTGCTTGGTGCCAGGTTTCACAGTAAACACGCCCTTTCAATCACCTTTCATTGAAAGTGTCACCATTAGGTGGCAATTTGTTCACAAAAACAACAAATGTGTGATTGCCCACAGTACACGGCAGAGTCACGTTTGTGGTTTGTACAGATTCCCAGACTGACAGGAGCTGCTGGAGCTTAAATATTGTTACCAGCCCATCTTGTTATCACACGTCACATTTTTTTTGTCAGATGACGGCAATCCTATTTCATAGTCTGCTTTGGTGCTATTTTATAATCAAGTGGCTGAGACTGTTTATCTAGAGGGAGTGTTTGTTCTTCATTCAGACAGTGGGAAAATAGAGGTGGAAGCAGAGCAGAAGAGATAAAAGAGGGAAAGTCGTGGACAGAAGAGGAGATCACGGTTTGAGCAGGAGATTTAACTACTTGAATATCTCTGGACACAAAAAACACACATCAGCATGTCAGTCCGCCACTACACCAAATTTGAATATCTCATCTCAGATCTGAATCTTATCTGTGACTGAGACAGAAATTGATTGTCTTTCTCTTGCAGTGAGGGCTGCCCTTTTTAAACCTTCGATCCATAATGATTCAGATAAGGCCTGTCCAACGGGAGAACGTTATCATCTGTTGATATATTGGATGCTAGAATAAGCAGACTGATCAAACATGCTTTGAATCAGCGCTGGCAGCTTAGAGCAAAGCTTTGACATCACTGATTAAAATTCCATAACATGGACACATAAAAGACCACACGTGCACACGGGCCGATATTCACCGGTAGCCCATCACACAAATTCCACTTTTTACATGTATTCTTCACTGCCGCTGTACTATTGATCCAACCTTCAGAAGAACTGTCTTTGAAATTCAGTTTTCTATTCCCAGTGTGTGTGGAGGCTTTACTGCCATGGCAACTTGCACAATTTTAGCCACACTAGCTCCAGGGATGAAAGCGCCGGCCACTTCATTGGTCTGACACATTATTACCATGTTACTAGGTACATATTCATGACCTTCATGATCCTAGTGCCAACAACAGGTGAATATATCCACTTGTTCAAGACTTTGGTTTGAAACAAGATTCTTCAAAATTAAATGGCAGATTTTTTTTTCTTTAACCTTTATTGACAAACATTAAAATATACAAACAATACAAATAAATGTAATTGAAATATTTATATCAATTAAATTATTTTTTATGATTCTTTTACTTCTTTTATTTGTTTTAATATTACTACTAATTGAGCACGTGTTTGTATTGTTTGTATATTGGAATGTTTTTCAATAAAGGTTAAAGAAAAATATTCTAATATTTTAATTTGGCATTTACTCTGCCATTTTAATATTCTCTCTAAATTCCCATAAAAATTCAATAAAATTGGGAGTGACTTTCGTTGCTCTGCATTTATATATATGAAACTTACCCTAGAGGATCAACTAATTTACAATAAACTCAATGTCATATTTATTATTTTCATAATATGTGATGATATTTTTACATTCAATATTAAAATTTGTTTTATTTTTACAGACTATATAATTTGTCAGTCAAGACCAAAAGGTAAGTAAGTGTATACAATGGTAAAATAAAAGTATCAAGGATTCTGGTTCATTATTCATTCGTTATTCATTATTCCAAAAATTGCATTTGTTTTCAATATCTGATAAATGGTCTAATTCCTGTCAGTCCCAGCTCTAGTTTGAGGTCACTGCTAACATGCTAAATGTTGCCAAACTATGCTAAATTATCCAACAATCTTTACTCGGTGCTGTCTGCTGTGTAATGAATATTGCAGTGTCATGCAGCTGCTGGTACATCTTGTAAGCTGTCACACTTTTTAGCTTCAATCAATGGATGTGATGATCTTTCAGTTCTTCATTTGGTGGATATTGGCTTTATCTGTGTGTAGTCAGTGTCTGATCAAAAACATCAACATCTATCTCCACATACTGTTGACAGTGAGAATAGTATATAACAGTCAGTTTTTAAAGCCAACAAAGATTTCATGAACCAGTGTCTTTCATCACTTGACAAAATGTGGTAAACATGTTAGTCAAACCGTTTTCAATCCCTTTTGACCACGTACACTTTCCAGTCAATACTAATTCAGATCTACAAAAGTGTGACAATCAGTTTAAACATTTCTCCCTCTTGGCTTCTTTGAGTTGACTCTGCAAAAAAGAGGGAGACAGCAAATAGACTCCCAGTTCTGATGAAGAGCACACAGCCGCTGCATTTATCAGCGCGCAGCGGAGAGGAGCTCTGCACTGACATGCTCACACACACTGATGTACACACACACAACGACTGCAGCTCACTGCACACTGACATACAGTGGGTGGGGTCCAAAAGTGGTCTCAGACTTTCGGACCACCTACATACATACACACACATGCACACACATGCTGGTCTGATGAGCCATTTAAGTACAGTGGATGATATCAACCATGTTATCAGACTTTTCTGCCCTCTGGCTCTTGTAATCCTGTCTGTAAAGATGGCTGCCAGGTGTTAAATGGTCTATCAACACAAAATGTCACAGTGGTTCTCAGCTTTGCCTGGACCCACCGGCCAACCTAGCAGGATTTGGTTTCTCCAAGCCTTTACCTGAACTCAACTATATTTTTATTCTGTCTCTATGAAAGACTCTTGTTTGTGTTTCGTTCTGACTCACCACCAAACTTTTCAGCTTTTAATCTTTTTGACATCATTCTTCTACTGATTGTTTGATTACTTTTTATGTTGTTTTATGAGTCACGCTTGGACTGAAAACTAGATATTATTGCGGCTGTGTGTGTGGACTGCAAACTCACTTACTCACAGTTAAGGGAAGATATGCACCGCCTGGAGCTCTGAAAAAAAGATAAGCTGCTTGATGGGTTTGTCTCCGTAGCTGCTGCCCAGGCAAAGCTTATTCCTGCCATAATGTCCCCATATACAACACAGTCATGCTGCCGCCAGTAGACATGCCTTCCATCCACTCGCCTTAACGTCCCTGCCGGTCTCTTATCTGCAGTCACAATCAATCCCGTTCAAAACTCCATATGTTCTTCAAAAGTGTAGACTGCTCGTTCTCCTTCTTATGTTATATATCAGGATTATACATCAGGAACACCTGGAGGGAATTTAATTATATCTGACACAAATGTTTTAAAACAGAAGAACACATCCATTTAAGTGAGGCTGGTGTGTAGGAGCAGGATGAGTGGATACAAAGTAGGAATTGAAAACTCCTGCACACTGTCTGACAACAATTTCAGTTTTTCATCAGGCAAATGGTTTTCAACTATAAGGAGCCATCTTAAGTGGCTAGCAACCAATCGCCTCATCCCACCTGAAATAGGCAATAGCAACAGACAGACATCAATTCACTATATAACAGTTCATGATCTAATATGTAAAAGAAACTCCACATACTGACAAATTGAATAGGTAAATTATTTCTTTTTGAAAAGTGAGTGCATTAAGTACATACCTCATACAAAGATCCATTCCCAAATTTTACAGGTTAGGATGTAAAGTATCCTGTAGGGATTAATACACGTAATGGAAAGACAATATCAATATAACATCATAAGTAAATAAATAAATAAACACAATCTTACAGAACTGAGCAAAAATACTTATATACCTCTATCATATCATGGAAGACGGTCCTTCTCTAGGCCCCATAAAGCCAACTTCAGTCAAAACATCAGTCAAAAAATGTGCATCTATATCAAGGTTGCATTTATATGTATGGCATATGGAAAAAATTTACTCCAGCCCTCACATTATATTAATATAATATCTAGAGATTCATGCAACATCAGCGGTACATATAAAAATCAGGTTGCATGAGAAAGGGAGCCAGACGGTATATATACATATTCATATTCATATATATCCAGAACTGTCCGGAGCTGGATATGAATCTTGAATTGACGCATCAACTTACTATTGTTTGGTAAATTACGGGAGAAACGTCAGCCGACAGGTTTTAATGGGATCATATGAACATCAGCGCTGACAAAAAAACGCAAATTTGTGCCAAGAGAGGGAAGGAAAAATGATCTTTTTAATGATTATCTTTGATTATCTTTCAATAGGAGCCCCAATTTTGAAAATTCAATGAGTAGCACTGGTACCCCCATCAGCACTATTTGTCATAGCTTGTTATACAGGAGTCATCTGGACATAATGGATTTCTAACTGCCAATCATTACCAGAGTCCTTACAAAAAAAATAAAAATCTCTTTTCCTCCCAAGAAAATGTCTCTGTCCTGTTATTTTCGAACACAAGTGTCACTCTGATCCACAACCCAGCCCCGAGCTAAACTCTAAATGACATGACCAAATGAATTTGTATTGAACCAGACCTGAGGGCAGTGAGCACTGGGTGAAAGCTCCTTATTTCTGAGCTGATACAAAGCCCACACAGAAAAGTAATGGTCAAACTCACACAGTGAACTAAATGAGTAAACACATCAGCTACTGCCCCAGGGGTTAGAAGATTGGTTTCTTCGCCGTCTGCAAGTTTCCTCTTTAGCTTTTAAAGAAAATTGTTGCAAGACAGTAATTGTTCAGACGGACAGAAACTATGAGGAAAATATTATTACGACCACATACAAGGTTATAACTTGAAAATCTATCCTCTTGTTGGTACCTTTTACCTGCCTTTCATCCATTGCCACTGATTCATTGAATCTCCAGCACCACAAACACCATAAATTATGCACAGTTGCTTCACTGTGATTTGATTACAACCATTTTTCAAAACTCCTCCATCTGTAGCCACTAACACCTTGCTCTGTTATTACAGAAATATGAACACTTTACCGCTGTCACTGAACAATTCCAATAATTATTGTGGTTATTATGGAGGCCCCAGCAGCTTGCCAGGTCTCTTTTCATTTGAAATAGCTGGAACACTATTGAGCGAGTAAAGCCAGCCAGAGACCAAATGGCTAAAGGCAGGCGGCATTACTAATAGTGCTTTGTTACTGTGTGAGAGCGAGCCAACTGAGATAAGGCTGCTTTAACACAGAGGGTGGATGCTCTTATTATTTATAGCTACTTTGACAAGACTGAAAACTAATATATATCAAAGCTGTTGTCAAATTACTACAGCGAGAGAAGAAGCAAAGGGACAACATCTTGCCCTGTGTTGTTTATTTGGTTTCATGCTGACCTTTTGATTAGTGTCACTGGCAATCAAAGTTTCCTTGACATTTCCTGTGAATACACACGGTCTCTTGAGTATGAACTTTTTGGATCACCTTTCCTACAGTGCCACCATCTGTCCAACTTTTCTACACCTAATCTGCAGATAAATCAGATCCGTTTCTATTTTGGACTCCACAAGATTGCTACCCTCTGACCAAAGTCCAATGGGCAGACTCCCTTAAAATATGGTAAACACATCTCTGCTCTTCAGAATCCTTTTGAAATTAATGACACCGTGGTTTTTCTGCTCGTTCCACCCACAGGAACAGCCTTTCATTTTTAGCAGTGGGAGGTCTTGGTCAGCTGATGAGTTCACTTCTTTGGTCCAGACTGAAATAACTCAACAAATATAGGATAGATTCTGTGTTGATAACCAATAACTGTAACCAATAACTACCAGAGGGCACAAACATTCATGTCCCCTATAGGATGATTTGCAATAAATTTGTTGATGACTTTTTTTTTTTTTGTTTATGGCCAAATACTTGCCAAGTATATTAAATCATTAAACCCATCAGCCTCACCTGCCCATCCAGAAATGTAATATATGACATACATGTCTGTATATCAAGACTAATATTAGCATATATGTTAACTATAAGGAGATATATTATTATCACATATAGATGCAAGTTTATAAAATATATGAAATACCTATCGTAAAATTAGTATGTAAGCATATTTTAAAATAGCTATATGATGAATTTTGATATAAGATTTTGCAACATATATATATATATATATATATATATATATAAAATTAATCCATGCTTATATTGTGTTTTTCTTATTAATTTCTTCTACTGTATATGATTTCAACATATGTTAACAGGTTTGGGGATAGATATATATTTATGAAACATATTTCACTGCAATACTACAATATAAACATATATACATTAACATAGATATTTATAAGGGCTAGACATATGTCTCAATATGTGAAATTGTTCCAATTTCTACATATATGTTTGTATCTTATATGTACATACATTTTATATATGGAAATTCAATATATGTACATATATTACATCTCCATAGAGGTGTGTTCAATGCTAATTAATAAATGTATCCATGCTAACACATTAAACTACGGTAATAAACAAGGTAGCCAGTACATGTTTACACCAGCATGTAGCCATTGTCATTGTGAACATATAGCATGCTGATGTTAGCATTTCACTTGTGGTGCATTCAGAAAGTATTCAGACCCCTTTACTTTTTCACAACCTAAACATGTTTTATTTTTCCCCTCATCAATCTACACTCAGTGTCCCATAATGGCAAAGCCAAAACAGATTATTAGAAATTATTTGTAATCAAAGTGTAGAAACATCTCAGGTATGACCAAGAAAAATGAATGAAACAAACCTGAGCTGAATTTCAAGTGTCAAAGGGTCTGAATACTCATGTCAATGTGATATTACAGTTTTTGCTTTGTCATTATGGGGAATTCAGAGCAGATAATTTAGGGAAACCATTTAAAAAAGGTTTTGGCATAAGGTTGCAACATAACAAAATGGGGGAAAAAAAGTGAAGGGGTCTGAATACTTTCTGAATGCACTGTAAACCATCACTGTTAGAGAAGTCCAGCCACACAGAGATGTTAGCACGACTGAAGACTTGGTTTTGGTGCTGCTAAAAGAATGACAAAATAACTGGTAGAGTTTATTGTTTGTTCCATTCAACACTTGAGTGGGATTAATGATGTTGTTCTTTGTGGGCAGCTATTTTAAAACAACCATTTTTATATTGTTTTATATACAAATGAGAGTGAGTGAGTTTTTAAATTAACTCAAACACACACAGAATGATTGTATAATATATCATTTCACTCTCCAAACAATGCAATATGCATTTTCATTGAATAAATGCTAACGTGAACTATTTATTACCTTGCTGAATGAACTAACCCTAATGCAAGTCATTACTTGTATCCCAGCACTGGAGAGTATCTGCCATCATCCATCATCGTCTCTGACAACCACAATTATATCCTGAACGATGCCAACAGCAGGTTCTTACAGAAACATGACAACAAGCCACTGATATAATTGAATCTTTGCACATAGTCACGTAATTCAGTCCTTTGTTCAAACGGTTGACGATCCCCCTCTTCTCCTTACTCCAGGTATCTGTGCACGGTCGATGCAATTTGACGATGAAAAACATAATCAGAAAAGTAAGTAATCTATCACAACATGACACCTTTGTTTGGTTTTGCCATTACTGTATTTTAGCAGATTTGGGGTTTTTTTATGTCAGAGCAAAATCACGTTATACTCAGTTTACTGTCAATCACCTGACACAAACAAAAGAAAGTTGTGAAAGTGCCAAGAATCTGAAAACATCACCACCTCAGAAACATTGTTGTCACGTCTTTGTCTTCTTCTGTGGTTTGACTTGAAGTCGGGATTTAATTTAGAAAAAAAGTTAGTATCAAATTGTGTGTGCTGTACAACAATACTGTGGCGATGAACACAGTGAGACATACACCAGTGAGAGAGTGAGCCAGTGCTCCTGAAGGTCAGGACAAGCTGAAGGTGTTGATGCTCTTGACAATTCTCATTTCTGTAATTACTATTACTTTGATGAAAATGCTCTTAATGACTGTTTTTTAAAGTGTTACTTTAAGCTCTCACCTATCATCAGTGTGATTTGCCCACTTTTACTTTATTCCACTTCTACTTTTGTCATTGAGTATGTGTAAGTCCATCTGCTGTGGTCATATTTTGTATGTTTTTTTCAAATTGGCACACATCATGTGTGGAAATGGCCTGAATTTTAAATTTGAAAAAATGATTTTACTCTTGTCCAAGGTGAAAAAATTAGCATATCAAAAACAAAATCAGACAGAAATCTGCCTCTGCTTCTTTTCCAACTGTTGACAATCTATTTTTGTCACACTGCCACTGTCTGTGTAAAGCTGTGTAAAAATTAAGACAATGTTCAAGACAGTTTTCTGAGTTTACTTTGGTTTTTTAACTTCATGAGCAGCTATTGATTCCCAGAGGAATTTCTCTGACAGAACTGTTCAGTTTAAGCTGAAGCAAATGTTCATTTATTCTTTGAAACATTATTCTACATATATCATGTATAGTGTTTGTTTAATTTTGACTGTATATAAATTTCCCATTTGTTTCTGTTCAGCTGACCTGATTCCCAGCTCCTCCAGGCCACATGTTGTATCATCCTTCAGCACGACACCGAACCCCAAATTACTCTTGATAGCAGGCCAGTGCAGCTCTGGTTCCATCAGTGTGTATGTGTGTGTGTCTATGTGTGTGTGTGTGTGTGTGTGTGTGTGTGTGTGTGTGTGTATGTGTGTGTGTGAATGAGAGGTATAGGTGCTGATTAAACATTGTCACATCCTCTATATGAAATATGCAAAATTTTAATGTAAACATAACAACTTTCTACATCTCCCACAATGCATTTTGGCAAACTCTCGTTTTAATATAAATGTGAGTCAGCTTGAAAGTGGCATATGTGTCCAACTAAGCATCTCACTCAAACATTTACATCACTGATTTATCTTTGCTCCCTGCCTGTAGCTGCTTCACATGTTGAAAGTATTTTAGCAGATTCTTCTTTAAAGAATTATCAACAGCTGATTAGCCCTCAGCAAAAAGACACATTCTTTATATCAGCATGGGAAACCTGACTTTATGCACACACAGACAAACACATAGGAAAAGGACAAAAAACCCAGGGCTATGCTCTGTGATTTATTCAATAATCAGCAGGGTGATCATTTTCTCTCCGTTTTGCTGCATTAGCCCTCAGAAAAAAACTGTTAAATTGCTCATAAGTAAGAAATAGTGAACATGGAAAATTGGGGATTTATAATTTTAAGTCTGACGTTCTAGCATCTGCAGACATTTCTTGAGGGCATGGGTGTAGATTTGGGTATGGACAGTGTGGACATGTCCCTACCAATGGCAAGGTGTTGCTGGATTGTCCCCATCAATATATTAACCCATCTCAAATGATCTTGTGTTACCATTAAGATCTGAGTTGTTAGATTTGTGTGTTTGCTGCTTAATGTTGGTTATAATGATAAAGAGTGAAGAAACTGGGATATGGGGATTTGACTATGATCTGGCAAACGACCACTTCAAACTGTGGTATACAGTATATTGCCGACTGGCTGCAGCCCAGCTGTATAGTGGTAGTGGAGTCCATCATGACCAGTGATGAATCTGAAAGGCTAAATATTTCCGGTTTAATGGTTTCAAATGTCACAGAATTCAAAACATCTTTACTGGACAAAATGAACATCACTTGGTATTATACTGAAATCCCTGTTTGCTAATATGTGAGGCAAAAATGCTTCCCAAAGCAAATTAGGACATCAGATCCTTTTTAAAGGAGAACTGAAGTGTAACTAACAGCTGAGCTCAGCTAATAAAAATCTTCTGAAGTCAATTCAAACATGTGCAATGGTA
The DNA here is from genome assembly GCF_046630095.1 of Trachinotus anak. Taxonomy (NCBI): domain Eukaryota; kingdom Metazoa; phylum Chordata; class Actinopteri; order Carangiformes; family Carangidae; genus Trachinotus; species Trachinotus anak. The sequence continues at coordinate 22,230,414 of NW_027273853.1, read as the reverse complement.
TCGTCTTTGAAATATTTACTATGTAATGCCTCTACTGCCTCTTTCCATGAGCAGAGTTCTTAATGCATATAAGTCATTAAGACATGATTATTTTTATAAAGTAAATTAGCCACAGCTTGGTGAGAGCCACCAAACTGATTTGTTTTTTAATGTCAGGCTTCATTTTATTCTGAAAATCCTGTCAGCAGCAGCCTGAGCGACACAGACAGGTAAGCTGCAGGCTCTCAGGTGAGCTCTGACGTCCTTCTGAAAGGGCTTGTCGTAAGTTCATGAACTGAATGAAAAAATATACAAGAAGTTGGTTCAAAGAGCGCAGCACACTACCTCCAGGGCTTTAAACATTTATTTTCTTGTAACATTTTCTTGAAAATCTATCACCATCGTGGGTCCATCCCCAACTAAATCCTTTCCAGCTGCTAGCTAACATTCCTTCAGAGCTGCTACAACATGCCAACTGTTGCGGTGGCTACTGCACTATGAAAAAAATAGGACAAATCTGAAAAAAAGATATATTTTACTCATGTGTTTAAAAGTAGCAATTTGCATGTTTGAATTTCTTTTCCAGTAGGATATTAGCACCAGTTTGTCACAGTCACACACAATTCAGTGGTAGATGAAACATGAAAATTACTATTGTCAGTAGTGTACTCTAGTTGCTGATCAGTGTGCCTGTTTTGGTGAAGCATGAAAAATGAAGTACATTAAACTTATCTTAGGAGGACTGCAGAAGCCCACCCCTGTGTTTCTATGGACCAGCCTCCTCTGCAGCAAACATTTAATTCAAGTAAACTCTCTGCAGAGTCAGGCTCTTTATGTGCATGTGTGTGTACACACGTCTGCATATAAATGAGAAAAGAGATACAGGGAACAAGTGGACATATTATTTTGGCTATCTTACCAAAGATAAAACCACATTACGCTCTTGCCTCACGGTAAAATCTGTGGAGCACATAAATCATACCAGGTGAGAAAATGCACCGGGTTATGGAAATGAAGCAGCAGACACAGTTGAATACATGTCACCTTTCCATGTTCAATTTCTTTCCTTCTCTCCCTCCTCTTTTATTCATTCATTCTTTTTTTCTTTTTTCTTCACTCCACTCTCCCCAGCCTTACCCTTATTCCATCTTCCCTACCTCATTTCTTCACATCTGTTAGAGGAAATATGTGGCTCTTCTTCTTTTTCTTGCCCAGAAGCAACCCCACTAATACCTTGTTCTGACTTGTATGTGCTTGTGAAATACATATCCTTACCGTCTGAGGTTTCCCTGCAGTGGAGGGGAATGCTGGGAGAGCAGCTTTCAGACTGGACACTCTTGACCTGACTCTACATGGACTCATTTGCATGAAGAAACTCCATGCCACTGCAGTTATATAATTCAAAAATCATTAGGCAATGATGAAGGAGGGAAAAGGTCTGAATAATTCCTGCAAAGTGAGAAATTCCAAAGGTCACGTACAGTAAGAGGTGATAATGAAAATGACTGATTCTTAAGGTTATGTATCTGGGTTACTCTTTCTTTAGTTAAGATGCTTGACTTGATAAATGGCAAACTGACAGGTGAAGACACTTTTGGTTTTTATTATCTGTGCAAAATTAGACAAAAAATTGCAGGAATTTCATGGAAGTATAGTATGGTGCAGAACCAGCAATTTATAAGATCAGAGCTCGTCAAGATTCCCTGGGGTTTATCTTTCTTTCTTTCTTTTATTTATTCTTTTTTTTCTTTTTTTTTTGAAGGGAGGTTGGCATGGGGTCGGCAGGGGTGGTTATACATAAACACATATACACACACACAGGTAATTATGCCATGTGAAGTTGTCTGTTTGGTTTGTGCATCTATTCTCGTCTTACTGTCCTTTCAGTCCACCTTAGTCTGCACAGGCATGGTTGCATTACTCTATGTTCTTAAACCTGGAGTGGAGGAGTTTTAAATATAAGTGAATGTCCGTTTCATTCAAGGCCTTGCCAAATAAGTTCACATAATGCTAATTAAGCTAATCAATGCCAGGTAAATCTCTCTGTATCTCTCTGCAGTATAACAGAGTCTTTAAGAGTTTTAATTCTCTTGTCTGTGGCGACAATCCCACACTGTGCTAACCAGTAGCGATGCTGTTGTCTATATGAACATTGTACTGTGTGCACATTAAAAGTCACAGAAACAACATGCAGCTGTCTGTCCAGTGCTTAATTGAGCTTCCAGATGTGTTTACAATGTCCTTGCCCCTAAGAGCGACACATTTCACATTACACTTCTTTATTTGATCCTTTGTTATTATGAAAAAATTATCAGTGAAGCTTTAACCACTAAAACTGCTCTATAACGAAACCTTTGAAATTCTTCAGGAAAAGAAGGAAAATGAAAAGGTGTATATATAATGCAGTCTTTTTCTCAACACAACCTCACACACAGCACACTTTTTGATGTAAAATATATGTGGGTGAATAACACTTATATAATGGCATCATCTATATTAGGAAAAAGCAACTGCTTGGTGGGGGGGGGGCACTCTAACCTGCTCCTGTATCACACAGTCAGCAGCACTAATAAGCTTTTAAAAAACAAAGAGGAAAATGAATCCGAGACCTTCATGTCTTAAACAATTAGAAAACCATCTTTCTGTCATGTCTTCTTCTCTGCAGTTTTTCTGTTCTCTTTTTTTTTTTTTTTTAATTAAGATGGAAATGGGACCATAGTACAAGTTAATTAGATGGCTACTTCTCTTACCACCCTCTCATTTTTCTCTTGGTCTATTATTCTATTAAGGTTCTATTAGCCTATCCTGTCAACACCTACATGCTTTTTTTTTTTTTGAAATAATTACCCACTCTCAGCTCTTGTTAAATGCAGTCATCTTGTCATTTTTGCATGTTTCCTCTCTCTACCTGAAGCCAGACCAGTGTCACGTCTCCATCATGGAACATCCTCACAGAGAAAGTTGAGCCAAGCTCAGTAAATGTGCTATTCCCTTTTTTTTTTTTTTTTTGCATATGAAGTTAAAGACGTTAATTAAGATGTTGATTGTAAATATGCTAAGTAAGCACAGATGTGAGTGGGTGCGAGAGTTGATCAGTAGAAAAGTACGTAAGAGAGTAAATGAAGAGTAGGTGGAAAAAAGTCATGAAGGCGAACTGTGACGTATTTTGGTGATAAAATGACCAAAACAATAAACAAGTGAGAAAGTGAGCAAAGAAAACGAGTGAGAAACTGACTGAGGGAACTGATATAAGTTAAGATGTGTAATAAGGAATAAGTAAGCAGCTACATTCATGAGAATGTAATAACATACATAAATAAGTGAAGGTAACTAATGTACATTAGTAGCTGTGTTTGCTGAAATGAACCTATGTTAAGTCTCCCTGATGAGGCTCATTGTGGCTGCAGACATTATGACTGCAACACCTACAGTGAACACACACAGAGCACAACTCAAAGGCAAGTTTGCCCCATTCATTCACTGTAGTAAATCATCATGAGTGCCTCATTATAACCTTTTGATGGACAGCTGCTTGTATTGAAACCGCTACTGTGCATCATAATGGTTTCACTTTACCTTTAGTGTCTTCCCTTGATCCCTTATTCCAGCTCTAATTATTATTAATGACATCTCTCACTCTCTGCCACTCAGTAACACACACAGTAACAGAGTATCCTTTATTCTGCCTTCTCTAACAGCTATGAACCAATGTAATAATGTCACTGATATTGATGTGCTCTCACCAGGGAGATTGGATTGACAGAGAGGAAGGCAAAAGGAGAGAGAAGGAGGTGCAGATGGAGCTGGGAAGTGAATTACCAGCAGCCACCCAGACTGAAAGAGAAAAGAGCAGAAACAACAGAGCGGACAGAGAAAGACAGCGACGGACAGACACAGAGTTCATGTGGTTCAGAGCTGTGGCACTTGGATGTAATTCACTTTCCTCTCTCCGGAGGAATCCGTTTACCCCCTTCCTGCAATTAGGGGGGCCGCGTTTCCTCTCTTTATCCATCTGAATGTTTATTTGTGTTTGCCTCTATTGACTGTTAGAACACACACATGTAGATGCACGCACACATACACACACACACCACAAAGCCACTCTCCTCTATAATAAATCCCTCATTACTCCTTTATTGCAGTAGTTGTTTTTCTTTTTCCTCTGCTGTGCTCTGGCAGTTTGAGCTGTTTTCCCTCACTCTGCATTAAAAACTTTGTGCAGTGGAAACACAACATGCGGTCTCCTTTACCCCCTGACGCTGGAACACAAGGAGGGAGACAGACAAAGGGGAATGCAGTTTCTAACAGGACCACAGTACTACATCTGACACCAATAATGATTCTGATACAATGATCATAACTTTTCTAGTGGATGCTTTTTTCCTGTCATACTGTGTCGAGATTTTATTTTACAAAGCAAAGGTTCTGCTGATAATTATCAGAGTTTTAGGGATGCACACACACCACAGGACGCTACATACAATTTCTGAAAACCTGTAATACAAAAAAAAAAAAGGATGGAATGGAAGAAATGGAAGTAATCAAGTGGGGAAGCTTCATGGTATTAGTTATGGGCCTATTCACCTGTAATACATCGTCAGCAGTTTCTGTCTTTGGGGACCCGGAGTCTTATCTGACATACCAGAGCGTAATCTGTGGCTGCTCCGCTGATGATGAACATGAGACTGTGTAAACTTTAACTTTGCATGAACTTTATGGGAATTATCCGGACCGGAATGATATCTGACCACAGAGATTTCCTGGCTGACAATGTGACGTAAATTAACATCAGCTTTTCTTTCTAACTTGTGTATTTATGCTGACGGCACCATTGGGTTTATGTGTATGTATTTTATTCAGGATAAAGCATGGGTGGCAGCTTTTATTTATAAATGAACCATAGTCTTGTTTTATCTTTAACAGTGAGGGACAGTTTACTCATACACTGTACTTAAGTAAAAAGCCTACTTTACTTGAGTATTTCCATTTTATGCTGTTTTTTTTACTGCTACTCTACTATTTTTCAGGGGGAATTTTTACTTTTGCTACTACATTTGTTTTGTTTTACAGCTATAGGCACTAATTAGCCTACATTACAGATTAGAATTTTATTTAGGATGTAGTATATACATAAACATTTAATTTAAAATGAGTTTGACCAGCAACAAAATAAAAATACTGCACATTTGTTCTAGTTTTCAGCGTGGGTCCTGTGCCACATTTACATCATACAGGAAACATTCCCATATAAATGACTTGACTCATGTCAAACAGTTTGTTAACTGAAAAGCTAGCACGGTTAGCTCAAAGGTTGTCCCAGAAGTAGATCCCTATGCAACAGCTGATCTAGAGGGCTAATGTCTGTGTTTACTTTAGAGTTGTTTGATTTAGAGAGAAGCGTTTAAAAGGATTTATAGGTATATAAAATTAGAAGTAAAGGTTTATTTGAAAAGCATGATGAGGCTTTCTACAGTGGCCCTGAGGGTGAAAACACAACATTTCAGAAAAATTAAAATTAAAATTACAAAAAAATTCATGTTGAATTTTGTTGTGTTTTCACCTTCAGGGCCACCGTACTTTTCCTTAAAAGAGCTGACTTACATTCTCTCTCCAACAAGTACTTTGTGAATTTTGAATGCAGGACTCTGAGTATTTTTACACTTAAGTATCACAGATTTTATTTAAGATATGATATTAAAAGCTATGAGTATTTCTTCTGTCACCCTGCCACACGCTCATGAGATTGAAGCATTGAAGATTATATATCGTTTTCAGTTTCCATCTTTCTGCACTTCACAGAGACATGTGAGAGGAACAGTGCAGGTGTGCAGTGCATCATTGTGTCTTTTGATTTTTAGCTTCAGCAGTGACAGATAGCACAGCAATCTGTCACTGCTCATGCAAATTACCAGTTATTCTTCTGTTAGTCATTCCAGGCAAGCTGCTGTTGTTGTGGCATGAAACTTGAAACAAATGACTCCCTTGAGTGCCACAACAGCACCTCTTCCATCAGCTGTGAGTTTCCTGAGTCATCTTTGTTTTATGTTGTGCAAATATAGGAAAATCTGATTGCAGCTCAAAGTTAGCATAAAAAATACTCATGTTTTCTTGTTCCTAATTTTTGAGGATGCTTGGTAGGATAGTTTCCATATTTTTCGTGTTGAGTCTTTCTATCTTTTCTTCCCACAATCCAAACACATGCAGGTCAGATGGATTAATATGAGTGTACTGGCTCTGTGTTGAGCTCTCTTTGACACAGTGCCAACTGGAATAAACTCCACTACCCTGAAAATGATTAAGTGGGTAAGGAAAATGAATGCTTGCTTTCAAATGGTATCAAGGCTGATTTTTCTTTTAACTGATCAGGCTTCAAATGTACAAGGTTACGGCCATCCATCTACAGCACGATACAAACTTTGGACCAAAGCAACATATTCTTTTTGTGCGTGTGTGTCAAGACATGTTCTGGCGAGGAGGCAATGGAAGTAAATGATCTGACACCAATTAACAAGATCACAAACCACCTTGTTGTCAGAACCAGTCAGCCTCCAGCTGAGGATGCAGATACAAAAATAGAGGAGAAAATGAAGTGTTACAGAGATAGATGGATTGATGGATGGACAAGGGTGAAGGAGCGGAGGAGGAGCGACAAGTGTGTGTGGTGAGAGGAGAGAGGTGGTGAAGGGGAGTACAAGGCGCGCCTCGGGCAGATCATGGGAAAATAGTAGTGGTTTATATGCTGCAGTGAGAAAACTGGATAGATTGGCTTTAGCATGTTGTCAGTCAGCTGGTGGGAGTTTATGATGAGGAAGTATTCCTTCACAATTTCCACAAACCTCAGAGTTCAAAAAAGAGTAAAGTTCATGATCTCAAGTGAAAAGAGTCATTTGATTTATTTAAAACTGCCCTGTGTGTCTTATATTATCTCTATAGACACATGCATGTATTATCCAAAGCTCTTCTTATCTACATTGGGCTATTTTGGAGTTTGAAGATTGCTTTCAGTGTCTGGAGCCTCCTATCTGACTCTGAGAAATCTTACACCCACTCAAGAGTCATACATGATGACACTGTTTCTCCTTCACTTCACAAGAAAAAGACCCTCTGGAGCTCTGTGGTTGTGTAACATGTGGACCATGTATTCTTTGTTTGTTATTCTGAACAGGGAAATTCACATTTGTACAAATGTAATTTGCTATAATCTAAACCACTGACTGTTTTGTATGAGCATATAAACAATAGTTTGAGGGTTTTTCTCAGTGGTGGTGGCGCAGGGACTGGTGTTAGTTCTCCAACTGCATCACACAGTGCCATCTACTGCTCAGCTTCTGTATCTGCTCCGCCTATTACTGTAAACACTAGTTAGAAGTTTCAAGGACCAGTTAGTCACAGGGTTAATGGAGCCAATGCCCTGAGGAGCCTGAGAGCTAAAGCTTGTATGCAGGTATAATTATAATCAAATTGAGCAAAGTGTAAAAGGACCTCGGGGCCAAACCAGGGGAGCGGTTCCACTAACATGATCCCTGCTGTATTACCAAATACAGCATGTTTAATCACATCTATGTATAAAGAATAGAGTTGGTTTCTTATACTCAGACTTTTCTATGGTCTGAAAAAAAATCATGAATGGTTCGCGTCCATCACTGGAGCTCTTGATAGATAAATCCTTCATCTGAATGAATTGCGTGTTTATACTAAAAATAAAATACCATATATTAATAAAAGAAACTGGATTCAAAATGAATGTTTGAGTCTCCAGATCACATCATCTTCATGAATGCCAGTTTCCTGTGAGGTTTTTTTTAGATTGTATTATTTTCATTGGCATATTTTGACACAGAAATTTGTGCATTTGTCATCGTGCATTGTCTGTTAGTCTTTGATAAATAAAAGTTTAACAAGAAAATCACATTCATTCAGTTAAAAATAAATCTTTTAATGAAGCTTCTGCTCCAGCTGCACTGCCTGTGAAGTCGAAAGGTGGGGAGGGCGCCTGAACCTGCTCTGTGCTCCCACCCAGCCGGTTTTCTCTGTAGAATTATTGTATCTTTATAATTATATTATTATAGCTTCCCTGAGTTTTTTCTGCTGGATCTGAGACTGACCAGGAGGAAGGAAGACAAGCAGCACAGCAGCCACTGTGTACCCACCAGGAGTTGGAACACACACTCTGCGCTGCCAGGCTGAGACAAAGAAGACAGGAAGTGTCTACTTTATGCTCCTGCTTCAGGTGTGTTGGCGGGATGTGTGGAGCAGGCTGGCTTCAGGACCTGACAGAGATGCTGGTGGGAGAAACAAAGAAACCTGGCCCTAGTGATTGGGTCATCATAGTGCACACAGTCTTAAACCCCATGGCTACTTTCTGCAGAACAAACCAGCAGTGGAGTATTTACCCGGATTGAGTGGTTGAGCTGCACTTGACTGTGAGTATGTGTCTCCTTCGGGGCACCAGAGGAGCAGAGGGCTGCTGGGAGAATCTCTCTGTTGCCAGAAGAGCCAGCACATACTGAGAGTGAGGAGGAATGAGGAAGTGTGGGGATGGGCAGACAGGGAGGATTATTGAGTTCACGGGAATCTGAAGACGCACTGTTTGATCAGTGATGAGCTATTTCTGGTCACTATGTATTCATCTTATGTGCTTTAATTTTCCACTGTGCATTCTCCATCTTCAGGAAATAAATCACTCTACTGCCTTTGCTGCACATTAGTTCGAGGGGGATCCACACGTTTAAAAGAGAAGTAAATTCTCATAATTTGAATTTATTGGATAGTGACAGTTGAGATGATGGCAGTAAACAGCCATAAAACTCAAGATGTGCTTTCACAGGAGTTATGTGCCACAGCCACAGCTGCTCCAGGCTGCCCCCCGTGCCTCTCAGTCTTCATGCTATGCTAAATTAGCCTTCTGCTGGCTGTAGCTCCATATCTTCTACAGGCATGAGATTATTTATCAATCTCCTCATCCAACGCTCAGCAAAAAAACAAGCATTAAGCATTTTTCCATTAAGTGTTTCATCCAAAAATGTCTGCAAGTGACTGAGTGAGTGATGAAGTTATACCATTGGTCGGCCGAGGGCTGGATTTCTCACATTAGCTTCAAAATTTTCTTTATTGACCAAAGGAAATATACAGTAATCTAAAAACTGGAACTTACCTGCCAGACATACAAATGTAAATATAAAAACAGGGAAAATCTTCAAAAATAAACTACCTTTAAAAAATAAGGATGGATGAAAAAAGAAGGAAAAAGGCAAAGGGGTACATAAGTACACAAATATCAACATATGGATTCAGAGGTGATAGGGAAAAGTTTTCATGATTTTCCAAACGTTTATTATTCTGTTAAATAAACTGAGTGACTTGAGTAGATAATTTAGTTCTATAAGAAAACGTGAAAATTTAGGAATTGAATTGGCATTTTTCTGTTTTTGCTCTTCGGCGCAAACAGTTTCTATTACATCATCAGGGGGCGTTTACAGCTGATCCACAGTTTTCTACCATGTTTCCTCACATAATTCCCAAGACCTTTGTTATAACAGGCCTAATGTGTAGTTTATCATCAATAGGGACACAGCAGAGAGTAACCACACATCTCAAGCTAAGATAACAAGGGCATAACATTTCGAATTATAAAGCCACTTTGCTCACAAACCTGTCTCTTCTCTTCTCTCCTCTCCTCTCCTCTCCCCTCCTGTCCTGTCCACACAACTGTAATTACAGTGTCTTCTTTTTCTTATTAGCAGATAAGACTTTCATAATTGTTCCCTAGAGACCTTGGCCAAACTTAATTAACGCTGGCTAAACACTAGCCTCTCTCTTTCTGTCTCTTTCTATTCCTCTTACCCTTTATCTCCCTCATTCTCTTTGTCCTCCTCACCCCTCTCTTCTGTCTATTTGTGTCTCCCCCTCTTGTTAGACAATGGCATCAGCGGGGAGAAGTAACCAGCGCGTCAATGATAAATACAAGAAAGCCCTTCACAGAAAAATGAAAGCTGGACTTGACACGGGCTTGACTCAGACAACACTGAACAACTGGGGCTTATTGCTGTTGTGTGTGTTAACACACTCGTTGAACTGAATAGTGTGTGTGAATCTATGTGTGTGCGTGTGAGTGAGTGAGAGAGAGAGAGAGAGAGAGAGAGAGAGAGAGAGAGAGGATCTAATTCCTCTGAGCAGTGTAAGCCCTGAAATCGCGCTCTGATCTTCAGCTCTGTAGCCCACTCTTTTATTCCCATTTGTTTGACTTAGAGAGATTAGCCATTAATTACTGGCTAGAGAAATTAAGCACACACAGACACACACATGCACACATACAACAACACACAGATAGTGTGGTGTAGAGCCGTTAAATAGTGCTCATTACACTGACCTTACTGCACAGGCCAAAGATACAGAAAGCTGAGACAGCTCCTTGTACAGGAATTACATACACGTGTTTGCACGCACGCGCACACACACACACACACACACACACACACACACACACACACACACACACACACAGCTGCTGGGGAAACTATTGGTCCAAAGATGCTGTTCTGGGCGAAATCTGGTGGGTTTTAGCTGAGTATAACATCAACCTCCCGCGTGAGAGAGCAGGGGATTAGCACTGGAGAGACAGGCTGACCAAAGCCAAGACTATCCAATATCACAAACACAAGGCACCTGAGCAAGCACAAAGGCAGGCAGTTCAGTGTTTACACAGAACCCTTCAAAGCTTCCCAAAGCCCTTAACATCATGTAGAGCTTCATTTCAAACTGTGCAAATGAGCCCCATGACCCCCAGATAATCTTAATAATTTTCATCTCAATTACAGATCAAATGACAATGTGTAATGTATAAGGAGTCAACCTTACTGAAAAACCTACATAAACTTATATTACCAAACTTATGCTTCTGCGTTTATGTAGTATGAAGTTACTCACAAATCGAGAGCCAAGCTGGAGTCTTTTAGCAGCTTGCAGGATTCTCCATCTTGTTAAAGCCAGAGCAGTATTAACTCCACGGTCAGTCTGGGAAAGTAATTCAGCCTTGTATTTGTCCACTGAGACCAAGGTCACATGAATGACACTGACAGCGCCGATAAAAACTTTTAAAAACTTTATGGATGGTTTGACGGCACACCAGCTGACCAGGATTTCAGCCTGTTTTCCTAATGGCCAATCTGCCTGTGTTGTGGTTTCATCTCTTTGTCTCTTTGTTGGAGGCCTTTTTAGACGAAAACTGGCAGGTCACTTTTACCTGAACTCTGCACTGTGCCATCTTGCACGTGGGCGGTCCCAGTACATAAACACTGGGGGGGGGGGCAACGGTTCAACAGGGAGGACATGCACACACACATGGACTAATATGCACACACTGCCAGACCAGATACCAAAACAAAGAACATAGAAACTCAGATGACCACACACATAAAGGGGGTGTGGCTTTGTTTTCTATTCAGGATGCGATGACTACACTATATCTTTACATATACATTAATTGTTGTAGTAGTTTTTGTAGTTTGTCAAGCACCATTAAATTAATTGTCACCAAAAAGAAAAATAAAACAAAACAATGTATCTCAAACTTGCATTTGTTATTTTTAACCTGTCGTGGAACAGTGACTTCCTGTCTACATTACTGATTGCTTTTGATTGGACAATGTTACTTGTGTTTCTAAGTAGCTAATTAACATACAACTAGCATATGAACATATGACTGTGCGTTTGAAACTAGCACAAACATGTAGCTGCAAAGAATTTGGAAAGAACATCACACAAACTAAGTAATGGATTTAGCAATTGCCCAACCCTGGAAACTTCCCTCCCCTCCTCTTGAGCACAGTAACAAAGCAAACACAATCCAAAATTCACTTCAAAAAATGTCATTCTTCAAAGTGACATATTATTCTTCTAGGTTACAAATGGAGGCATAAAAAGCAGGGTTATCTAGACTGTGATTCACGGCTGTGTCTGTTTCAGTTTAGAGAAACCTCCACCACAGACACGTTTCGTACTATGTTGCCTGCATTTGAAGAGTCAAGGTCACTGACAGGGCAGCACAAGCCGCTCAGCTTTCATCCCAGGGACAGAACTAATTCCTCAAACATGTTTTATTCATTATGCAACTGCCTCACCTCTGAATGAATTTTATTTATTTTGCATGTGGCTGCCCACAAAAAAATCACAAATATGAACAGACAAGTATTTTTGTTTACCTGCTGTAACAATTTCCAGAAGGTGGAGAACATGGCTGTGGTATCGTGGAGGCCGAGGGAGCGCTGAAGTTTAGCCCTGTGCAGCGGGTGTCTGCCTCCCTCTGGTGGATGTAAACTGTTTAACATTACACACACAGCAGTTTATTCTTCAGTAACATCGGTCACACATCAGCAGGTTTGTCTTCACAAATTTATTGTCTTTATTGTTTAAATTCACCAAAATTTTTTCTGCATAACTACATCCAACAGCTTTCGCAGTTGTCGTCACTGTGACCTCATTAACACCCGAGTGACAACAGTGTGACATCATCAGCGCCGCCATGACATCACAGCATCATGACATGGCTCAAACGGCAGAAAAAAACTACTGACAGTCAGTCCATCCCAGAGTCCGTCGTCAATAAAAGCATCTCGCCGCTACCCGTGTAAAGCACAAACATTGCACATCAACTTATAGCATAGCATCAAGTCTCCCGCAATTTACTGCTTAAAAACCAAAACCCACCCGCCCCCTCTCTTTAACATGGAGTCAAATAAAACGATAAACATGAGTGGAAGTGTTTTCTCCTGAACCAAACATGGGTTTACAGACCAAGTACAATATAAAATACAGTGGTTGCTGCAAGTATCAGTAATGGTTATGATGAACACCAATAGCACTGTGTGCGCAATCATAATGCTCCAGTACTGTGATCTCATACCTTTGCTTACTTTTCCCTAAATATCCACATTTAATATTTATCATGTGCAGACCTAGATTTAGAAAAAGGAGGAATATTAAACAAACACTTTTTCTTACCTGTGCTACTTTCTAGATACATTATTAAACAAGATTAAATGTTGTATTTGCTTTTGAAATGTATCTGGGTATATTTTATAAGTTGACATTCCCTTTTAAATTTGCATTCGAGGCCATACATATTGACACAAGGCCTTAGATGGGATTCTAGAAATACTGGGCACGAAATCCCCCAGAGAAACCCCCACCCCCCCTAAGAATTTTTTAACCTGCTACTTAAACAGTCTTTCTCACATTTCCTATATCACATCCATTGTCAAAATATATTTCTTGTAAATTTTCTCTCCCTATATAACGATCTGTTGTTTTAAAGCTGGTATATTTATGTTCTTATCCTAAAACAGTCAAATTCTTTTGAGTTTCAACTCTAAAAAAATATCAAAATCTGGCTTTAAAACTCCGCTGTGTAATATGTGAGTTACTGTATAATGCACATTCTCTTCAAGTCATCAGAACCTTCTCTTCCCCTATAATAATACTGTGCACACTCAGTGTCCTTGATTGTAGCTACAGTCTTGTCTATGGGTCCAAAAAAGATGTGTCATCATTTAGCTGGATATTTGAAAACTTTTTTTTACTCTGATTATGCCTCTACAACTTCGAAAGGATTTCTAAAATGCTTTTAAAGAACTGGAATATTTCATGCTATATGGCAGCATTTTTGCATTGATTCAGCTCTTTTCTGTGATGGTTTGGGGTCTTTATAAAAGTGCTCATTTCATTTCAAACTACAGGTACTATCTTTACATTTATATCTTTACTATCTCTCTGTTCTGCCTCATCATTTTCTATCTAATATACTCTCATTTGGTATCACTTGCCACTTTTGACACAACACTGTATATCCTAGCTGTTTATATGTCCACTTAGTGAAGTTAATATATGGCTATAATCTCCTTTGGTACCATCTAAATGATGAGAAGCCTAACGTACAGTGTGCTCGTAGATTTCCTGTTGTCCTCAGAAAAAATGAGGGTAAATATAATTTAGACTGTGACATTCTTTATACTAAAATTTACACCTTTTTTACTATAAGACTATATTAGGTTCAAACATAAAGAATACTGTAAATGCAGGGTTAGATCTGCTCTACTTGTCACTCTAAACTCTCCATCTTTTTCTTTTGTAATAATATTTTAAGTTCTGTGTTAGTAACACTATGAACCACGATGATCCAGATGATACTGAAATGTGTGCATCCTTCAGAAAGTCAAAGAGTTTCAAAAACAGTCCTTCATCATAAACGCTGAGAAACTAAAAGGAAGAAAAATGGCATCAGAACAATGTCAAGCAAAGTTTCCCTCCCACATTACTTGCATAAATCTCTTCATAAAATCATCTGCTATATACAGTAATACATTTAATTGTTACATACATGGCTCATCCAAGCCTAGCAAGTCTCTTGAACAGTACTACACCATAATCCAGTGACCATGTTTTCATCCCTCTTCATCAAGACCAAAATAACCAAAAGTCAAAGTTCCTTATACAGTAGACATCTTTCAAGTAAAAGAAGTGTTTTTCTAAGAATACTGGTGCGTTCACATAATTGTAACAGACTAGAGTCAAACAACAATTGAAATCCCTTCTAATCCAACTCATCATATTGTAAATGTTTTTATCAAAGGCGCTCGTATCTGCCATAACCTCTGCAGCGACTGCAAAGCTACAAGTCACAGAGGTGCATATGAGCAGGATTTCAGTGTGCATATTTGACCCCAGTCTGCCTCATGGTTATCGGACAAAACTTCATAATCAGATGACTGACAGAACATAGTGACTAATTCTTGTTTTCATTGCTGAATCTGATGAAGGAAAAAGGTAAATGAAGTATTTTTTTTTAAAGTACAGAAATGCCATCATAACCACAGACAACTAAGCCGCCATTTTCTCTGCTGAATGTAATTTTTTTTTTTTTTTTTGCCTTGAAATAAGGTGAGTGAAAGAGAAACACTCACTACATCTTTTTTTGTACAGTAATCCATTGATAATAATCAATGCACAAAAGTAAAAGACAAAACCACACAAATATCCAAAAACTGAAATTGAGACAGCTCAAGACATGATATTTTTTTCCGTTTTCCTTTGATTTTTCTTTTTTTGTCACTTAAGTTTAAAATACACATATTAACCAGCTGTAGAAGGTTTACATAGGAATTTGGATTCATCAAAAAAAGCACAGTTTTAAGTCAGTCCAGCATTCCTGGCTTTAGAGTGGACTTAGGGGAAAGTCCAGGAGGGTCCAGTCCAGTCCAGTTCAGAGAAGTAGACTATTGGCCACAGCTGGGGCACTGCTGTACTGGTAACGCAGTGCTGAGGGCCATCGTGTGCTGGGCAGATGGCTGTTACTGTACGATGATTGCTGGGGCAGAGAACTTGTCACACTGCGCTGCATTTCTCACTGTACTGTACTCACCCTGTTCGCCCACATGTGTTGTTATACAGGGAAGCACAGTACAGCTTCAGGCAGCTCATCTCAGCTTAGTTCAGTTCAGCAGCGTTGAGGGGCCTCTGGCTGTACAGTGGTGGTCACTACAGAAGAGGCAGTCTACATAGAGATAGTGAGTAGGGGGCCCAGAGGGGCCAGTAAGGGCCGGTGAGGCCGGGGGCTCAGGGAGCAGAAAGAATACAGAGAAAGAGAGAGAATTATGGCTGAGCATTTGCATTGGTAAGGACATTGAAGTGGAGTTTTGACCAGGTGACAGAGCTTACAGGGCGGACGAGTTCTGAGGGATGAGAAACGCTTTGAGCTGCAGATGAAATGGGCTGAGAGCAGATAGATGGAGGCGCGGCCAGTGGAGAGAGGGACAGCTGGAGATCATGTGGGGGTCAGGGGGGGTCCACTGGTGATGAAGGGAGGGAGTGGTGATACAGCTCCAGAGAGTCTGCTGTGAGAAAGAGGTCCTCTACCCATCCAAAGAGACACCTGCAGGTAAACAGAGTGACCACATAAGACAGACCTGCCATCACATCAGACATTTAGATTGATTCAGCAGCTACTGTTTGTGATTATTTGTGTATCAGTTCAGTATAAAGATCTGTTTGTCACATGAATTTGAACATAAGCTTTCTTAAGGGGATCGCAAGGAAACTGAGAAAAGCCATACTCACAAATATTCTTTTATCCCATTCCATCAAGATAGCTATCTCAAGATATCAACATATTATCAAGAGAAAGGTGTTTTTGTTATCCCGAGACAATGAGATATTATCAGGAGAAAATTATTTTTTGTTTTCTTAATGTGGTAATGTGATAATTTTCACATTATTTCAACAACAAAACTCTGTTATCTCATGCAAAAAATAGTTTTCTAATGATAATATGTCATTATCTCGAGATAACGAGCCCTGTTATCTTGAGAGAATGGGATAAAAAATATTTGCAAGTGTGACCTTTCTCAACTTCTGTTGTATGGAGAGCTTGAAGGTCCAAATTGAGATTCAAAAAAAGATTTTTACTATAGACTGTACACTCCAATGTGGAAGTGCTTATTATGTGTGTTGTACCATCCATTTTTATTTAACCTCCACTGTTAGAGTTAAAAACTGTTTTATAAAACAGCAATGGTCTGCAGACAGTTATCAGACAGGAGTCAATGGTATGAATATGTCTATGTGAGCTTACCTTCCTATTAGTGACTGAGCTATGCTAACAAGCTAACAAGTTTGCTTACTGACTGTTAGTGTGCTCATTAGCTTGAAGATCATCAACGCTGTGATTTGTTTCAGTTAGAGAGAGAAGATTCAAAATGATAAGAGGTTATATCTTGACATTTGAATCTTACTTTTTTTTTTTAAATCACTCCAATAGACCAAAGTTGTTTCTCTACAGCTACCCAGCATTTACTGCCTTTGGATATGAACATAAATAACACTTCTCCTTGTAAAATGACAAATTACAGAAATTCCCTTCATTGCTAAACAAACATGACGACATAAACTGGCAGTGCTGAGATGCGCTGACCCACCAAGCTTGCGTTCAGTGTCACAGGTAGACAAATTCAGCAGATTGTTTCAAGGTGACGTGAGTTCTGTGGGGAGAAGAGAAGAGCTGCTTCACACACTGGAAAAATACTCTTTAGAGAATGTGTTTGCAGCTCACTGTGTGCAGTATGTGTCTCACCGGCGTGTCGTTCCACTGCCTTGGCAGGTCCTCTGGCTCAGGTGGGTAGGACATCCAGGACGGGCTACGGTACGAGGACGGCGGCGACATGACGAAGTAGTCTGAGTAACCCGGGCGGTTGGATGATATAGCATAGACTGCTGTTATTGGGTTTCCTGTGAGATGTAAAGATGGATTCAGTCAATTAATGGACTTTACTTAACATAGCCCTGTTTCCATTTCAACATCCTAGAATTCTGTCTTACCTGAGTAGGTGGTAATAGACTGGTCAACAGTAACAGCAGGGAAGGGGGTCCTGGACAGCGGCAGGTAGGGAGCACCGTTGTGCTGCTGGGCCTGGAGGTCTGAGGCCTCTGACACACGAGGCTTCAGACTAACATCAGGGGTGGAGCTGATGATGAAGGAGGGACAGATGTTACTCGACATGTTGTCACCAACTAACTCTTCAACTGATTAGCTTTTTACAGCAGTCGTTTAATGCTGTAGCACAAAACTAAAGCAAATGAAGCAAAAAAGAAGGTGAGATCAGTAAGTGTCAAATATTTTTTTAAATTTCAACTGTGGAGGAAAGCTTTGTTTATTCCTACTTTTCCACTGCAGTGGTGGATGTAAATAACATCAACCAGAAAGGCTGAAATCTCCAAAGAAAATTTTAGTCTGTTTGCTTAAACTTAAACAAGTGGAAGTGCAAACAGCAAACTGGTAAAAATGTCTACAAAATCTTGATAGTTTGCTTTGTGGCCAATATGACAATTTTATGTCACGGTTGATTGTACCAACTGTACTCAGTCTACCCTGATAACATGGATTATGATTGGCTATTGATGGCTATGATGACTGTCTACATGCGACTTGCCACATAGGATCTCTTTATATGTGATGTTCAACTAAACTGAAATTTCACTTCAACAGTTCAAATGTCAGCTGGTATGTAAGCATCGACAGCAGATGAACGGTCAGTTTGTTTATGTTTGGTCTTTTTGAATAGCTTTTTCCTATAGACACATCAAGTATGGTCTAATTATATTCAAAGTATTTTAGACATACTAATAGTACTTAAAGACATACAATATTACAAGCCAAGTATTGCCACAGGAAACAAGACAGCAATGTGTTTGTTTGATTGTTTGTTTGTTTTAAATGTAGTTTCATTTTGCTGCATGGGGTAAACATAAACAATCCTGGCAAGGCAAAAATGTGGTCAAGGCAGAACACACACTTACAGTAACACGGTGTCATTGTATTACAGCATGTGTTTTAATCTGCTTCCATGAAAAAATATTTTAACAAGAGCAGAGCTGAAACTAAAACCCCTAAGATACTTTTAGTTCAACAAAAATAAATACATGATTCAGTTTATCCTCATCTGAATTTTACGCCTTAAAACCTTAATGTGAAAAAAAGACAGAAATACAAGAAGAAAATACAACTGAATAGCTGTCAATCCAAATACAATATGAAAAATCACAATAATTGAATCATTCTGAGACTAAACTTCTGACGTCTGACTATAATTTCAGGAAGTTTTCAGTGGCTGAACTCATGATCATAGCTATGTCTGTGTTCCAGAGCCTCGTCATGTTGTCTGTCCAGACCACCATTTTCCATTTTCAGTGTGACAGGTTTTTTTCAATTTGTTCCCACTTCTTCTACATTGAAATCTCCTCCTCTCCACTGTAGCAGCCCTGGCTACTGTTGAGTGACAGTAAAGGACCAGCGAACAGATGAAGTCATCGCCAGACATCAGGACTGTAATGCACTGTGCACACCGATGCCTCACAGTGCATACTAAGGAGGAATTAACATGCTGCACTCGTCCTCCCTGAGGGCACAGAGGAGCTTATGTATGACATGCTGAGTGATTAACTACTAAAACATTTAACTTCTGGTTTTAAAGCAAGAATAATGGTCACACTCACATAGTTCTGATTCAAAATGAAATGAGTAATGAGTAATTAGAAAATTATAAAACCAGCAAAGCTGTCTCTGTCAAAATCTTATTTGTATCTTAATGAAATTCTAAAAATCTAAATTATATTCTTGTTAGGATGTTATTGGGGTTCTTATCAGTTGAGTTTGAGCGTTCCTGTCAGTCTGCAGCGCATCGCTGCTGGAGCATGTTAAGTTGCATGTGTTATTTTCTCCATTTAACCACTAGATGGCGAACATGCTCCTCTGTGCAACCCCAAAACAGCAGCGCAGTCAATCACTCTCTGCAGTGCTGAAGTGCCCAGCAACATGGTGCACACAGCAGCAGCATTTAAATGAAGAAGCTGCTTGCTTCAAACGATGCTGACGAACATATGGGCCTGAGAAAGGGAAGTGAGAGGCAGAGGCAGAGAGTGGATGAGGAGGGCAGAGAGTACAAATGATGCCGATTGATATTCTGATGCTTTGTTTCCACAGTCTACTCTCCTGTGTGCTGTACTGCAGCATTTTGATTGGCTGAGGAGTCCCCGAGGAATGCTTTTAAATGCCATATGTGAACATTTTCTTTAGATTTGATCCCCACATGCTCAACATAGTGGATATTAGAATAATTACTCCAGTCTATATCTTGCCTTTTACAGAGGGCACAGATTGTTCCTTTTATTATTATTATTTATTATTATTTTAATATATTTTCTAATTTGAGTGTCTGTTAGTGTGCATTTGGCTATATTTGTCTGAGTGTGGGTGGTACCGTCGTAGTGAAGTCCCAGGTGGTGGTCCTGGTCTTGAGGGGATCAGTGGCGGGGGCGAACCAATGCCCATATCAGGAAGCTGAGTGAACCGGAAACCCTGCAGGAACCACAAATATAATTTAGACTTGGTGTCTGGTAAGCATCTGGACTCAACTCTGTAAATACAAAATAACCAACACAACCTTGAGCTAAAACTACAATACAAGATGAAGGGACAATGAACCGGGCAACTTCATTTGCTGGTGGGTGTTCAGTCGTCAGTTTCTCTTTAATCTTTGTTAAGCTTTTCCCTTGCTGGTCAGCTGCTGGCCACACGCTGACAGGAGTAACAACAGCTTTTCTCCTTTGACCGCACAGTAACAATTCAGTGAGAATTTATGTAAGAATACAACTTACATGACCCTCTCTAAAAAATGTGTGTAAAAGTCTTTATAAAACCTAAATATGTATGACCTTGACACTAAGAGGCTTTATTCATTTACCAGCGATATTAGGCCAGCTTCCACTTGCTCTGCACGGTTTTTACTTGCAGTAGATTATATGACAACATGTAAAGTAAAAGATGCTGGTGAGAGGTGAACCCACAGAGAATCATTATCCGGTGTGTTTTAGTGCCTTTCAGCCCATGTTTTGGTTTTACGACCAGAAGCTTTATTGTTCTGGTTCACTCTCACTGCTCTCACCAGCGTTGTTTCCAGCAGCAGCTGTATTCAGCTGAAAAGCTTTAAAAACCCCACTGTGTGCTACCTACCCAGCACCAAATGGCTGACAAAGTTAGACACTAACTGGCGAAGACAGAGGTAGTGGAGCAGCTGAAGAGCCAAATTATTTCCCTCGGAGAGTAAAAACCATAGACCATAAGAGTGAATATTGGACTTCCATTTATCAAGTGGACCAAAATGCCCAAATGTCTGCTCCAAAACGATGCTAATGTTACTCATGTCAACTGGATTTGTAAGCAACTGTCACTCTGACTCTTACAGTTTGATAACTTCCCTTAATTGTAATCAATGTAACTTTAACTTAATACTACAGTTTGTTTCTTTTGTTTCTCTTCCCCTTGCTGTGAATGTTTTTTATAGGAAAGACATGGCTGTTGAATTTCGTAAATGCAATTTTTCCAGTGCTGTGAGCACCAGATATAAAACCCCATTGTCCTCCACAGTGGAGACACAGATATCTCAAACCTTGAACAAAAAGGACTAAACTATCTGCACAGTTCGATGCAACTACAGGCAAGTTTTTTGTTCATCTGTTTGGGTAAACAGATCCTATAACCTCCATGTAGTGCTTACTGGTTTGGGCAGGCTGCACTGATGCATTTCCTCATAGCCCATGCTCCTCTGCCTGCCTCCACAGGGATGGTTCATTGTCCCTGGGGCACTGGTCACCCCGTCACTGTAGTGGCTGGTGTGGGAGGGGTTGTAAGCGCTGTGGGCATGGTGGTGGTGATGGTGGTGGCTGCTGATGAGAGACAGGAAAGTTAACGAAAAAGAAGCAGAGATGTTCAGATGAATCTACTGTACTTTTTGAAAAGCAGCTAGGGAATGTGCTGCCCACACTTCCACTGAGGTCAGACCGGGATGTCAGGGCACCTCTCTCTTTTCTTTCCTACACAATTCTGTAAATCATGCAGATGTGCGAAGAAATAAATCATCTCTGAAAAACATGAATTTACTTGGTTGGAGGGGAAGGTGGGTCATGGTCCGGAGGTGCCAAACTGAAGGCGTTGCCTAGCAACATATGCATCTGCGTGCGGACCTCGTCAATGGATGGCTGAGAGCTGAGTGTGGAGGAGTCTGAGCCGCGGTGAGCTTTGACCCCCAAGCTGCCGTTCCCGGTGCCAGTAGATCCACCTCCGTAGCCCAGAGAGCTCATCAGACGGTCCACATTGGTCTCTTCAAACGGTTCTGGTTCACCCTGTAGAGAGAGGGATAGACAGAGAGGGATAGACAGAGAGAGAGAGAGAGAGAGAGTGAGAGAGAGAGCACAGTCAGCAGGAGAGGAGTGCATTCATCAGCCTGTCCATTCAGTGTTGAGGATATGGACACCAAAGTCACACGTGTTCCTGACAGATCAAGTCACCTTCTCTGACCACCTACTAGATGAACGTCTGACTTCCTCAGAAAGGAAATCTAGACTAAACAATCAGTTTTCTGACTTGTCTATGGGAAAACATCTCTACTTCTCACTTGATTTATTACCTCAGTAAAAGTTTTCCTGATGAGTTTATGGTCTCAACCTCTGGTTTGAATTTTTCTTCAATACGACATGATGTTTATTTTTTAAATTATGGTCCTTTTAGAAGACAATATACGATAAAGCGGAGTATGCATTAGGGCAGGGTGACCGTGTGATTGACAGACTGTACCACACATGGCGACCTGCCTGACAATCAGGATAGAGTACGGAGCAGGTCAGGTCCACTCCTCACTCCTCCTCAGCTTCTCATCCAAATTTGATTTCTTCTGGTTTCAAAAACCAAGGTGGCGGTGGCTAAATTACAAACTCCAGGCTTCAAAACGGCAGTTACCAAACCAATGGTTGATGTCACGGTGGGTTGCCACTTGGTTTCAACATTTATAACACTAGTTCCAAACCTTTTTATCTGATGTGCCCCTTCAACCCCATCTGTATCAAATGTTCAAAAAGGATTTAATTGTAAATGTGACGGTAGTTTTTCACACAAGCATGGTGATCAATGTTTACATCTTTTTTAGTGGATTAGGGGCGGTTGTGGCTCTGGTAGAACGGGTCATCCATCAATGAGAAGGTCTGTGGTTCAATCCCCAGCTCCTCCAGTCCAAATATCTAAGTATCCCTGAATCCTTAGCTGCCCCTGACGGCTGTTCCATCAGTGTATGAGTTGTGTATGGGTGTGATGTAGGAATGTGTGAGTGAAAGGGGGGGTGTGATAAGTTCAGGGCTGGTTAATATCACGATATTAATGAGAACATTTTCCAGTATTGAGAGATATTACATTACATGCTAAATTTATGCAAAATCATATTGAATATCAGACATCAAAAAACATCAATAACTTATGTTGTCAGTTTTTAATTAAAATTTGCTCTGAACAGTGTAATAAGATAACAAAATCTGATCTAAACTGATAAATGATGTGAAATTTTTACCCAACCCTGACACACAATCCAAAACAGCTAACACACACACACTCACACACATAAGCATGAAGCAGGCAAATCAACTATAGCCCCAAACCTGAATACAGAATACAGCAGGCTAGTTATAGCAACAACTCTAAAGCATGAAAACCAAACCGATAAGATATAGTGTGTACCTGCTGCACACATACACACAAATACATGCTCATGCACAAACACACTCTGCTCCCCTTCTGCCTTTTCAAAGAGTTTGGCGCATCCAAAGCTATTAACTGCTATCGAGCTTCCCATCTGAATCCATGAATAGGCTATAATCATATTCAGAGTCATTGACATTCAGCTAGGTAACACCGATGCTGCTGTTACTGCAGTGAAGCAGAGAAGCAGCATTTAGAGAGTTCACTCATTTCGTCTCCATTTTATCTCCTGCTCTCTCCGTCTTTCTTTCTCTTTTCTCCATCGTTTGCTCTCTTTAAAATGAAGGAATCGTTCTTTCTCTAATCATTTTGTCATTTCCCTCCTTCTCCTTCTTACTTTCTCTATGTCTTTATCTTTCTGTTTGGTGTAGGTTTATAGTTTGAAAGGTAATTTGTTAATCCTCTAGGTGTGAGCTCAGAGTGTCAGAGCTAGAGTAAAGGAGGGAAAGAAAGGATTAAAGTTATAAATTCTCTCAGCAGATTATTTTATTAGTTTGACAAAGTGGCAGAGCTTTCCTTCGCCACGACCATCATGTGACCCATTTGGAAGAGGAAGGATTCAGCCAAGGTTTCATCATTTCCCTGTATGACTCACCTGGTCAGAGGTTGAACCTGAGCTTACAGTTTTTTACAGAATCTAACTTCAAATTTCTTTGCATTGCTACCAGTCTTGGTAGCAAGTATTTTACTGAATTTCTGTAGCAGCACCATCCTCCACCCACAGATCCTTTGTTCTGGTTAAAACTTCAGGGTTATAGATGTAGTTGCTTCAAATCACTGACATTTTTAAAACCCATTATGATTTTATCTCTGTGGCCTTTCCTGCACCTGACATGTTGTGCTGGTCTCTACTGGCCTTAAGTCTGGCTCAGTGTTTTAAAACACTGTAAAGAACATTCAAGGTACATAAACTTTCGGTTTACTCACATCATAGCCATTGTTACGAATGCCCCGTCTGGATCTTTCTCTCAGCACCAGCAGGTCCATCTCTGTCTCCACTGGGCTCGGGCTGCTCAGAGACTGTCTGCTCCAGTAGGTGGGCTCCCGTGGGTGGGAGTACCTGGTAGACAGGTGTGAGAAAAAAACACTTTTAACACTGCAACTTAGGCTCAGGGCCATATGTGCTGCTGATGACTCTTATGTTCTTTGTATTTTGGAGGAGGGAGAATTTCGGGGGTTAAGAAACAAATGGTTTATATGTAACAAATTGAACATGTACATGGTGGGATCTTTAAAGTCCAATTCCAGTATTTCTATACTTAATGTCTTTAGGCAGGTTTGGAGAGAGGTTTGAGAAAAAGGACGATTTGAAAGCTTTTTATGTAGGTCAGTAATATTTAATATGATTCATCTGTAAAAATCACGGTGCATTTGTTTTGGTTAAATACAAAACAACTGTGGAGTAAATTGTCATGATTGATTACTGATCATATCTATGTTCACTTTAATTAAGTTTGGATTCACTCAGTACTGTAGAAATTCTTGTTCCTGGTTTTACCTGATTAATTCAATTGTTTTTGTGGCCACATTTAAATCAAAATTTACAAGCACGAAGCCAAAGGTTCCTGAGTTGATTATCTGTGTCATACAGTACATTTCATCTACAGTATAACTCAATGTAGAACCAAACTAGAATTACTGAATCACTGTTGTTTTCCTCCACCAACCAGTCAAATTGCAGTGAATATGGTCACAATTTCCCCTTCCTGAGTTAGAATGGCCAGAGGTGTTTTTGCATATGTCACAGTGAATTTGACCTCTGATCATTTGGATATAAAATGTCATCATGTCATCATTTCATCCTGTTAGATTAGATTATTACCATAATTAGCATATGAATTTGTGAGTTATGGCCAAAAATGCAACTTGTGAGGTCACAGTGACCTTGACCTCTGACCACCAAATTCATTCAATCAGTTGATTATTGAGTCCAAGTGAATGTTTGTGCCAAATTTGAAGAAATACCCTCAAGGTGTTACTGAAATATCACGTAATATCACTGACTGTCGGAGGTGCAGAGGCATACAAAAGCTGCACAGTCAATACAAGAAATTTTGTTCCATCATCCTCCTCCGATTGCTTGCTGTATACTTCTTATATTTGCTTTAACACAGTTTATGGGGAAACTAAACGTGTCAATTGAGTAAATGGACAGTGATTAAAGCAGAATTTAATTTAGGCAAATAAGGAAAATGTTGAGGTCTCAGAGCAGATGAAATTATTTTCTCTCGTATAAAAACAACTTCATGATTTAGACAGATTGTTTTACTGCTGCTTAATGGGTTAGAGTTGAGGTTATTAAAAAAGCAAAGACGTGCTTGTCTTTGCCTGAACAGCAGATACAAGAATTCATGAACTGTGTCAAGGTTGAATGTGTTAAATCAGTTGGTGACAAAAGGAAGCAAAACAGGCACTTATCTGCATGGACTGTAAAATATTAATGTGCTGATTTAAAATCATCAACTTTCACTATTCACTCACTCCTTAAATGTTGCTTAGCAACTATTCTCTCCAGCTACAGATCAGCAGTAGATCTATATCTTGTGGTGAAATAAATGCAGTTCAAATAAGATTAATTCTGCCTAGTCAGTTAAAGCTCTTACTTTAATAGTCTATTCCTTGAATAATGATAAAATGAAATGGGACAAAAACAGAATAATTTCATAGTCTTCAATAATGAACTAGATGTATACTTTTAAACTAAACTCTAATCCTCTAATTTTGGGATTGTCAAACACTTGTACATGACTGTCACATTTGGTGAGATGTTGTCCCAATGTTGGGATATACTTTTTGTGGTTGATCCTTTTGATTTGTTTAACCATCTTCAGTGTAGTTCAGGCCAAAGAAGGCTCTGATTAGAGAGATGTTCTGATATGTTCGATCATGTTATGCATTTAATCATATCCAAATTAAATAATTTCACATTTTTCTTGTATCTCTCACTAACCTTACTATTGTCTGCTGCCATACCTCTTATGACATCCTGCAAAGGAGGCCCTCTTCTCCTCTGCAGTCATTGGCTCCTTGACCCCATTGTCGTGACGACTATGCCTGGTGTCACGGTGACTGTAAGCATGGCTGCTGCTCTCAGACAGCGAGAACTCTCCGTAGCCTTTTCTTCGGGCCTTCTGACGCAGTTTGTTCCTGTAGTGCTCGATGTCCGACTTCTGCTTCAGCCCACCATGGTTTGCCTGCAGACAGAAAATTCAAGTATTAAATTCGAGTAATCAAATCATCAGGTTCCATATGCAGAGGGGCAACCAACTGAGTGATGTTTTAATTTTGTATGATGAACTCCTTAAGTTTTGAAACTTTGTCTTTGTCCTTTTTCTCTGGTGCTAAGAGAGAATGATGTGTTTTAAGAAACATCCCCTGCAGCCCGATAATCAGAGAGAGTGACACGCCCTGATCATGATATTTTCTGCTTATGTAAACCAGTCAGTTGCAGAGGAAGTGGAAAACCAGAGAGCCCCAGAGGGGACTTTCTGGTCTTATGTTAATAGATGAAGGGATAATCTATTGTCAGCCTGTGTATTGCTGTCTCAGCTGCAAAGAGGTGCAGAGGGGTTGATGTGAAAAAAGGAGGGAGGGGAGGAAAAGAGTGAGAGGTGTGACAGACTGGGTGGGACAAAAGTGAAAATAAGGGTGAGGAAATTACTCTAGCAACAACAGTTAAATTCTGTATCAATGTGTCGCAAGTAGAATAAATAATACTAACCCTACCTCGCTATCTATTTTAAAGGCCCCAGAATGTATAAAGGTAGATTACCATATGTTTTTTGATTATAAAGCAGGTCTAGGTTCTATATTAATACTGTGAAAGTATTAAACCCTCAGAAATGCACACAGTCTGTATTCAGAAACTAAGCATTAAAACGAGCTGTCAGGACTTCTAGAACTTTGTGATGTCACAACAAAGCAGTCACCGCCCTCAGCCACGCCCCAAGCCCTGCTGACCCGAACCCAACAACCAACCTTGCAGGATTTGGTTTATCTGAGTGTTTACCTGAAATCTGCTATATTTTTATTTGATCATTCAGAAATCAGTGAGCCAGTCAGAAAGGCTCAGAGCCTCTCTTCTGATTGGCTTTCAACCATGTATCCATCATTTTATCTTACCACTTCAATTGTTTAACCATGACCTTTAGATAATTTAACCATTTATCCATTACTTTTAGCAACTATTACAATATTTATCTTTTTGCTAGCTTCACTGTTTAGACTTCTCTGATGACTTGTTGACTAGTCATGCATTCTTAGTCACAACAAGTAATGCCCTGGTGTTACAGCTGACTCAATATGTGAATATATATCTAATATATTTATATTTAATCAGATTTTTTAAAACTAGTTGAGGTACAACACAATCTTCCCTGGCAGCTCCAGAAGTA
Source organism: Trachinotus anak (assembly GCF_046630095.1). Classification (NCBI taxonomy): domain Eukaryota; kingdom Metazoa; phylum Chordata; class Actinopteri; order Carangiformes; family Carangidae; genus Trachinotus; species Trachinotus anak. The sequence continues at coordinate 22,202,913 of NW_027273853.1, read as the reverse complement.
TGCCCTGTTTGGAGTCACTAACGTAAAGCATCAACAGTTCCAAATATAAACATGAACCGAAGGATATGTGTGACAAATATCTGCCACACTATGTGATGACCAAATTCCTCTGCAAGTGTTAGTGTGACTCACGATGATGATGATGTTCTAGTTTTCGTTCTGTCCTATACTGTCAACACTGCAGACTCAACTCAAAGCTGAGTGTGATTAAGCCTTCAGGGTGTGTGTACATTATGTATACAGGATGTGTACGTGCATGTGGAGACTCACCTCCCCGTTGAGGACCACAGAGTCTTGGCTGTGGGAGGAGGAGGAGGGGTAGGAGTAGGTTGGCTGGGCCGTCATGGGTTTAATGGTGATGAGACGCAGAGAGCCTGAATGGTCCTCATATGGGTCTGAGAAGAAGAGAAAGACAAATAGGTTAGTAATAAGCAGACAGTAACAGTCCTCCCAGGAAGCTGTGACGTTGCAATCATAGGAATTATCACAATTTCTACCAATATCTACATAATTTACATTTGCTATTTCGTCTAGTCCTCTGAGTATGATGTCAAACTACAGGAAAAGGTTTGCATTATTAGCATTTTGGCCCTACAATGAATGCACTGTCCTCTGTTCAGGAGCATTTTTGTGAAATATGCTTACTGTCAGAGCGTTAAATAAAAAGATCAATACCTCTCTCAGGTCTGTACAGTAAACATGAAGCTACAGTCTGGAGTCTGTTAGCTTAGTACAACAAGCCTGGCTCTGTCTGAAAGTAACAACATCCATCTACCAGCACCCCTGAAGCTCACTTATTGACCGATTAGACCTCATTTGCTGAATCTGTACAAAAACTTATGTGTAAGAACAACAAGTTATGGCTTTACATTGTGGTTATGTGCAGAGCCAGGCTGTTCCTGACTTTACGTGAGTCAGACATAGTCCTATGTGAACATACAGCTATGAGGGTGGTATCATTTTCCTGATCTTAATCTCAGCAAGAAAGCACTCTGTCCATGAGTATTTTGTTTTCCCAAATACAAAAATGTGTTTGTGTTTCGCTGGAAATTGAGATTTGAATGGAGTTTATTGATAGCCAGCATTGCTTTTAGCTGGTGAGTTGTGTTGCTTAATTTGCCACTTGTTATGTGCAGTTAATATTTAAAAAATGTAAAGTATGGATACTCTGGTACTGTATCCAGTCTGGTAAATGATAAATGTGCAGAAAAGAGAAAACAAATAAGAACCAAACTCTTGAGATCTAAACAGGTCTACAGCGAGAGCGGTATGTACAGTATATTAGGTGTGTGAGACAAAGGTATGTTATGGTGTTTCCTGTTATTTCCATGCTTACATTGGCCCTACCATGCAGTCATATCCTCCAAAATAATGAGATCTTTCTCATTTTGCCTCTAATGTAAGGTTTTGTTTGTAAGGTTTTATTTGTCATGGCAACTCTAAAAAATTACATTAGAGCAATAATACATTAGACATTTTGTTTAGGTCCCATTATTCAGGATTTGAATCAAAATCAACTCTGCAGTTTTCTGTTGCTCCCCTGCCGAGAAAACATCAGCTGTATGTGGCGTGTCCTCTGATGCTCTTACATGCAGCTCTCTGTATTTATGCGTGCATGTTATTGCAGGGAGCAGCAGATGGACAGTGTTGTGTTGTACTGGGTCCACTGTGACTCACTGCCTGACTGACATCATATGGCAGACTGCTTCATTATAGGGCTACAACAGTCTGCCATTAACTCAGCTCCAAATCCACACTGTCACCATTCATCCTGTGCTGGAGCTCAGGCGGCTTTATTTGTTGCTGTTCCTGTGCCGCCCATCAGAGTGTGACAGTTAAGGTCAGGACAGGCGGCGTCATGAGCAGCAGCAGAGGCTGTGAACCAGATTGGAAACCACGACAGCACATGTAGATAACGCGCACTCTGAACACTGGCTGTGTTCAGAGAAAGATCACAGCAGATGTCAAACACTGGCCTTTTGTCTTTCACACACACTTAAAGTGTTTTCCTGAGATGACTGAGTTGTGTTAGAACACACTGAATCTGATTATGATTCCTAAATTACATGTTTACATTACCAGAATAAAATAAGTTTGTCTTGCAGCCACTGTTACTAAGAGCAGGTGTTTTTTGTACATGGGGAGATAAACATTGTGACTCATTTAACAATCTGCTTGTTGACTGTGACTGTTTACTGCTTTATGTTTGCAGTGATCTACTTATTGCTTACCGGCATGAAGATTAGTTCTGTGGCCACACTAGCCATGTGGCTACAAGGATGGTAATGTTGGTCTGCTATTTAAAGATGAGTAAAGTACCATGTATAACATTTCAATCTTTCAGATTACAGAAATACCAGTGTCACTGATCTTTAGCTGTACAGAAAAATTCAGTTTGATCTACACCAGGACCTTTGATGCATGTCATCCTCCTGTTCTCTCCCCTTCACCCATTTCTCTGTATTTTTACCTATTAAAGGTGAATTACTATAAATCTAAATATATTACTACAAATTATCTAGAATTGTAATAAAAAAATAATCCCAGAGCTTTTTCCAGGCTTGTGGAGCTTAAAGAAGGTGAGTAAATGGAGACTAATCCCTCTGATGAAGAAACTCACACCTCGCTACAGCAGTACAGATGTTAATAAATACACCATCCACCAACCAACAGCATCCATTCTGTTTTATTTGCTCATTTTCCTGCAGCATCTGCGACTGATTAATGAGATGTAATTATGTCTTTTATCAGTGTGCTATCATCATTAAACACACTACACTGATCCTAAATAAGCTTACAAATAACATATTCGTGGGAAATGAAAACCACTAAATTAAAAGGTGTCCTTGCACAGTTAAATGTGTTTTATCCTTACAGTACAGAGCCTCCTTCATCAGCACCAGTCTTTTTAATATAAGTCAAGGTGAACTATCATTAAGTTGATCTGAAACATCATTAAGTTGATCTAATACCACAGTGGAACCACAGCTAAAGATATCCACAGTGTATCAAAAACTACCTGAAAAGGATGATATCCTTTACAGCCCTCATCTACCTACACAAACATACACACACACACACATGCCTCTGCTATACATCTGAGTTCATTCTAACCCATCCCCATACTAGTGTTAGAGAACACCACAGCTTTCTGCTCCACAGCTCAGATGCTGGTTTAATATAAAATCTAAATCAAAATAATAATGGAGACCACGTTCATGTCTGTACACTCATTATGAACTGAGCCTGCAGCTGGTGAGCTTTGTGTCCCTGTAAAATCATAACTGCACACAGGTTAAAGAAGATACATTCATTATTGAGCTTTAGAGGTGATAGTAGGAGTATTTTTGAAATGCGGATAGAGAAAGGCCAGCTGTTTTACCCTGCTTCCAGACATCATGCTAAGCTAAGCTAATCAGCTCCTGTTTCCAGCTCCATATTTAGCATGCAGAAATGAGATTGGAATCAATCTTGGCAGAAAAGTGGTTTTCCCATGTCGATTTTCAAATGTCAAACTGTTCCTGTAACCCGGCGATGAGATCACTGTGAGAGGATCAGATTTAAAGCAAAAGGGCAACCTGAGCAGCAAACATAGACTGGAGAAAAAAAAAGTACTGTATCTGTAGGCAACTTTTGCAAAGTTATCCTGTTGAATAGCTGAAGTTCCTGTGTGATTATTTTCATCTTTTAATCTCCACTTTATTTGATTGTATTTTATGTGATTTTATGTGCAGTCATTCTTTCTCTCTGAATTGCACGTCAATGCTTCTTGTGTGGATTTACACTTTTATTAATCTTTCATTTTCTTTAACAGTGCTCCAGTGTACAGTCTGTTCTCCTCCTTTCTCTTTCTTTTCTGGAAACATTAATTCTGTCCATCTCCCACTCTCTGTGAACAGTAGTGAGAAAATGAAACAATTACTCAACCCCCTCCTCCCCTCCTCTGGGGTGTTCATTCATTCGCTTGCATAAACACTATAAATCACACAAATTACTGTGAACACTGGTTTGCTGATGCACAAGAGATTGAAAATCCCAGTGTCCTAGAATGTCACTGAACAGAAGCAACGCTGCAGCGTCATCAGTGATCAGAGAAATGTTTATGCAACCAATTGTGAGTCTGCAGAGCTGGAAAAAGATCTGCCTGGTTTTCCATTGAACAAGAAGATGTAGTACAGTCACTGCCACCACTGGTAACAGGTAGTGTGGATGAGAGCATGTGAAGCCCATAATCCTGAGTCTGAAAATGACTATTTTCTTTTCTTTTCTATTTTTTTTTTTGTAGTCTATTTTGTTTTGCAGCAAAGCATCGTTCCAACCAACTGACATAAATGTTGTTAACTTGCTAAGATTCTAAGATTCCCTAAAATAACTCAATTACTGCAGGTGGATGTTGCAAGTTGTGGAGTTCTCCATTTGCTGTCAAGGTGCAGCTCTAATAAATGGCATATTACATTTGAATATACTGATAGAGAAATTATACTAATACTGAAAAAAATCTCAGTACTCTTTGTAAGTTTAAAAAGTTTAAAGTTTAAAATCGATGCAGTAGAACCAGAGATAACATTTTATTTCACACATTCCTCTTCTGTGTTAAAACCTGAATCCTACATTAGCCTCAATGCAGCTCAGTCTCTGACGGTTCAGTCAGAGTTTTGGGAGAACAGCTGCATTAAGCTCATCCACACCTCTCACCATTTTTGTGGCAATTTGTTCACTTAGTAGCTGGCAAGCTATGTAGGAAAGCAGCATTACTCCTACCACTGTGCTTTACTACTGCGACGTGTCAAATTGTTTATCATGAAAAAAGCCTACTGATTTTCAAAACCAGCACCAAAACAACTCTGTGCGCTGGAGCGTGGCTGAAGCTACATTATGAAGAAAACACATGTGAACAAATAGAAATGTTATCTGTGTGTAACTCGGGTCAGCTTCCAGATATTGCCTAGTTTTTTTTTTGCTTGATCAGCTCTGTAGGATTGATCATGTTTACTAATGCTGTCCTGGGTGCGCTAGCTAAAAAGACAAAGTGTCTGAAGGAGGATAAACATTAGTTAGAGCTCACAATCTGGCAACCCAAATGTTTTTCTTGTTGATGCACATCAGTAATAAGAAAATGACTGATGAAACATTTATAAAGCCGGTAGTTACAGCTTGGAAGCTTTTTATAAAGGTTATCTTATTAAAAAGCACTCCCCCAGACTATGACCAACGGTAAAATAGTGTTTGTTTGTTTGTTTTGTTTGAATGTAAGTATGTACTGTAAGTATGTTTGAGTAGTGTCATATTGTATTGTGTGTGTTTTGTGTTTAAACTGCTTGGGATTAACTAGATGGAAATAATTGCTGATATACCCAGAATCTCAATGTAAAGATGGGGAAAGAAGTAATCCTTTTATTTAAATGACTGGGCCAATATGTTTTTAACAGCTACATGTTGTATCTTTTCTCCCAGGATGAGGAGTCACAGGTCTAACAACCCGTCATTTTTCAAATACATAAACCATGTGCTGTGGGTTTAATGGATTTGAATAACACCAAACATGTGTCACAACTCTTTCCACCCACTGCCTTGTCTTTTCTCTGAGATTGCACTCAAAAGTAATTTGATGCAATGCTCAAGAACATGCAGTGTGAACCGCTGGCTGTGAAAACACCTGAAAACTGAAATACAAACTCTTTTTTGGTTTAGGTAATATTAGTAATCACTGTGTGTGTATAAGTGTGTGAGTATAGAGACACGTGAGAGTGTGTGCTATGAGTATGTGAGTTGTCACTGACAGTTATGTGATGCAGCAGCAGTATGAGTATGAGTGTTCACTCTTTCTGTTCATGTGCACTTCACCAGCTCATATCAACCACCCTTTAGGTAAAATACCATGTGCAAATGTGTGTGTACATCATAAGTGTTATAATTGTGTGTACATGGGTTAGGTTTGTGTATGTTTGTTTTACTTTTTGGTGATCAGCACTTCTTTATTGGCATGGCAGACTGACTGCCTCCTCAGTATAATAACCTCATCCTCATTCTTTGTCTTTTTTCTCTATCTTTAAACCCCTCTCCATCTTTCTTTGCTTACACCCCCTCTACCTCCTCTTCCTCCTCCTCCTCACCGTTGGTGCTCCTCTTGTGCAGCTCCTCCTTGCCGTTCTTGCTACTGCTGCCGGTCGCCGTCCTACGGGCTGACGAGCTCTTGCTGGTATTCAGCTTTCCTGAGCCGTTACTCGACACCGAGCCGTCCTCCTCACTTGGCAACCGTCTGTAGTAGCCATGGCAACAGAAGGAGGTGAGGGAGAGAGGAGAGGGGAGGGGAGGGCTTGTGAGTCTCAGTGGGTACACAAACAGGGCATCATCTGACAGCAACACATTCTCTATCAGCTATATTTTAGTTTTCACAAAATAACATTAATGGAGGATTTCATAAAACAAGAATGATTCACGAGTGCTTTACAAGCCAAAGACATATTGTGTATTGGTCTGTATGGGAATGTGTAGGTGTATAATGGACAAAAACCACATACAAATAATTGACAATGGACTATCTGTGATAGTTTGACTGCCTATTTTCATTTTGCATCTCTGTGTGGTCATTTTGTGTCTCTTTGTGGTGTTTTTGTGTCTCTTTCTGATTGTTTTGTGTCTGTTTATAATCATTTGAGTGACTTTCCCAAGAAATCTTAACAGGCAGCTCATACAGAGGTTCAGGTCCAGGGGCCCTGGGCCTGTATTAGTAGGCCAGTCAGGAGTCCATCCATGATACTTATAAGCCTGCCCCCTGATTCTGCCAGGGGGCAGGAGGGGCTGTGCCATCCATACCCCCCCAGCTCTTTCCGTGGTGTGCAGACAATGAACCAGCAACAGCATGATTCTGGCTCCTGGAAGCTAACATTATCTGCTAACCAGGGAAACCATATGGCTGCATTTGTTGTTAGGTGGTTTGCAATGCAACACGTTTTTGCATTTTTATTAATGGACAGAATTAATCCCACAGAAGTGATGCTGCGTTAAAGCACTGAAAATGAAAGGAGGAACAGGACAAATGTAAAGGACAAGTACAGCAGCAGTGATCCTGATCTTGTTGAGCAGGTTACTCAACAGGCAAGAGCCTTAATGGAGACAGCTCAGTGTCCATGCATGTTACATAAACACACATGCACGCTCACAGGTACACCCAGAAACACACCCATGTTAGCACAATCATCTACAGGAATCAATGAAGTCATGTATGAAGATTCTTGCCTAACACACACCAGGTATGCAAACCATGTGCAAGACACACACACAAACATGCACACACACACACACACACACATACACACACAAACACTCTAACAGCCTCGAGGCATGTAAGCCACAGCAGCTACACAATGTGACAGGCCTGTCTACAGGTGGTGTGAGATGCACAGATCAGTGAGACTCGACAGTAAAGAGCCAGAGGCGAGGCTAACACGCTGTCTGTGTGAAGACATGTGTGCGTGCGTGCGCGCACACACACACACACACACATTAACATAGACACGCTGTGCAGCCATTACACTGGTCAGTCGCTGACTGAGTAACAGTAAAAGGCGCGTGGTATTAAGCAAAGAGCTGGAGGGATGGAGGGAAAAACATGATGTGTGCTCCATGTAAATCTGTCCGGGGAGGCCAGAGAGAGGAGGAGCACGATCAATAATCACACTGAGGGAAAGTTATGTTCACCCCTTTTTTCTTCTCTCTGGAGAAAGCAGTGAGCAGCATAAATGTGTTCCCTATGAAACTGTCCTTCCACTGTCAAGGCAGACAAGTGAACAATCTGCAGCTGAAATAGTTGCTCCTCCCTCTGGCAAAGTTTCACTTGTGTTCGGTTTTCAACAAACAAAAGATGGTCACATCACTCCCTTCTCTTATAGTTTTGTTTGTGAAAAATTTATACAGTCAAAAGTTAACTTCAACAGAATAATGATTGGTACATTTTAGCAAAACCAAATATATAATCAATGATAATCCAAAACAAAAAATCAATGGACGTTCAACACTAAATTATTGGGGTGAAATAATGGACCATAAGCTTTTGTGAAAAACAAAACATTACTGATTTAAAATTTGCAGAGGGTGATTATCAGGAAAGGTTTATTTCAAAATATGTAGTATGCCCATACTGCATTATAGAAAGTTTATAGAAATTCTCTAAACAATTAATAATTCTTGTATTATTTAATTCATGAATAGAGATCCAAGAATAGGAATATGTAGAGAAATATTTATGTTTAGCGCACTTTTTTTTTAGCTGTGTGTCTATGTGTTCAGACCATATGTCTCTGCATCATGTTGATCAAGATTTGTGTCATCCTCCCTGCTCCTTTTTGATCAGGACTGTGTTTTTCATTTTAAATTCACTGTATATTTGATTTGATTTTATTTTCAGCTAGAAGTGTAAATTGAATTGAATTTAGCCATGCTAGCAACTAGCTTGTTTGTCGGTTAACCACTTTGGTCCAGACTGAAATATCTCAACAACAACTGGATTGATTGCCATGTGATTTTGTTTACACATTTAAACATTTCTGTGCACATTTTAGACATTCATGAGAATGGTTGACTTTGGTGATTAACTTTCATGAAAAAAAATTAATTCCTGCTCTGTTTTTCTGAATTAACAAGATCATATCTCAAAGATAACAATCTTGTTTATTCAATAAATAAGAACAGATTTTTTTTTCTCAAGAGAGTGCATCTCAGCTGTAATCTGTGTTTAATACAAATTTTAACATCAGAATCTGATTCAGAATCTGTTTTATCGCCAAGTAGGTTTTAACATACAAGGAATTTGTTTTGGTGTTTTGGTGCAGAACAGTAAACAGATAAAACAACAGACAAAACAGTTAAAAGATAAAAACAATCAAGTACTACAGGAAGATCACTTTAATATAAATAGAAAAAAATAACAATAAAATAAAATAAAATATTTACAATAAGGATGTGGGAAAAATATTATACAAAATTATAAATATCTGCAATAGGAATATGTGCACTGTGAAAATGATAACATGATGACCACAGTACATCTGCTAAACCTCAGCATGTTAACATGGTCATTGTGACTATGTGAGTCTGAAATCAGTCCCTACTTACTGCACAATATATCTACTGTCAGTGTGGTACACTGCTGTCTGCTGACAGAGGGTCATTTAACAGATGTGAAAATTACAGTTGTGCATCTCTATAGTGCAAACTATCAGTGATGATGCAATTCAAAATCAAAATCAAGTATCTAATCCTCACTATAAAGGATATAGAGGATACACTGATATAATGAGTGGATAAAGGAGTCATCTATTTTTACTGTCTTATCTACCTTCTGCCTGCTGATTTAGATCACCAAGCCTGTTGTGCCTGTGCATCTGAAGAGAGGAAATGCACTTCAGAAGTCTTGTTCTCTGTTCATTTACCACCATAAAGTCCAAGGATAATTGCATCCTTTGTTGTTGTTTGGGTGTAAGATTCCCCTTCATCCCACTGCACTGCACCCTGCTCTGGTTAGAAGATGAGATGCTGCGTCATTTTCTAATTAGTCTACACCCAGGTGGGAGAATAGTCTTGATACCTTCGTTAAAAACTGGCTCCCCATAAGATGTATGTGTGGATACATACAGGTTGGTAAAGCTGATTATGATACTATGGCAGCTCTTCCAGCATTGTCATCATTGTTACACTGAAAGGCTCCCTCTGGCATGGCTATAGCCAGGGTTATAAATATACATGTGTTTATCAGCCTTGGGAAGCAAAGCACAACTAATCCCACCTCCATTCATTTTCGTTTAGTGGTGTGTAAAAAAGAGGCTCTGTCTTACATGAGTGTGTATGTGTGTGTATGTGTGTGTGTGTGTGTGTGTGTGTGTATTTCAATGAGAGGAGGCATGGTGCATTTCATTTATGACTCCAAACCTCCTCAAGGAAAGAGGTTGCTGTTGAATGTGGGTGGATAGGTGGGTGTAGCTCATAGTAGAGAAATGTCCAGGGATGGAAAAGTTTAAAAATGTGTTTTCATCTTTCTGTTCTAAACGTTTCTTGTGTTCACGCGTACAAACGATTATAACTCATAATCCTAGTGAAGTCTACTGGGAATAAGACTGTTTTGTAAATTTCGGTAAATATAATTTCAAACTGCGTGATCCTGCCAGATGTTTACTAATCATATTCATCGCTTATGCATAAAAAAGAGGAGACAATGACAAAGAAGATTAGTGCTGGAAAAATGGAAGAGTACAAAAAGACAGATATATATAGAAAAACTGTTGCAGCCTAATTTTTGCAATACCCTCTTCAGTTTTGTAATCTTACATTATCCCAGACATAAACACTGCATAATCCAGCAGGTATCCAGTAAACCAGTCTAATCCACCACAGCGTCTCAGTGCCTGTGAGGACAAATCAGCATCTGTTTATCTGAAAGTCTAGATCAGACCAGGTCATTACGTGACCAGTGTGCTAGAATACTGTCTCATCCTGCGAGCTCGAGTTTCCAAAAAGTACACTTTCTGACACGGACCTCGAAAAACTAAAAAATCTAGTAATAAAATTTCTCTCAGCTTTGAAATTTTTCTCCCGCTAGTTTTGACCCTCTCTTACTGCAAAACTAAAGTACCAACACCTAAATCACATTTGCTTCTCAACCGAATCGTTATTTTTGTGGCTCAGAGGGACATCACACTGATTTCCTCTGAAATCTAAGACAAATTGCTCGGCGTACATTTTCTTGTAGACAATTATCTGCACACTTACTAATGGATTTGTCTTTTTCTTGAAAGACAGTAGAGGATGCAGTACTTGGCAGCAAGAAACCATCTAATTCCATGTCACCCGCATATTTAAAAATGTGTGGGCGAGGGCAGAGGCTCAACATTCGTTAATGAGAAGGGTGTGAAAACTCCAGAACTGGTAGTTTTTGCCACTGAGAGGACACAGTTTCTTTCTCTTACTGAAACTGACGAGAAAATAATTCATCAATAGATGTTTATAGATGTTTATTACAGAATCAGACGGACTTAACCAGGTGGCTCTGGGTTTGTAACATCTAATCTCTTGACACAGGTGTGTAAGTGTAAAGCAAAGCTTATTTAAACAAAATATTAGTATTCAGAAGTGGGTGAGGCCTTTGCTGGAGGTTGGAAAACATCCAGACTGCTTCATTTTCCTCTGCTAAATTATTTTCTATTACCATTTATACTCTTCTTATAATATGTATGAGTTTAGTTCTTCACAAACTATACATAGTAGGAATTATAATATTTAAACTATGATAAATTCACTAAACAATAAAGCAGAAGCTGAATCTAAATTTAGTCTGAATAACAGCTTGCTATAATAACAGCTTCCACTGGTCAGAAGAAGTCAGAAATGCATTGAGCAATTCTGCAGGGTTTGTATTTAAAACTCAGGGTTGTATACATGACGGGAAAAGGCACAAATAAATGTAGAATTCATTTTAAGTGTCTGTGGAAAAAATGGGAAAAAGCTACTGACAAAACATGTGTTATAATTTTATTTTGTTTGTTTCTTTAAAAACAGAAAGCTGCTGATAAAAATCTGAACGTACTGTTATGAGAGTCCCTGAGTCCCTGAAAATAACAGCTGCATAATATTAGTCAACCTTTAACCTACCCAACAAATCTGGTGAAAACTGATGAAAAGTTATGAAGGATGAACCTCGCTGAAGGTCTGAGTTCATGGGTGTGGGGTTTATGGTTTGATTAAAATCAGTTTGTATCTGATGTCTGTGTGTTTTGATTTGACTGAGCTGTGACTCGAAAAAAGTGAAGTCTGTGGCAAGAAGAAAAAAAGATGTTTGTATCTGTTTTTTTGTTTGTTTGTTTGTTTGTTTTTATAAATGTATGTATTCAATGACTTCATATTCAATTATATTCCTTGTTACTCTTCACTCTTCTCCAGTTCTACCTTGACCATTATAATTAGTTCATTTTCCAGCCCTTCTCAGAGAGATGTTTACATGTCTCTTCATAATTCTTACTGGAACTCATCTTTCATTTTCTCAGGACTATATTTATTAATATTTATTTATTTATTTAGTTTATTTTGGGCATTGGTATGAAGAAGAGGCTAGAGTGGTAGAGTGTGTTTAAATGGACACTAACAGTTGCTACACAGTGCAATATTTATAATTACAAGAGGATGTGAGACACTCCAGTGTCCAATGGCAATGCTGTTCTCACATGAAATTATACAACACAGCAGCACCTCGCTTACAAAATTTGTTTTTTGTTTTTTTTGGCAATTTTTATCTAAAATCTCTGGTGTCAAACTTGCGGTACAGTTTTTTCCATACCTGGATTAGATGCATCAATTAAAAAGACGCATTCACTAACATTTACATCCTGTTATAATTTACAGTCTCCTTTTTGCTCTCTCCAAACCTCTCCTCTCCAGCCCACAAAGATGTACGTGTCAGACCGCAGCTCAGACAGGTGTTAGGCTGTTAACAGCTCAAACATACTGTGACAATTATTTATTCATGTGAAAATACTCTATGTGGCAAGTTAACACACACAAATCAGTGTCAGAAAGTCAGAAAACCTGCAGTAGTATTTTGCTACTGTACATCTAAATTTCCTGCTGTAAGACGGTACATATGCTTCCTCTTCGTCTCAGAGCTGCTCCTTGTTAACTCTGGACTTATCCTCAGATCATGTCAATCTGTTGGAGTCTGCACTGCTTACTGCTGGATTCTCTCTGGCTTAACACTACACTGAACAAACAATGATGTCTGGTCCTGCTGAAAAGCTTGGGACAGCTGCTTTCAGAACTTTGTGGGACCCTCTCACAAGGCTTCCAGTTCGGAACAGTTTGTCTGATCAGTCCTTTGAGAGTTTATTACTGTTGTTATCATATATGTGCTATGTGGTATGTGTGTACATATCTATATAATATGTGTGTGTAATATCTGACCAAATTGCCACACCAGAATGAATTCAAGTTAAAGGTTTCTTAGAGTTGATCTAAAATCAAGACCACTGCCAAGCTAGAGGCGTTATGAGGCTCTACTTAACATGCTCACAGTGACGATGCTGAGTGAGTTCGCTCAGATGAAGGCCTCACATTGAAATGTGTCAGCAGTCACTGTTTGTCAGGATACTGTTTGTAAATGAAATTCACCCAAAGGATCAACGCAAAGGTCATTCTCTTTCTGTTTGTGTCCTTTCGAGTGTGTCGATTTTCTTATGAACCGATGTTTCCACGATTAACAACTGAGTTTAGCATGTTAGCATGTCCACATTTGCTAATTAGCACTGAACACAATGGGTAACTGTACCAAATGTCATGGTAATCCATCCATTAGTTGCTGAGATATTTCAGTCCATAGCAGAGTACGGACCAACTGCTGAAAGACATACATTTTCATCCCCTGGGGCACAGCACCAGCTAGGAAATACACCAACAAATAAACTGCATCATATGTGAGGTGAATAACATTCACCTGTTGATATCCAAACAACGTCTTCCTGATGTAACTGCAGTGTAATTAAACTAATATACTGCTACAAAAACAAACAAGGACACATTAAAGCAAACATGCAACAAGAAAACTATTGAGTCAGTAACTGTCTTACCCTCCTTTGTGTATGTCAGCAGATGGAGGCCTCTTATTGGCGGTCCCATCCTGGTGGACCTTCTTATCCAAAGACAGCGACAATGGAGCATCTCGCACAGGCAGCCCCAGCACCAGTGTTTCCTTAGTAACAGAGATGGTCTCATCACCTGTTCGACCCATGTGCTTCTTGGCATAGTCGAAACCCTGGACAGGCTGGTGGAGGAAATAGTGACAAGTACAAAGGGTCAGAAACACAGTGGCAAAGCCGTTGCAGTTTTGAGATCAATCCACTCAGGAACTGAACTGTGGAGGTCAAATTTTCATAATGTGAGATTAAAAAGATGGATCGGCAAATAAATGTTTCCGGTTTTTAGACAGCGGGTTTTGTTTTCAGTTTGCTGGTTGGATTGATTGACAAAAAGCAACTTCAAAGAATAAAAATGACCAGTTGTTTTCCAGATGTTAAGCACATGCAAACACAACAAAAAGACAATTCACACACAACAGTATTTAACAATACAGTTTTCCATCTTTATTACACAGCATAGGCTGATGAGAGAGGGAACCACAATAAGTCAATGCAATTTATAATCCACACTAATGTGCATGAGTGATAATTCAGCCACACACCATGATGCATGATTCAAATGAGCATTGCAAAGTAAAGCTATTGATGGTAAGAGAATTTAAAATGGTATGAGATTAATTAAACAACCAAAACATACAACAGAACCACAGACTTACTGTGGATGTTATTTCATAAGACATTTTGAGAAAATGGTAAATTACTATTTCTCCTGAAAAAGGTTTATCTTAATCCTAATATTTCATATTAAAAAGTAGTGTTAAATTAGAGATAACAAGGTGCCCACTCCCCTATGAGAAAATAAAAATAAAAAAAGCCCTGCAGAGTCATAATATTCACCCCAACTCTAGTATCAGGTGTTGTATGGCCAAGAAATTTAAAAAAAGAAAAGATGAAAAGTTATGTTAAGAGTGATAACAATTAAAAAAATACTGTGGAGATTACAAGTATGGTAAACTAAAATTATGTGACAGTAACTCAAAATTATGAAGTACTTAGTCAAATGTATGAGATAGTAAGTGTAAATAATGAGTAACTAGGTCAAAGCTTTTCAAAATATCACATATCACATACTAATTTTTTTACATTACAATGTAATAGAAGTCCAAAATTAATTTACTTACTTAATTGATTTTCTATGACATAATTTGTCTTATTAAGTCAGACACACCATCATGTTCTTTTTTTTCTTGGCTTAAATGGGCTTCCATAGCGAGGGGATTTTTCTACATAAGGAATAGTCCGGTTTTAATTTTAATGATTTGAATACATATTGCTGATAATTCCTTCTGTACTAGTTAAGTTATATTTTATAAGCAGCAAGTTTACTTGTGAAACATTTTGGACCATTTTTACATACTTCTATGTCTTTCACGCCTTGCAGGGAATGAGCACTATGTCAGAAGAAAGCTGGAGTCACTATCATGAGCTCCCCACCCCCCCACTTTTTGAATTATTTCATAAATTTTGAGCCATCAGTCTGGAAAGCCAGGATGATGCAGCTTCAAATTTGAATTGTGTTCGGGGCTAGATTTCTCCTAAATGTGACTAACAACATGTTAGTAAAGCCATGGATGGCACACAAGCTGTCATGGAGTTGAGATCCTGAAGCATAAATATTTAGAATTTAAGTTGGAGGATTGGTAAAATAAACACTCCAAACCACTTTTTAATACAGTTTAAGAAGCAGTACATGGGTTAAGTCTATTCTAATCCTGTTTTCATCAATATCAAAAGATTTTCAGCCTGGACAGCCTGACATGGCTCAACAGATGTCAAACTAACATTGTAATTGGATGGACGTCCCTCCCAGTTTTTATCAGTCTCCAAACACCACAGCTGGCATAATGAAAAAGTTGAGAAAATGAATACTATGTAATAAAGCTTAACAGCACCTTTGAAGTTTTGGCATTAAGAGACAGAACATCAAAAAGGCAGAAAAAGATGCGTTTTGCTTAAGCCTCCAAGGCCTGGACACGTTCTTTGTATCACTAAATGCCTTTCAATTTACAGAGTAGAGCGCAGGGGGGAAAAAAAAGAAGAGAAAGACCCTTTTTAGGTTACACAACAAAGCATAAGAAACCCTGATTTTTTTGCCTCCCCTTTTCTATTTTGAGCGGCTCTAAAATGGGACGCCTAATGCATTTGATCATGCATGCTAAAGTCTGAGTGCATGTGAGGTTAGGCAGCGTGGGCATCCAGCTGACGGCGTTGTTAATAATTCATCAGTTATACACACCACTGTGCCATCAGCCAGCTCCAACACATGTGGCTGCAGCCGTGGATGAGTGTCGGAGAAATTGATAAATTCTCATGTAGAAAACACACACACACACACACACACACACACACACACACACACACACACACACACACACACACACACACACACATTAGAGAGAGAAAGAGTAGGTGAAGGTCCTCTCCCCATGGCATGAATATATGGATTCAGAGTGAGTCTGTGTGTGTGTGTGTGTGTGTGTGTGTGTGTGTGCGTGTGTGTGCGTGCGTGAGCATGTGTGTGCAGTGCATATATCTTCTACCCACTGAAGTGATGTATGGTGACAGTTGTGACTCTTTCGTGTGAAAGATGTATGGAGAGTGCAAACATTAATTTGCCTATGGCCTCTTTAACTTTGTGTGTGTGTGTGTGTGTGTGTGTGTGTGTATGTGGATGTTTATGACAAGCAAGCAAAAGGAAGCAGGAGAGGGAGGTGGTGAATTAAATGTGTTGTTCCAAATATATCCCTCCACCAACGTGCATTATGTGTATGGATTATTGAGGAGCAAACATTGGATTTTAGGTGTTGATCTGACAAACTGACACGCTCTGCACATTGACAGCTGAAGATGCGTCATCAGTGGCTGATGGGTGAGGGCTGAGATGCATGGAGACAATATGGATTCTCGGGAGGGACAGGGCGGTGGTGGTGGTGATGGTGGTGAGGGAGGTATAACCTTCAACATGCCCCTGACATTTCATGACTGGCTCAAGGTCTGTTTTTTTTTCTTTGTCTAGTCTTTCAAAACATTTTCACATATCCTTCTTTCCTACTTGTTTCTGCCTCTCCTTCCTTTCTAATGCCCCCACTCTTTCCCCTGTCTTCACCACCATCTCTCCCTCTTTTCTCATGTCCACTAACAGCATGTTGACTTAACAAATGGCCGCCTTTCATCTTGTGCAAGCAGCTCAGTTTAATGAAGACTTTGGCTACAGACAGGGTTTGTGGTATGACACAAGCCTCTAATCAGTCTGTCAGAGATGGATGGCGCCCCCCACCCCACCCAGCCATTTACAATGGTGATGGAGGAAAAGACCCGGAGAGAAGAGAGAGAAAGACACCGACACAGGCTCCAACGATTTCTTTGACTCAGAGATGTCATGTGTAGTGAGTGAGACCACGACCCCACCGCACCACCACATTATCCACACTTATTTTCAAACAGAAGCTTCTCCTCTAATTTTAACTCAGAGCAACAGCCAACAGCAGCTTGATGAGGTACAGCAGATGGATGAGATATGCTCTATTCCCCCTGCGGCCATATTGATTTAAATTCAGCTCTAGCAGGGCGGATGGCGCAAGTGCACCACAGAGCTGCATGCAAAAAAACGTCCTGAAGAGTGGGTACATTTAATAAGTTAAATAAGACACACAGCAAAGTAGACTGGAGTGCACATCGGCACATAGGCGTGCTGAACCAATTAGATAAACTCATCCTGGGGCAGGTTCAGGCATGATGCAGCAAAATGCAAAGTACCTTCAGTCCTTTAAATGGCAGGCACCGCATTGTGCTTTCATTTGAACACCTTGAAAATGAAAAATGGATTGCTTCTACTTCTGCTGATTCCAACTCTATTGTACTACACATGGAAGTCGGCTAACAGAGGCTTTCACGCCTATACAAGAAGGCGCAGAGGGAAGAAAAGTCGTTTTGAAGAGTGTTCTGGCTGCACAGCGGAGTGATGAAGTGAGCTGGACTCTGCAGAATTACTCTTTAATGATTAAACACACACACACACCTAATGTAAACCACAGTATTGATCAGCAGCTTGAGCTTGTCTTGCATGGTGACTGATAGACAAGTGGGCTGGGAGCAGATCAAACACACACAGATGCCCACAGTAGATTAACTAGATGTAGTTTATTCTTCAGTGTAGGTCTGGTTAATATTTATATGACTAACAGAACACACAAGTCACTGAGGTGGGCCTCTAACATGCACTCTTTTCACACAGGGCATTAACATGTGACCCTTATCTGGATATCTGATTGGGATTAGGGGAAATGCAGGTTAATACAAGGCACACACAGAATGCATTAAGGTCAGAGCAGGATCAGATTGGTCAGGCCACATCGGACCGCTGCCAAGTGTAAATGCAGTCTGCACGGCGTGACCACAGCCTTAACAGAAATAAATCCACCCATCAGGTTAAAGGGTCACTTAAGGGCTGGACCACATTGGAAGTCAAAGTGTTTATACCTGATCTGAACAGACGAACTAGAAGGCAGAGTGAAAAGCTATTCATCAGAGAGAGGGTGGAGAGGCAATATGATTTAAAAAATGAGAATGACAGCACACAAATATTCAGACAGTATCTCCATTCAGACATTCACAGTGTTGCAGTCGCTTGTTCACATTAAAAGTGCCACAAATAGTTATGTAATAATAAATTAAGGGAGCTAGAGACAGAAGTACATTGCCTGGTGGCTGTTTTCCCGCCTCCACACAGCTGGCTAATCCCAGCGTCACTCATGAAGGAGGTTGGGTGTGGTCAGAAAGATGTTTATTTTGCACCTTTAACCGTTTGCACTTTTATTTATTTTATTTTATTTTTTTCTGGGGCATAGGGCTTTTCAATTGAGGTAACGGGACAGGACTCATTCCATTCAAAAATACTCTCTGAAACAGCCAAAATATTCTCAAGTCAAATGAATCAAATCAAATGGAAATCTTCCAACAAAACAGTCTTTTAAGTATGAAACTGCCTTTTGTGTTACTGTTCCTCCACCGCAGCTCAGTGAGGAAACTGTGGAAACCACAAAGAGGGAATTTTGTACAGAAAAGACTATAACTCTGGCAGATCGGTGACAGTGGAATCGCTTAAGAAAGGGGTCAACCTGCGTGTCCTGGTGATTTAGGAGTCTAAGATGTTGACTGTGTAATAACAACGTCCCCAGTTTGGGTACAACCGGGGACATAGTTGCATGTCATCCTCTCTCTCATATCTCACTTCCTGTGACATCTCTTATTCTGCATTAATGTAACCCAAAAAAGACCACTTCACAGGCAGTGTGGATGGTAGATCACAGAGATCAATGTACATCTGAGCATTTGAACATTACATTAAGACAAACTTCAAACAAATTTAACCTATTTAATCAACTAGAAATGTTTTGCTCCAGTTTGCCACAAGCTCTTCCCAAATCCCTTTGTAAAATATTTATCTCATTTGCTCATGCATGCCACTGCTCAGGATAGGGAGAGGGTAAATACTGCTGTGGATAAGAGCAGTGATTATAGCCTCACGGCACCACTTGTGAAATCCCATATTTCAGGACTCTTTAATATTTGATGGGCTCTCTCGTAAAACACAATATGAGTAACATTAAATGTTTACAAATGATTGTGAAAGCAAACAGTACCGTGGAGCTTGGAAATTGAAATGTTAAACTATATGGAGATGGAATAAAGCAGGGACAACACACACAGATTGTGTATATACAAAGTATTTTCTGGGGTGTTAACCCCTGCTGTGCTGTGATGTTACACCAGCATTACCTACCCATCCTTCCATCCTCCCATTGATCCTTCCCCTGCTTCACTTTGCCTTTGGAGGGATGAGGAAAGGCCGAACCAAAATAACCCACAAATCAGCTGACATGCCGCTGCAAGGTTCTTTGTTATTTAAAGTGTTTAAGCATTTTTTTTTTATCTGTCGTCTGTGGCCAATGCTGCTCTGCTTTGGGTGCATGATAATGTAGCTAACATAATCCACTGGAGAACCTCATTATAAAAAAAGAACTGGGTTAGGGGTCCATGTAGGGTTCTCGCTGAGCCACTGTGGGATGAGAGTGGCTTCATCTAAGAGGATAAAAAGACTGGCTTGAAAGGGAAAGGCACTGGCAGAGAGGCAGTCTAGGCTGATGACACAAGCTTGAGTCACTTTTTATGGGTGCTACAAAATAAAATAAATTGGTTTGGTTTGCAGGTGTTGAGGTCTTCCTTCTCGCTATTTATGTTTATGAGCTCAGATTAGAAATGACTTCCTCCATCCAGCAGAATTGAGCTCATTTGCCTCTTTTTATGAGCCAGCCTCTCCTTGTTAATTCAGTCCATCGACTCTAACCAAAACAATTTAAATCTTGAGGATCGTGCTTGTGAATTTTACACCCCTGTTTTATTTTTTTTCACCTCTCCTCATTGTTCCCTCCTCCCTCATTCCATTGCTCTCAAATGGCCAATGAGGATGGTGGAATAAGTCATGTCCACAGCACAGTAGCCACATGCACAAATTTACCCAGTAACAACGACAAGCAGCACAAAGAGCAATAAGCAGCCAGCAACGCAGGTGTACGCCAATTGATCAACCCTGTCAGCTGGTCAAAGTCAGAAAGCACAGCAGTAACTCATTCATTCATTAACTGGCACAGTCAGTCAGTCAGTCATCCACCCAACCCAAGTCTTAGTGAATACCTGGTGGTGGTAACTGCCCTCCCTTCGGTATGAGGTCTAAACAGAGAGAGGGTCAGAGGGACAAGGTCAGGGAGGGGTTAATATAGAATAGAATAGAATAGAATAGAATAGAATAGAACAGAATAGAAAAGAATAGAATAGGAATTCAATCTTAAAATTGATAAGAAATGAATTAAAAATTATTCCTGTTTATTATATACTGTATAAATGATACAGCTTTGACCATCACTCCTGATAATAACGTTGTACTAAAAAAAATTAACTGTTGAGATCCAGGAATACCCAAGTCTAACAGAGAAAGAAACACAAGTAGTCAGACAGGTTTTAAAGGATAAAGCTTGGTTTATTCTCGGTTTTTTCTAATCTAGAATTAAAAGCCAGAAATCTCTTAAAAAGACCCAAAACAAAGATGTGTTTCTCAGTAGCTCTCTGTAGCTGTAGCTGTAACTCTCAGCCACAAGTGTATTGGTTCACACTGAAGCAATGTGAAAACAATGTGGAACAAAGGCTCAGTGATTTCCCAAAAAAGGCTGAATACTATAGTTTTTAGTAAACATTATTTGAACAAATGCAAATAGTGCCTTTGCTGGAGACTATTTTAAACTGCAGATTAATACACATTTGGTGCTCTAAATACATATTTAAGCCAGCAGGACAGTGGGTGTGGGACAGAAACAAAATAAACTACAGTGTGTGTGCTCACTGTAATGACTCACCCAGTGGCACAGAGGAGTGACCAACAGTGGATCAGGATTTAGATACACAGACAATATTTGTTAGAAGGATCAATTCATTGTTGGTCTTTTCATAGGATTTGTTGATGGCACAAAAAATATAGAATATTGATAGTTTTATCCTTTAAACAAAACCCAAGGAGAGTTATATTTACATAGAAGAGAAACCAAAGGGGAAAGGTAATTTTTTACACAACCTGCACATCCATCACAGTTTGTAGACCATTTTCCTGGTTCAAGCTTGAGGCTTTATACTTGCTGTAGCTGTGCACACACATTTACCAACATTTACTTCACTTTTAGTTTTACCTCAAAATAATGTGGTTTAAAAAATCTGTTATTAATTAATAAACTGTTGTTGATTGCTCACAACCTGTCTGACTTTATCTCTTGCCCTGTTGGACTTTGATGTTTCCATGTTTCCAAATCTAAGCAATTACTTTATTGAGTACAGTGTTATCAGCAAAAGAAACGATGGCCAAAACTAAGAAAAATAAAACTCAAGTTGTAATCAACTTTATTATCTCTCAAGGTTTCTATGTCTGTGGTCTACTGTGACAGAAATGTGACTAATTCATTCACAATGTAATTTAGCTAACTGTATTTGACTGGTATCACAGTGATTCATTTAGATTAAAAAGTTAATTAGTACCTGTGTTTTCCCAGTAAGTGCAGTAACTTTATTCCGGGTTATAAAACATAAACATGGTTGTACTTGATCAAATTCAGAATATCAGAGACCATCTGTTATTATGGATTTAAAACATCTTACTGCTTCACTTTTGGTTTTCTTACCCAGAAAAGCAAATTTATTTTTCATCACAATATTCCTCAGGGACACCAAAAACATTGTACAGATTTGTAGAGATCGTTTTTTTTTTTTCTACTACAGCTCACATGATAAGAGAATATTTTACTGATGGTCTATGATCCGCATATTTGTGAATATTTGTGAATATTCTGTGTATTCGTTTATTCAAAGCATTGGAGAGATTCCTTTGCTGGGTATCAAAAGTTTGTGTGAACAGCTTGACCAGAATAAATCCTTAAAGGAGCTATATATGAGTTTCCCCTGCTGCTGAACATGGTTTCTTGCCGGAGGGGGGTGGTGTTGAAGCTTCAGCTAACGTTGCATTTGAAGACAAGAAGTTAGAATATGCCCTCTGAACGCTACATCTTCATTATCTCATGCTGATCTGAGAGAAGAATGGATAATACAACGACCCACTATCGCAAAACAGTATTGTGAGACCAGAGGGGCTAGCTGGTTAGCATGCTAACAAAACAAGAGCCAAGACTGGCCCTGCTTTCCACCTCTAGAGACAGCTGAGTAAAGGAATGAAGTTTGATGCTGAACTCGCAACATTTCTTCTAAACTGCTAAGTAAACAGCTGTTAATGCTAACATTAGCAGTAGCGATAGCAAAAAGAACACATATAGCTCCTTTAACCATTGTGTGGTCAATGGGTAGTTTATTCAGTGCATGTGTAGCCAGTGACAGGAATTCTCACTGGAGTGGACGTTTAACCATGATAACAAATGTGAAACCCACTTCAAGATTATGGTACTCTGAACAAAGCGGAGCCACATCATAAGCCACTTCAGAATAAATTAAATTAGCCAGTTTATTGCTTGTTTACTGCTTCACTGCAGTGACACAAGCAGCTGTTGTTCTGGCGTCATGGACTGCACTGTGTCCAGTAGAACAATCTGACCTGATCAAAGCAGCTGGTAATAATCTATTACACACGCGCTCATTTGAAATGATTGATTTTTATTTAACCTTAAATTAACTGGTGTTGAGTGAATGCTACTATTGTGAAAGGGCCAACATTACCCTAAGGTTCACTTCCAGTACATTGAGCCCTGCCTATTCCTCTCAGCCGATTAGTCTTTGCAGCATGCATGATTAGCAATGACCATGGGCTATTGGGCTTTGAGAAAACAAATGAGTAAGGCCTGGACAGATGGCATTCAATTTTTCTGACCTGAAGGAATAACTTAACACAATCTATTTGCTGTGCGATGTGTCACATATTCACAATAGATTCGTTATGTAATCTTCGTTGAAATTTCACAGTAGATTTGGTTTCTGGGATAATGTTAAAGTGAAGGAGTAATGTTTGGACATTTTGGGTTGAGACTTAGCATTCCAAGAGCTGATTTGTAGAATAAAGAGTAGAAAGAAGAAAAGAAGAAGGAGAGGAGAAATACTCGGTAGTAAAAAGCAGCAGATGACAGGGATAGAGTTGGAAGTTCGAGAGTCTTACCTTGGAGCGAGTTTTGAAGGTCCTAAAGGCGCCAGTTTTAAAGATGACCCTGTTTCTCTTACACAAAATGAAGGCCACCATGCCGATCACCACCATCAACAGAAAGAGAGGCGTCAGAACAGCCATGATCCACAGGTTGCTGGGTGGCGTCTTCACCACAGCTACAAATACACAAACGTTATTCAGTAATTTCATTCAGTCATTATCCAGTCATTTCTGACCGTTGAGTGATTACTAATCACTCAACGGTCAGAAATGACTGATTACAAAGGACACACTTTGTAGCAGATCAAGCACAGACATAAAGACAAAGTTATTTCTAGCTCAATATTTCCAGCACATGTTAACTGATTGATGTTAAAGAGCTTTACAAGTTCAGACAGGCTTGCTGTTTCCACCTGTTTCCAGGCTTGATAAGCATCACCAACCGATTTATATTTAAGGCACACACAAGAGCGTTATAAATGTTTTAATGTAATTCTCAGCAAGAAAGCATATGTGTGTTTCCTAAAATGTAAAAAAATGTGAAACAGAACAATTCTTTACATTAAAATACATCATAAAAACAGAAATGTAGTAAATATTTCTAATAACTTCTTTAAACTTCTCAGTGACAGAACAGTTTCCCTAAGCGATGTTTTTATCATAAGGATTAATGCAGGTTGTTTCCACTGAGCCTGTTAAGGCAAACTAAATTAATTTTACAAGAACATTGTGTTCAGCTTCTGAGCACTGTTAGGAGGAGCCGTGGAGGGAGGCTGATAGTTGTTGGTATCTCTCCAGTTCGTTAATTATAGATTCCGGGGAAATGTGAGCAAAAAAAGGTGAGAGGGAACACTTTGACCTCTCTAGCAGCTACAGTGTGAATATTGTCCAAAAGCCATCAAATAAATAAATAAATGAACAAACAAAAAAAAAAAACAAACAAAAAAAACAAACACACACACACACACACACACACTTGTACTTCCATCTTTGTGAGGACACTCGTTGACATAATGTATTCCCTAGCCCCTTACCCTAACCTTAACCATCACAACTGAGTGCCTAACCCTGACCCTAACCTTAACCTAAACCTAAACCTAATTCTAACCATAACTCTAAAACCAAGGCTTAACCCTCAAAATGTGATTTGAAGGTGTCTCAAAAAGTGAGGACCGGCCAAAATGTCCTCACTTTCCCAAAATGTCCCCACTCTGTTAGTAAAATACTTTTTTTGGTCCTTACTATGTAGCAAGTACACACACACACACGCACACACACACACACACAACTAGGATCATCCGAATTAGATAACGATGTGGAAACACAATCTTTGATTTTGAATTGGTGAATTTGAATTTGTATTGACATTCTAAAGCTTATTAGATGCATAGGGTATTATGGAAATTTATGGAAATTTATGGAAAACCCCAATGCTACGGAATGTCACTGTAAGCCAAAACTGTTACGCATCAGTTCAGCAGATATACCCTAAAGAGCAGTTACACTGGGAGTGTTTTTGGCAGTGTGGTATCTCCACTGTAGCTGCAGAATGAGAAATGTGAGTTGACAGTGCATCTATGATATCTATGCACACTTACCATGTATTCATAGCTAAATAAAAATAAGATAAAGAAAATCTGTAAGTATGTGATTAAATACGCAAAAGAATAATGATTCCTGTTTTGCTTCCATATCTTGTGTATTAATTTAGAAACATTAGAATGATGAATATAAACAACAAGACCTGGATCCTGCAACTTAAAACTCTTATTTTGCATTGCTCTTGTGCTTAACTTGCTTTGTCCCTCACACTTATATACAGTATGACACCGGTACAGAAAGATAACAAGCTTACGTTCAGCCTGCACTTGTACGAAGTATCCCAATGTCAGAGCCATGGTCTGGGAGTCCAGACTGCTGAGGGTCTTGGCAGCAGTGGTTCCAGTGATGGGTGCTCCATTCAGCTGGGCATAGTACGTCATCTCTGCTGGGTTCTTGGGACCAGGCAGTCGACGCATGCTCACCATCTGGGAGTGTGGTGATAAAGTGTCTAATATTGCAGCCTGATACGAGCATTTTTTATTGAACTACACAAAAGTACATCAACAAGACATAACAACTCTGGATTCATTTCTTCAAAAGAAAGTTTTAGCAAAAGTTTATTTTAAATGTAGTGAATATAAACACAACATATCATCTATGGACAGATTTAATACAAAATCCTTTATCTCCTCAAACCAAAAGATTAAAAAAATCCCTGTTAAATCGTCAGTGGCCCAATCAAAATTCTGAATTGGCTCAGTTGCTTTGATCATGATGAGCCATTTGCTGCAGGATAACTACACTTGGGGAAGACACTCAAGGATAACTGAGTCACTTCAAATCTCATTCATTTTATCATACATCAAACATCTATTTTTTTTTTTAATTTGACAAACACATCACACGATTTAATCAAGTCTGGTGATTTGATTTTGTCATAAAAAGAAGGGATGTGTGTTATTAAATGGCTGGATGATTCCTCCCCTGACTACACCCCATCTCTGTGAGCGTCTCCCTCCTCCATCTCTGCAGCCATAAAACTGGTCATCTGTGACTTCCCATTAAACCTTGCGGGCGTGTGAGGCGTAAAGCCCAGGAGGAGTCAATCGTTGCCTTAATTTGCACAATATGGAGCACCAGGCAGGGAGATGACAAGTACACAAAATAACAGACACACAAAACTTTGTACTCCTATGCTTTTGGAAGCCATCAATTCAAGTTAACTTGTTCCCTAATCCTCATCCCACACTTGATGAATCCTACTACTGTCCACCCTTAAAGCACCATCCCAACACAAAGAAATCATATATAGCATACCACGATTTTTTCAATAGTTTTTCTACTTTCCAGGCAGCAAGTGGTTTCATTTCAGTATGCAATGAAAATCTACCTGCAGAAACCTGTTTGTTATGTATTCTTAAATATCTACATGCATGGATTTTGATCTTCTTAGTGATTAATCATTTTTTAAGATAATTACAAATTTTGTCAATCAGCTAATCATTTCTTAAATCATTTGGCTCGTTGCTTGTCTGTTGTATGTTTATATGCTGTTTGTGTATGAATAATTTTATGTACCTCTAAAAGATTAGCAACAGCGGTAATGGAAGCTAATGGGGATCTGAATAAGAATAAAGAATTTCAGCTCTGATTCCCTCCATCAATATTGCAGTGTTTGTTTCCTCCTTCTATGTCCTGTTTCTGACAACATAATTCCTGAACACCTATCTGCATGTTATTACTAATATAGTAATCTCAAATTTGGAGTTTCTCAAACATGCCAAAGAAGAATGCTTTCTAAACTGTCATTGCTCACGAGCAGAGATAGGGTGCTGTCCAGGGTGCTGAAAGTGGAGCTGTCACAAGAGTCAACAACTATTAGACGGATTGTCATTAAATCTGGAGCAGACATTCATGTTCCCCTAAGGATGAATTGTAATAACTGGTGATGCCATGACATTTCATGTAACACCCTTATTCGGTCAGAATTAGTTGAAAAAATTTGGTTTATGGACAACTGTATATGCAGAACTATTAATATTACCGTAAGCCTAAATTGTACTTTCTATTAAGTAAATGTAACTATGATGGTAGCCGTGGTAAACATTATGATGGCTGCCTAGAGGGTAAACAATCTGAAAAACCTATTAAATGCTTAGTACCTAAAGCTAAAGTAATTTCTGTCAATGTAATTACTAAATCTAATCTTTACTCTAAGAATAAACATAGGCCTGAGTGTAGAAGTGACGACTTTAATTTTCCTGTAAGCGAAGACGTCATCACTTGGGCAGATGCAAACTGGTTATTTCAAAGAACAGGAATAAAAAATAAAGACAATCTTACCATCTCCATCATAACAGCAACATACAATAAGACAGAAAAATCCCATTCCCACCTACCTGTACAGTGTATCCCCCTACGGTAGTGGCCCGCCGGGCACGTGCCGTTCGAGAGCCCTGCCTGCCGGCCACCAGGAACAGCTCAGCCAGCCGCTGCTCCATCAGGCTGGCGAAGCTCTGGTAGTTGGCCTCCAGGGAGGAGCTGTCCACATCCTGGATCACTGTGAGGAGAGACGAGAGAGGACAGAGGAGGGATTTAGGGGATAAAGAGGCGTTCAGGCGGGCAAAGAGAGGCAAAAGAGGAAACCGGCAAGAGGATAGAGGAGGATGAGGTGGGAAAGAAGACATGAACAGGAAGAGAACAGAGGAAGGGGAAGGGGAAAACAAGTGTGAAGGGATGTGAGAAGAGCAAGAGAGTGTGAATACAGAGGAGTTGAGTAAAAAAATCATAGAGAGATCATTTGAGGACAGTATTGATAGAGAGGAGAACGAGAGAGGAGAGAGGGAAAGAGAAACGAGAGACAGGAGATGAGTGGGATATTGGAGAAGACTGGAGTCCCTTCCATTAAAAAGCTGTTCATCCACAAACCTTTATTACAGCTGCAGTGACACACCAATCACACACTGTCTCTTACTATGTCATACACACACACAAAAACAAACACATATCGGTACACACACAGAGAGGTGTTTGTATCAATCTTGCCCCTGAGTCTCTTACTATAGGCTATAAGTGAGATGAAGTAGTGGACAGACACACACACACACACACACACTTCAGCATCATTCACACCCGGGTGTGATGTGATGTGAAGCGATCTCTCCCTCTGCCCCAGTCAGGAAGCTGTGAATTATACATCAATTGGTTTTCCCAGGAACTGAGCAGCCAAAGACACTGAGCACAGAGAGGGAGTGAGTGAGGGAAGGAGCGTGGAGGGAGGGAGCACAGAGAGGGAGGGATGGAAAATCTAGAGAATCAACACAATTGTGCTGAATTGCACAGCAAGCGTGCAGCGGGGCAGTTAACTAACTACTGTTTAGTCCAGTCGATGCAGCTCTGGATTACTGCTGATTACCCAGTAGCATTTTTGTGTGTGTGTGCGTGTGTGCGTGTGTGTGAAAGAGCAATTTACCTGTTA
Organism: Trachinotus anak; assembly: GCF_046630095.1. Taxonomy (NCBI): domain Eukaryota; kingdom Metazoa; phylum Chordata; class Actinopteri; order Carangiformes; family Carangidae; genus Trachinotus; species Trachinotus anak. The sequence continues at coordinate 22,174,535 of NW_027273853.1, read as the reverse complement.
TCACCCAATAGTTCTTGGTTGCCATCGACGTGTTGAGATTATGGTATTCAAGCGCTGGAAAGAGAAAGAGCGAGAGAAAAAGAAACTTACAGTTATCTGAAATTGTTAGAAAGCCTTTATGTCTTTAATAAAGGGAACCAGACCATTTTTAATGCAGTTCCAAAAGCACAAATATGCTTCCTACTTTTCTTTATTAACATTTGAAGGTATGAACCTGATTGTTGGGGTAACATCACGACCATATTAACCTTTTACGGGGCCCAAGGCAAAGATCTCACCCTCTGTTGACCCCCCACCCACTGCCCTGTGTATTAGTGGACTTTGTTACCTCCAGGTTCCCATTATGTACAGTGTACACTGAAACAACCCTGTCTCCTATAAATTACATTTATGTACTACAAAACTGCAACATGTCTCAGTAAATGTCTCAAACATAATGCCATCCAGATTACATTTTTTCCCTACAACTGTGCAGACCTGGTAGGCTGCCAAGCCAGTGAGAACCCCCTCTGCCAGGCAAATAAGATATGTTTTTAAAGCCAAAAATAATGGCACATATCAATTCATAAATGAATTAATGATCATTTGCATTTGGAGCCTCTGAGCAGCACTGGAGCTCCAGTAAAGTTACCTCTAGTATAAACATGGTTGACACAGGTCGAACTGAAGCTGAACTAGTAAAGACAAATCTGTCTGTGACTCTGAGTTGAAGAACCCCAAATATAACCTGAGGTTGTACCAGACTACCTGTTAAGTTCAATTATGTGGATCTCACATTGTTTTAAATGTGTTTAGCTTACATTTTTCTTCTCATTGGGTTTCTTTCTCATGATGTGCTAATGTTTTGAAAAGGTCATAGATCACACAGCAATAAATGCAGCTCATTAAGTCATCCTCTCATGGTGACCTTGTTTAAAGTCTTTATATCGAACACAAACTGAAACACAAACATAACTTCAGATCGCCTGCTGTGACATCTGACTGCAGCCGACCATGCCACCATGCCTCGTCTGTTCAGGGTTTTTTTGGTGCCTTTTTTTGTTTTCACAGCCCTTTCTGTTATGTTAGGGAAAGATTGTGGATTGTGGGTATATATTAAAAAAAGAAATTGAAGAATAGCACAGTATGTGTTCATTAGCTCACAATGCAAACCCCAGACTCCAGTGTCAAAGTTTTGTGCTCTTTATGGACACCATTTCTAGAAGACATAGTTTCTGCAGGAGACACTCTGCGGTCATTAAACAGGCGGAGGACCAGAAACCATCCAGTGCCAAAATAATGAACTATAGTTTGTGGCAATTTAAAAAAATACAGCTTTATTTATGATTATTCAATAATTATGAAGACATTTTCAGATGTCACTGTAGATTAAAAAAATTGATCTACAAGAAACCAATTTATACACAGTGAACCTGAGACTTTTGGGGCCATGGTTGGTCGTTCGGTTGCAATGTTTACCCTCTTGATAATCCAGCCTCGGCTAACATCCATTCCCTGCTCAGGATCTATTTTGAATAAGTTAAACAGGGATTTTCATCATGTGATAAAAACTGTATCAGACATTTTTCAAAGCCAAAGCCTTATCTTAACTTCAGCTGAACTCTGACAGCATGAACATGAAAATTTAAAAAAACAACCTTATAATGAGCTAAATAGGAATTTAATCTGTGTATCTTAATGCTTCTTAGTCAAGTTTCGACTGGATTATTTTGATTAGAAGCTTTTTAGGGAACCGCTGCAGCCTTGTAAATGTGACAGCGCTATTTGTGTGCTGAAGAGACAGATCTGCAGAGGAGGAGCTTTTTAACATTGGCCCTTGGCACAGATGATAAAATCCTTGTCAGGTTTCATTATCAACCTTTGGGTTTTTTATCGCTCACTGTCAACTTCCTCTATCCATCTATACCAGCTCTTGTCCTTCCTTTTTGCCTGCATGACTCTGTACCTGTTTCATTCTCTACCTGTTTACCTGACAGCCTATTCATCTCCTAAAATGTCTGCTCCTTTACATCCTTTACATTGTCTCCTTCTATCTTCATCTACCCATCATCACTCCCTCAGTCCGTCGGCCTTTTCCTGTGTCCTATTCGTCCGGCAACGTTTCTATCCTTATTTCCCATCTGCCTGTTTTACCATCTGTCTCCACCAAACTCCCCCGAGCTGGCCGTCTGCCGAGAGTTGTGTTTAGCTCGAGTCAATGGTGTTGCAGCAGCGGTAGCTGTTAATACCAGCCAGTGTTTCTGCTCAGCTCTCTGACTATCTGCCTCCGCCTCCCTGATGCATCTGTACGTGAGCACATTTACATTCACTGAGCTCTTCTCCAACTTAAACAAGCTCACATCACTGAAGTGTTCAAGTCATTCACTGTGCCCCTTGGTGAATCTGTTCAACGGGGAGACAAATCCAGCGCTTTCATTTCATCAACACACCAGCTGGAAGATTTAGTTGCATAATTCCGAAAAAGAGGGAAAAAATAGAAAATGATCCCGCACCAATGTAATAATAAGCAAATATAAGATGATTGGTTTAAAGGATAAAGCTGTCATTATTCTATGTTTTTAATATTATCAACAAATCCCATGAAAAGACCAGAACAGTGTGTTAACCTCATCTTTCCACCATTACTACCCCATATGTGGCCCAAAGCACATTAGTTCCTACTAAACAATTAAATCAATCACAAATATGTATGTTTCATTTTTACAGTAAGAAGGGCTCAGTAACAGGTGGGCACGGCAGTTTTTAGCAAAAAAAATTACTCAAACTGAAGTAAATGTTTGGCCACTATTTGTTGTTGAGCAAAGGAAGATGTCGGGCGACAACAAAACATCACAACAAAGGAGACCTCTGTTTGTTTCCTGTTTCTGACAGTCACAACCTTAACAATGTGTTAATTACTATAACCACTTTGAGAAGGTCACCAAAGCTTAACAGTATTTACTTTACCCAAACCACAATCTTTCCCTGCATCTAACCAGACTTTAACTACAGCATTGCCATGACAACAGGTTTGCAAATGGTGCATGCAAGGACAGGGAAAAAACAAGACTTGTTCATTACTTATTTTAATAAGATACATAACTTCCTTTTAATCGCCTGTTTTTTTTTTTGTTTGTTTGTTTGTTTGTTTTTTGGCAGAATATACATTTGAATTTGCCATGCAGATGTCTGGGAAGTGGGACAGAGAGCTGTTGTGCTGTTTATCCTCTGAGGTAAAGATCATGAATGAAGAGTTCTCTCTTGGTTAAACGGCTACACATTGTAGACATGGAGGCAGCTGCCTGTTCACTGATTCCTGTACATATAAACAGTACAGGTGAAGGTCAGTGTTCAGGCTGCTTTGATCACAGGAGAAGTGATCATCCATCTGTGCTTTCAGTGTAACCAAAGTCAATGTGTCTGTACCAATGACAGTCTGGACTACTCACTGTTACCACTGATGTGTCTATGAATTCTTGATAATATTTGCTCAGTGTTACATGTTTAGTACAACCATCTGTTTTAAGGGAGCAGTCAGGATTTTTTGTAACATATAACATATATGTCCCGATAACAAGAGTGATGTTGCCATTTATGTTAACTATAAGGGAATATATTATTATTACATATACATATATGAAGATATAAGTTTATAACATACATGAAATACCAATAGTAACATTAGTATGAGCATATATTAAAAATGTCTATATGATGAATTTTGATATTGTATGAGATGTTGCGACCATATATGTTAGTGATATATATATATATATATAAAATTTATATTCTCAAGTTTATTAAAACAACATCCATATAAAATTTCTATATGCCTATACATGTTTTTCTTACTCATTTCTCATGAACTGCATCGGGGCATGTGAATTGTGATGTTTGGTTGTTTAGAGCACGCTCAAATAGATACTAATCTTATCTCGATAGGCTAAAATTAGCTTATTTGGGGGATATGGAATATAACACATTGCCTTTGGCATGATTCAGATGATAGGAGCTGTACAGCTGTTTGCCCTTTTAAAATCTCACAGATGGCATAAAAGGTTAGAGTGGAATACAAGCAGAGCTCATGAGGCTCATCTATGGGTCTGTAGTCTTTGACTGTAATGTATTTTAATAGATGCAACCAAATAAAACAAGTACAATATCTGTGTGAACTGCTGCAGTAAATAATGTTTACTGTGATGTATGATAGAAATTAATCACACTAAACATTATGATACATCTTTTATTTTTATTTCAAGAGATTGCAGCCTTAAATACTGAAAAAAGACGCAGCCGATTTGGAGCACGACACAGACCGCGCTGACATTTTCAATATTTAACCACAAAAAAACCCCATAATCTCTCCTGAACTTTACAGCAGCACTGATTAGTTACTTTTGGATACTTGGAGGCAGAGTTTCACAACAGGCTGAACATCAAACACATGTGATATTTGACATATAAATCTGTTAGAAAATAGATGCCTATTTCCACATCCAGCAAACATGGAGCCACATTAACATTCACCTGGAATCATGATTAATGTCTGCCTGATGAATGCCCAATATTAAGAGAAGATAACACAATTAAAAACTCATAAGCAATTTAACACACCTTTATTCAATACACTACAGCCCTATATGGTTTGGTATGACCAGTAGCTTTTGCTGGTTAATGTTAGCAAACAGATAGATGTTGTCGAACTGACATAAACGAACATGCCTGCTGACTTCTATTTGAGCTCCTATACTTTAGCAGGTCACAGACAAACATAATGATGTCTGTAATGCTGATGACTCAGGGCAAATTTAATGTGTCTCTCTCTTGTAATTAGTGGCTGCTGTTGTCTTGTTTTGTCTGCTGTTTGGTGCTCGGCAGGCAGCATACAAGGGATGCGTCAAAGCTTTTTTTTTTTTTTTTTCCTGCTGTGTTTGGAAAAGATTGATGAGAACAGGGAAATGGAATCAAAACACAGAAAAACCCAAACAATGAACTGAAAGGGGCAAAAGAAAAAGGGGCACAGAGGTTACGATACTCTGTGGGCACAATCCCTCTCACATTATAGCCATTTGAGCCACTGTTTGTAAAATATTGACTATATATTGTCCTATATATAAGTCCAGTCTATGCCCAACTATCGACCTCAAAAACATATTTAGAAAAACAAATCAGAACATTTTGTAGATAGGATTAAAACATGAGGTTCCCATGAGGCCATGTTATAGTCTGATATCCTTCTCTACTTACACAGTATTGAGTAATCTTGAATTACCCCCTCTGAGAAGCAGGTCAATCATAGGCTAAGTCGGGAGTCAAGAATTGCCGTGTAGTGGAGTCAGTGGGTCTCAGTTAGGCACCCTACATATGCTGTGTAAGTCTGTCTCAGCCCAGAAGCACTCTGCTACACAGAATGAGCAGGAGAACAACTGTTATGTAATGACTTTAAAATTAGCATGAAGAGACCAGACTCCTAACGTCCAGTTCTGTGGGCAGAAAACAAGCAGCAGTGAGCTGGGTTGGGTCATCTTCTATCCCCTTTTTAAGCTGCAAATAATTTTGTTCCTCTTGTGTAAATACTGAAATTCTTCACTGCTTGTGGTTCTACCATCCTACCTCCAACCTCTGTCTGTTTAGACTTTCAAGACTGAAATAAAGCTCTGAGTGCAAAAATCTTTTTTTAGGATCAAGCTCAGCTCAGTGCACTTGTTCCCTCCCTGCTGCTGAAAAGTGAACAAAAACACTGGCATTGTCACTATCCTTCTTACATTTTCATGTCAACCTTCACAGCTTGAGGGTAACATTAAAGCTCGTTATAAAAAAAAAAACATGCCTCCCTCACACTCTTCTGGCACATTAGTGAGTTAGGATTTTGTGCTGTAACAATATTTAATGCAAGACGTACATGATCAGCATGTCCAACCCTATTAGGTGTTTGGGTTGGAGAAATATAATGCAAACAGTGCAAAAAAGTGAAGTAACACAGGAAGGAAATGAGCCAATACAAGTGGGAGAGATGATGAAAGATTTCTAGATGTAAAAAGTCACCTGAACTATAAATGAACATAGACAGTAAAGGAGAGAAAAACTCTCCGTTTTGTCAGAGTAAGCTAAAATAACACCCCTTAGGGCAAAACGTCAAGTCAGTAGAATATTCACACCAATCCTGGTTAACAATATATGCTTTTAAATGTCAGGTTAGATGAAGCTCTTCAAATGGCAGTCACACATTATGTTGTTTTTGATGTAGCTGTGGAAATTAGCTCTGGTGTGACTTGATGTGTTACTGCATCATTTAGGTAAACATTTCAAATTGGATATTTATGTTAAACATTCAATATGTCAGAGCAACTTTTAAAATGGCCATTCATTTTAACCTCCAGCCCTCTGTAAATAATTACAAATTCATCATACTTGTGCTCCAGTGCTGCTGAGAAGATGGCTTGGAGGTATATCAAGTGAATGAGTATTGAGCAAGCATCCGGACTGAACTGTAATTTGTTAGCTAGTCATTATTAATTGTGGGTTAGACAATGCTAGCCATGTCTTTATAAGCAGCCCTTAGAGCAAAACAAATCGTTGTTGCTTTGATTGCTCAGAAATAAGCAATGAGCAATGAATGAAATGTCCAGAGGCAGTGGAGCTGACTCATTGTAGTGGCTGGCTGCTCAAAACATCCAGACAAGTTACCTGATGACTTCACTTCACATTTGAATACATGTATTTTTTCATTCTGCTGTAAGTGCTGTGATCATCAGACCTGTTTGGATTAAACATAAATAACTATATGTGAATGTTTAATGGTATCGACTTTACTGATTTGCTATCAAATGAAGTCAACTCAAATAATCTCTAGTGGTATCTAGCCATGTATTTAGTGCTGGTTTTATTTGTCCAGGATTTAAGTTATCTGTCTGATTTCTGCCTCCACTCCAACACAGTGGAAGTGAATGAAAATTAGTTTTTGGTGCTGGCAGCACACAACCTGAATGATGTGATAAACATTCCTGCTGCTGGTTTCTCACCATTGCACTGGCAAATATTTGGTCGCAGTAGCATGGCAAGAAACTTTGCAATACACCAACAAAGGTGCTAACCTAACACCTCAGATGGTTTGCTACACAGAACCATCTGGGAAGGCTTTGCTGGAAACTGTCTGAAAATAGGGAGGTTTACGTCACCAAAAACGGAAATATCAAGTAAATTTAATAGAAATCAGGCTTTTTTCAGGGATTAAGAAATTGCTTAATTTCCCACTTTCCTGCCAGAATGAAAGTAAATGACGCCTTAAAGTTAGTGCAAACAATTCCTATAGGCTTATGACTTAGAAACCCCCTGGCTGTACAAAGGCAGTGTTGGAACAAACTATATAACTAAAAGCTCTGATGCATTATTACTCCAGAAAGTAGAACTCTATATAACATCATAATGGTGAGAAAAAGATGAGAAACAAAGGAAGACAGTCTGGTTGGAAAGGGGTTCATCCAGTAAGATAATGACCCAAAATATTAGAAGATACGAAGCAGACAGTGGGTTCACATGATGAAGAGCAGCACAGTCTCCAGACCTAAACATCATAGAGCTGGTTTGGGATGAACTGGACAGAAGGTGAAACCTGAAAGTTCACCATATTTGTCAGAGCTTCTGCAAAAATGTTGGGACAAACTTTCCAAACAATGTTTTCTTTCCATCGTAGAAAGAGGTCACAAGTTTGTTCAGCTACTGAATGATTCAAACATTTAGATTAAATTTAGCTCAAGAAGAAGATTTCATGACTCCTTGTAATCTCTGAGATTAAAAAAAAATGCTGGAAAAATTGAGTTGTTCCTAAACTTTTGACCTGTAGTGAAATACATCATCACCACAGCTGCCCTTTAGGACCTTAAGATTAATTGTGGGTTTACTTACGCTCAGCGATGACCAGGGGTGGGTAGAACAGGAAGTAGCCCACCAGCTCAGCAGTCAGCTGGTTAAGAAGACCACTGGAGATTGTCCCGTTAAGAATGGCATCCTGATTCTTTACCACATACACCAGCATGACTGACGGAGAGCCTGGCTCCTGGGACACACTCTGGATCTGAGAATAAACACACAAAAACATTTTAACATTTTAATATTTATTTCAATCCACCAATCAAATAAGTAACTTTATGCCCCACAGGTACAATATTGGAAAGAATATCCAATTCTTTATTTATAGCAAACATACAAACAGGCACATGTATAATTCAGACATTCATACAGAAATGTCTAATGGTATCATACCAAATGTCTAAGATGCCCATAAAGAATGCATAACAGAGCTCCAGACACAGTATGACACTTTGAATGAACAATGTTTTTTCCTTCTATAATAAGATCTGTGTGGTGCTCTGAAAATAATGTGACTGAGTCACCACAGTAAAGTGGATGATGATACAAGATACGAGGAATTCCTATTACATTCTTCCATGAGTATTAATATTTCAGAGGATGAATTATGAATGGACCCTATATCTGCCTCTGCTTGCTAAGACCTACTTTATGATTATGATGGTGTGTGCATGTACATGTATATCCTTCAGTTATGAGAATAACTTGACAGCCAGACAGAAGAACAGAAAATGAGGGAATGAGGGAAAGAAGCAGAGAACAAAAGGAGGAACATATAATAAATCAGAAGAATGAGCTTTGATTGTGTCTCTGGAAATAAATGTAGTGACTCCCTCCTTTAAGCATATATAGCTGCTGTAGCAGGCATATAAAGAGTTGTTTTGCTTTAAGTTCCGGAATTTTACCTTTATGACTCAGCCTGATGAGTGTGCTATATGCATACAGTATATGACATACTTGGCTGTCTGCATGTTGCACTAATAATAGCCTGTATGAAACATGCAGTACCTCCACCGTGAGTCTGTTGTAAGTCTCCAGCACTTTGTCCTGAGCTTCATCAAAGGCATTCTCAAGCCTCTGCTCCAACATCTGGACAAAACTGCAGGAGTAGATGTTGTCTGTTGGGCCGACGAACCTCAACACTGTGGGGGGGACAGAAATTTTATTTTATTTCTCACGCTTTTGCAAAATAAGTAATATAGGGAAGAGTAAAATAAAGGTTGACATTTTTGCTTTGACATAATATATGTGTGGTATCCAGCACAACTATGTATCTATTATCACCTCTGAAATTTGATTTCAGACACTTATTCAATTTAATCTTCACTTATAAGCATGCGTCATAAACTTGTTAAACAACAACCAATTAACCAATTGATTAATTTACTTGCTTAATTTTTGAAATATTAAATGAAAATGTAGTAGTTCTTTTTCCACAGTATCCAAAAGTGCAAATAACTAGAAACTAAATTTGTGTCACTGGAAAATAAAGTAAAACTTTATGTTTTGAAAATCTTACATATATAATTAATGTAAAAATTTCATAATAATGGGCCTAACACTAAGCCTTGAGGAATCCCACAAAAATGTATTTGAAAAATGTTGAATTAATTGTGTTTACCTGAATATAGCTTACCCAGCAGGCACTTGTCATCAACTGACTGTAACGACTCTAACATCTGACGGACATTAAATTTTAGCTGGAAATAAAACTCAGGTTGACATCTGAACCCAAGGCTGGCCATTGTGACATTTAGCCGAGGGTTCATGTGGATTTTGGTTCCTTAACAACACAACTTTAAACCAATAAAATATTTATGTCAGCGGTCGTCAATATACTACGTCAAACTGATGTTGGCATTAGACGTCATCCTGATGCTGAATTTTGGTCACATGACACCACAACTTACATTCAACCACATATAAAAGTCTAACAAAGCTGGTGTCCAACTGCGTGTCTGCTGATATATGATATACCCCCTCCTGTATATTGATATCTATTGACATTTCCTCCACAAATTCCATCAATGCCAGTGAAGTTGTTATTATTTACAGTTTAAACAGTTAAATACAAATGCATCTGCAACAATCTACTTCATGTGGAATCTGTATCTAGGGCTGGGTTTTAGGTATTAAAGAAAGTAGCGCTCTAGATAGATGTTGTCTGTGTGACCGATAAACCTAAGCAGACAGAGAAAGAGGATTATCGCCCCTATCTAGAATGAGAACAACTAAAAAGAGTTGTCTGTCAGCATCACACAGCTCCACACTGGGAGGACCAAGGTAAACAATATTGGGTCCATCAGCAGATTATAGAGGATGTTATTAATGTTGTCTCAGTCCTTTTACCGCAGTTGCCCTCCATTCTTTCTCTGCACTCTGTCTTTCTCTGTTTTTTTAAAAACCTCTAAAAGGACAGGGATGGGAGAGGTGGAACAATATTCTGACCTAAATTCAAAACACTATGGTGCTTATGAGTACAGGCTTCATCTCCCACAAAAACGCAAAGAAGTCCTTTTTTCTCGCTGGTCTCTTAGTCTGCAACACTTTGCAGGCACATACCCTGTTGACCCAGTTGGTAATCGTATGCAAATTGTGCTGTGGATGGTAAATCGGCATATACTGTGTATTTATGGTTTATGAGCTGAACAAGTGCTGCTTCAAGTGCCTCCTTCTTGCACAGCTAACTAACACGGGAAAAGTCTTTACTGGTGTATAAATTACAGAATTACAAACCAGGCACATACTGTACTGGGCTAGCGGTGAATTGCGAGTGAGAACTGCAGCTGGAGGCTGAAATCTGGCTTCTAAAAACAAACAGAAAGACAGGAGAGAGAAAACTGGAGGTGACAGTATGTCACCCAGTTTTTTTTTTTAAACTGTGTGTAGTCTGTGAGTGGTGTTAATTAAACTTTTAGCTTAGTCTGGGTTTAGTAAAGTAGGCTACTAACATCAGTTACTTAATATCTTTACAGAAAATCCTGAGTGTTTACATTTTGCTCATCCTTTAGCTGACATCTAAATTGTGGTTATCATGGTTATGATGATATAATAAACCAATAACATTAAATTTTAAACAGTAAAGGATGGAGTTTAGTAAGAATATAGAATATTTAAGTTCACTGAATGCAGAATGTTGCATGAATGTCTGCACAGTGTCATATTTTCAGGGTGGGGTGCATCAATATCCATGTGATATCTTTTCATGGGGCCCAAAATCCCTGACGGCCCCCCTTGGTGGGACTATCAGAGGGATCAGCTGCCTGACGGTGCTTGAAACAAGACTGAAACAAGACTGATGAATGTGCAGTTGGTTTGTCTCTTACCTTTTACATTAGTAGTAGTAGTTATTTAACCATCTATTTACAAAAAACAAATAAAATCTACATATAATGGCATTTATACAGTAAATAACACCACTGTCAAAATCTAACTAATTCTGTCTAGTGAGCTGACTCTCATCTGACCACTCTGGACCAATGTAAATTTGAAATTCTTAGTTTAGGAAAGTAATCGGTTTCCAATCTGCATATACATCAATTTGTTAATTGCACTGATTTTCCTTCCCTTGTTCTCACAATACTTGATTAAGATGTGTGTGTGTGTGTGTGTTTGTGCGCGTGCACAGGCAGAAATGTGTTTTTTTAAGAGGCTTAAGAGGCTGACTAAATGAATGGACCAATTTTCCTTTGCTCTGCAATCATGGGAGTTTGTATGGGATTTAGGGTATCAGAGAAGAGTAAAGGAGAGCAGACATGTAATCAGAATTTTCTAATTTTGTCTCTGCTCTACTCTTCCCATGTGTCTCCCTCCCAGTACTCTCATTGCATTTTCTATCTCTTTGCTCACCCTCTGCTCACACTCTCCTTTCTGTGTATCTCTAACCTCTGCTGTTCTTTAACCTTTCACACCTCACCTCCAGTACGAACATCATCAGACCATAATCAAGCTTCTTTGTTGGATTCAGTTCGGTAAAGGTTGTTCTATCTTATCATATTTTCCATCAGGTTTCATCACCTGTTTTCAGCTGCAGGTGAATGCTCAGAGTGGGCACCCAGGTTGCCACGGGAACGAGGACTGCCTTAACCAATGGGGTATGCTGCCTGATGTCTGACAGCAGCCTGTCAAAACCGTAAACATTCAGCGCCTCAACCACCAAGGAGGAAATGTAGACAGTTTTGCCACTGGTCACATAGTAACCCAACGTCACGTTGTGGGGGCTGCAGTCATCACGTTCCACCTGTGACACAGACACAAAGAAAAGGAAACATTCATTTTTTTAACAACATGGCTGTGCGTATATCTACTAAAAACATGGTGCCTTTAATTCAAAGCACATACAAACAGTATCAGAGAAGAAATCAGTGCTACCAGGTGAAACAAGCTTTTCTCACACATGTACTTGAGCTATGGGTTTAGAATACAAATGCATCCGATGAATATTTATAATCTTTTTTTCTATTAAAGCCAAATCTGCCTTGAGGGCATATTTTAGCTTGAGCCTTCAACAGTCATAAATCTGACTAACTGTGTCCTGGAAAAACACATACAGACAACAATCAGTGGTGAGTCAAGGCTTATATTTCTGGAGCTATAAACCGCCCACTTTCCTCTACCCTCTACCTTCAACTGCTCTGAGCAGCTGTAGGTGTTGTTACTATGGTCCTCTCCTCTCCTCTCCTCTATACTCTCCTCTCCTCTATACTCTCCTCTCCTCACCTAGCTGACTGCCCCAGGCTTATTTTTTTCTCAAAAAAAACACATCCCTCTTAGTGAAACTGTATCTCATTACTTCTCCCCCTCCTCTGCTCTCCTCTTGTATTTTTACCTACAAAAATTAAACAAGATTCACCCTCTTTTTCAAACTATACCTACCTGCCATCTTCATTTAAGCCACGTTCTATTGCAAGCACTTGCCAAAGCCTTAGGCCCACTTTTTCACACAGCCCTTTAGTTTTTAATTATACTCAGCGACTTATTCTTTTATTACAACAATCCACCTTTGGGTTTTGCATTTCATTAGAAAATAAAAGGAGAGCTTTCAGATCTTTCACGTTAAGTCTTACCTCAAATGGAATGAGCGAGGAATTCAATTTTAACAATTTCCTTCAGATGTTTCTACGTGCTGCATGTTTTATGTCCTGACTGTCAGGGATTTTATATCATGCCCTCCTACACCAAGAGCCTCTCTGATGTCTATTTAGAAAATTGAGTGATTTATTTCTTATTTTCTTCCGCCCTGTGAGGCAATCCTCTAACCATGAAAGATGTAATGTTTTCCAATGTCAAACAAAGGTATACTTTTGGTTAACACTTTATCTAAGCCCCCTCTATTTGGCATTCATTATCAGTATATAAACAATTAATAACAAATTAATAAATAAACGTTTAATGCTGTGGGGAGTATATGACATTTTTTTATTAGTTTATTAATGCATTAACAACTATAGCTCCTTCTATGCATGCTAAACTGGTATATAAACCATATATAAACAGTATAAAATGTAGTTATTATTAATCATATGCGATATCATCTCATATACACACATTTATTAAACAATTTAACACATTTGTAGGTTTGATGTTTTCTGTTTTAATAAAAATATTGATTTAAGTGTTACAATGTATCTAAAGATAAGGTGGATATATGAATACATCATCAGGACATGAGAATAAATAATTATATACTAATACAAACATACTGTGTTATCAAGCAGTTATCAAAGCTATGGATGATTCATAATGTAAAAAGGAGTCACAGTTGTTGACAAATACATTGCTAACACTTTAAAATGTCCTTCTGTTCACAGCTACACTATAATGTGCCATAGCATGTTAGAAACAAACATTTATTAATTGCTTGTATACCACTTCAAAATGCTTAACAGTGGAGTGTGTCTGCCAGGTTGTTTTTGTTGTGTTGTATCGAATGAAGCCAACCAGACCTGACCTCACCCCTCACCCTCTGTTGTCACTTCTCTCTCCCTGCCAATATTTGAAAGCTGTAAAAATCTTGCAAGCAATTATGGTTAACCACATTGTACAGGGATGCATCACATTAAATACCGCTGCATGGTAATTTCATGCTGTTTGACAATCCCAGTCCCTGCTAAAGCCAATATTAACATCAACAATGCCTCATAACACTGTCTACATATCATGCCTTTAAAACCTCTGGCAAATTTTATACCTTGTTGTTGTCTCTGCTGTCTCTCAACAGACTGATCCAGATTGCCAAATAACAGTGTCTATGTTATCTGATGGAGAGGATGAGAACTGAGGTCTGTGTATGTGTATGTGTGTGTGTGTGTGTGTGTGTGTGAGGCAGGGGGGGTAGATGAAAGTGGACTGGAGCTTAGAGACACTGAGTCACTCCCAGTGCAGGAGGCTCACAAACAACTGGATAAAAATAGAAAAAGCAGGCAGATGAAGACAGAAGACAGACAGACATTGAGTGAAGAGAGGCAGGTGGACAGGCAGAGAGGCAGGCAGGCACGATGGGCAGACCAACAGACAGGGAAGACAGACAGGTTGGCAGAAAATCAATCGACTTAAACCGAAGGAGCAGCCAGATAGGGGAGATGGAGAGGGGAGCAGTTGGAGGAATGTAAATATTGAGAAATATGAAGGGAGAGGGCAAGAGGGCAACTGTTTGAGAGCAGGAAAAAACACAGAAGATGAAGAAACAGAAATAGACTCAATCGAAAAGAACATAGGGGAGGCTGGACAAATCAAGACAAAGACAAAAAAGATGAGCACAAAGAGCAGCAGAACGGAAAGATCACTTGACTTCACTGCTGTGATGCAGGAAAAAAGAAATCACTTATTACAGATTTATTTGCCATTAACATGTGTGTATGTGAGAGAGAGTATCTGTGTAATAACCTCTCTAAGCAAACACTGCCTTAGTGTTAGACAGGTTTCTGATCTGACTTGAACACAGGTGTAGAAAATTATGAATACTGTAGAATACTGAACTGATGGCAGCCTAAACATGAAGAGCCAACACTGGCAAAATGTAAATGTAGAGTTTTAACTCATGAGCATCAGATAGAAAAGCACTTTTACATCTAATTTACATTCAAAGCATGGAGACCTGATTTAGTTGGGATCACTGAAGTCAAAAGTGCAATGGGTAAAGTTAATAATCTACAATTTATCCTCTCTGTAGATGCTGCTTTGTACAGCATATCTGATGAGGCAACACTGTATTCAAATACTAAATTAAATGAATTTCCTATGGGCCACTTGCCTGTGTTTACTAGCCACTTACTTGCTAATGAGCTTTGTATACTGACCTACAACTTGTGTTTCCTGACAACTTTCTGCTTACATACAAAATTAAGTTAATTTCATATGAACCTCTCCCCTGTGTCTACTAAACTGACCTATGAGTACTAGCAACTGCCAGTTCCTGGTGGGTAGTTGGTCGCTGTTTACTTGGCTTTGTCCCAAGATGCATATTTTCCAAGTTCATGAGTTAGTCATGCACCAATAAAAATTAGGCGTATCTAGGTTTTACTTAGCTAAGAAATCCTGATAAACTTACTCCATGCACCTTGCCACTGACCCGTATTTGCTAGCACCTGCAGAATGCTAATTAGCTGCTGATGTAAATCTACTAGCCAAAGACCTGTTTATTACGCAGTTCATTAGTTACTCTGGTCTTTATTAGCTTCTAACCTGTGTACTAGTCATGGCCCTGTGGTTACAAGCTAGTGAGCTGTGTTTAATAGCCACAGGCCTTAGCTGAACTTTGTAAGACAAACTGACCTGAGCAGAGGCAGTGGAGTCATTCAAGGCTCTCTGCAAGGCATGGCTCAGTCCTTTAGAGAGATTCTGTTTAAGGATCAGGTCCAGGCGGTTCCTGCGCAGCTCAATGGACAAAACTGTGAAGGAAGACAAAGAACTTGTTTAGTGACTGTTCATATTTGGCTCGCAAGTATAACTGATAACTGTACCATAGGTCTAAACTCGCTTTGACCACACCTATAGCCCAAGAAAAATCTAGGGATTCAGTTTCTCACTCAAGAATATTTACTTCAGGAAGATGTAACTGTGGTCACAAGAGCTTGGCCTCTGTGACTGTGGAAACGTGATGCCAATTCCTTAGTAATACCACACCATCTCTGGTAAATGCAACCAAAAGCTACAGTCTCCAGCTTCCTATTAATTAAACTGTTTACACTCAAGGAAAATCTGCCCTTGCTTTTGTGCAAGTTTTAATTAATTTGTGTGCATGTAATTACAGCTTGGTCACAGAATAGGTACACTGTGCCTAAGCTGAAATGGTATTTCATGTGTATTCATCATTACTTTGTTATCATTGTTCCACAAGAATAGCCAGAGCCTGAACATAATGTTGAGTATGTTGTTGGTAATTGATAAGGGACAGGCAGTACCTGAAGTTACAGCAAAGTATTTTTTTTATGTTGTTTGTTAGCTTGTTAGCTTGTAACCTCAGCAACGCTGACCTTTAAAATCCAAGATGGCTGCTCTGCACATCAACAGAGGTGAAAGCTGTACTAATGTTGTTTATTAGCACTTCTGTCTTTATTTGCATCTCATTAATCAGTTGTACACAGTACTGTCCAAGTAATTCCATTAGTGGGACATTAGTCTCCTACCTGTTCTGACCCAATACTTCTCGGTCACGTTGCATGGTAGAAGACTTTCCTCTGCAGTGGTACTGGAAGGAGGTTCTGTGCTTGTGGTAGAAGGTGGTGTAGTTTGTCCCAGGATGAACACAGTGGTGACAGGTACCGTTGTTGTTGAGGTTGTAGTTGTAGTAGTAGTTGTAGTGGTGGTGGCAGCAGTAGTCGTAGCAGGTGTAGTAGTAGTAGTAGTAGTAGTAGTAGTGGGAGAAGGAGTAGTTGTGGTGGTGGTGGTTGGGGGTACAGTCGTGGTGGTGGTGGTAGGGGCAGGTGTGGTTGTTGGGGTTGTTGTTGGCTGAGTCGTAGCCACTGTGGTCAGTCTGAGGCTCGTCGTTTGCTGCGTGGTTGTAGCAGCAGTTATATTTCGTGGTAATGTTACAGCACTCACAGTGGTCGCCACCTGTGTTGACACCTCATCAACAGTCACAGTAAGAGTGGTCGTTGAGGGCGTCGTCGTGGTTACTGTTGTCAGCTGAAAGCTGTCGCTGGTCACAGTGTCCTGGCTTGTGTTGTTTGAACTCATGGTGGATTCTGGTGTTTGTTGTCTTGCAGTTGTGGATAAAGGTAAAGTTGACGTGGTGGTGGGTGATACAGATGTCCTTATGGAGGTGCTTGATGTGGCTGTGTGCTGTGAGGTGTTCCTGGTGCGCACGGGCACGGTGGTGTTCCATTGGTGGGTGGAGAAAGGGCTGGTGACATTGGCAGGAAGTGTGACATCATGGTCGCCCACTGTGGACAGGAGTGACTCAGGGACAGTTGGGAGGTCCCAGGCTGGCAGGCTGCTTACTGACTCCTCTGCAAGGAGGAAAACAAATGGAGATCAAAAACACTAAAGGAAAAGTGTTGTGATGTTTTTCTTTTTGTGAACAAATCTCAAAAAAGGCCAAAAGCAGGGATGAATTGATCCAACAATGGATTGTCTAAGTATTCAAACCTTGCTATATATCCCATTCCTTTGTGCCATAGAGATTCATTGTTGTCCAAAAAATATAAAAATTTAATTCATTACACTGAAAAGACAGTTGAGTCCAGATTTATTTGGACCCAAATGTATATTAAAATGAAAATAGGGAAATATTTGGAGCTGAAAACAGTCACCCAACAAATGCACTTTTAACTCCTTTTAGAAATGAGACATTTTATTAGTAAGAACTCAGGGGCTTGGGATATACAGCCACAGACACTGTAGGAAAGTCTGAAAAAGGTCTGGCATGTTTCTAGACTTTGGTTTTTGTTTGGAATTTGTTTCTCAGAGAGGGATCTAACATGAGGACAAGATGAGTAGGTTACTGTCAGTTTAATAATACATTAGTGCACAGTAGTTCAGATAGAAGATAGAAATCCAATTTCAATGTGCCAACTGGGAAAGCATTTTAATGGCAGACCTTCATTTAATCCTTCTATATCATCTTGAGATGGGGAAAAGGAGTCTGGAGTGAACGAGAGGGAGGTAATCAGTCCTTTCAGACTGAGAGTGATCCAAAGTCCCTCTTATGCTCCACTCTCATCATCACATGAATATGTGTTGTATTGTCACTGTGATGTCAATTACCTTGTTGATGATGTCACTGTTATTGTGATAATGAACTAACAGTAGGTGGGGTGATGTGGAGGTGGTGGAATGGGAAAGGATCATGGATGTGTTAAGAAAGCTGGATACAGCTCCATAAATAAGACTTGCTGCCTATTTAACCTCATAGGCCACCATTAGAAAAGAGACGTCCATAAAAGTGTTGACAAGACACCTCTAACTGCATTCAAGATCAACAATTGTTCTTTCTGTTGTGAGTTTTTAACCCTTTATATTTGTAAAACTGTCCCACAAACTGGAAAAGTGAGTCGGGTATCCCATTCCTATAATACATCCATGGACAGGACACGGTGAGGACAAAAATAACGATGATGATGTCAATGGGATGATAAGATGATGTCTCTTTAGTTGGCCATAATGGTAGTAATACAGATCATTGCAATGTGATGACAGTGGTTATTAATAATGAGTGATGAAGACTTTCATAACAAAGTTCATTGTGTGAAGATGTAGTGAAGGGTCTATGTAGCCAAAAAAGCTAAAGCTTGAACAAAACAGTGACACTAAAAGCTTTATCTAGCTAGCCAATTAATGCTAACATGGTGAGTTGGAAACAGATAACTTTTCAGTATTTCCTGCTGACTTGTTTAAAACAAGACCCCTGTAAAGAAATCCTGAATATCTTCATGCCCATATATTCTACTTAATATTGTGCTAAAAGAGGCTAAAGCCACTTGTCCAAGGTAAAAAGCCAGCATCCTCACCAGTGGATCATTGTTCTCATATTGCAGGGTGAAGCCAGTTAGCTCTTTTATAGTACAATATTATGATTAAAAACATAAAACTACTCTGTTTGGATGCTAACAATATAAAAAAAAAACTTGGACAAACAACACAGAGGTCAGATTTATGCTTATTAACTACATGTTTCATTTTTTAGACTTTTAGGGCTGAGGACACATTCTAGTAATGTATCTAGTATCATTATTATTAGATATTTTGTTCTATCTAGTAATAATATTGCTAGCTAGCTAATACTAGCTAATACTTCTTGACTTTGAAGGTACAGAAAGTAGTTAGCCAAGAATGCTAATTTGCAAATTCAGTTAATGCCGATAAATACGAAGTTTAATCAATTCTCACAGTTTTAACATTTTGGGAAATCAAAGCTTGACAGACCTGCTGGTGAATCAGACTGTAAAAAATTAACAGCTGAAATATTTTCAAACGACAGACAACTTGGCACCATACCCAGACTGAAGCTGTTGTTGCTGTTGAAGGAGCTGCTATTGATAGCAACCAGAGAGGCGTTGTCTGATCCTGCCATCCTTGTGTCTCTGTTACTGGGTGGGGAGGAAGAGGATAAGGAGGAGGAAGGCAAAGAGGATGCTTTTGTCGTAGAGGAGGATGAAGAAGAGGAGGAGGCCTTGGATGACGATGAAGAGGAACTTTTGCTCCAAGCAGCTTTAGACAGCAGTCCTAAAGGTTTTCGCACTGCTGGTGCCTGTAGCTCAGCTGTCTCTGCTAGCATGGTGAGGACCGATGAAAAAGCTGCCTCCTCTCTTTGGCCCTCTCCATGTGTACGCAGCCTCTGCTGCCCCAGCCAGGCAGCTGGGTCCCTGGACATGTTTGGCAGGTCACCCCCCTCCCTGTCCACTGGCCTCCATTCAGTCCCAACTTCAGCCCAGGCACCAGTTCCTGTCATAATCTCAGTCTCTGCAAAGACTTTGCCACCTGCTTCAGTGTGCACTCCTGCTTCTGTTTCAGTCCAAACTGCTGTTCTGGCTTCAGCAAACACTTTGCCCTCAGACCAAGCTCCAGGACCGACGTCAGTCCCATCCATCACATCTTTGTCTTTAGCTCCAGCTTTGTCTCCATTCCCGGGGGTGGCTGAGAGGTTGGAGGGCACTGCGGGGTCCAGAGGCAAAACAGCCCGTCTCAGTGACTCATGATGCCCTCCCTCAGCTGTGGTAATAGAGACACAAAGGGGGAAAGGAGGCATGTGGGAGAGGGAGAGGGAGAAAGAGGATGAAAGGAAAAGCAGAAATAGTGTTTAATTAGGAGTTCTGAGTCTTTCACTCATCAGTCCCACAGGCCAGGCAGCAACTTCTTTGGAAATTCATCCATCATGCCCTTCCATACACATAAACACACACATGCACAAACACACACAGCTGCAGTCCTTAAATCATTAGTCCTCATAATGCCACCACAACTGTTCAACTGCCAGGAGATTTAAAACTGCTCTGCTCACACTCACACATACAGTCACCATGAGAGCACACACACTTCTCTTCTGCTCTGTGTCAAATACACACATATGCATATTCTTCCTCTTTCTCTCCTCTGTCTCATACACACTTATCCAAAGGGATAAAAAAAAAAAAACAAAACTCTAAAACTGCGACTGTGGAAAAATAGTAATAATGTCTAAAGTAGGTCACTTATGTTTTTAGAGGATAAAGCATAGGGAATTAATTTAGATGTTCCAGAGTGCATAAATGAGGACACGCGCACACGCACACGCACACACGCGCACACACACACACACACACACACACACACACACACACACACACACACACACACACACACACACCCTAATCAGCTGTTATTTCACAGATATTAATCTGATCTGTTAGGTTAGCCATGTTAGCCCATGGATTTATTATTCCTAGAACATACACAACCACTCAGGCTCAGGCTCAGCTCATAACTCAGACTGAAATATATTTCCTGAGCAAAGTTTGGTGTGAGTAACTTGTAAGTGATGACATTTTTATGGAGTGATTTTCTTTTTTTTAATTTGACACCAAATGAGACAGATACTCTACATGGAAACGGAGCAGCAAAGATACCAGCCGCTCAAAGCAGTTAGCTTCAGCCATTATTTCCATTTTGTGAACTGTCTGCATCTCCTCTGTAGCCTCAACAAAGCCTGAAAGTTTGGCAGACTGAAGCGATTATCCTGCCATAATACGTTCGGTCTCAAAGGCACCTGGTTGTAGTGGAATTGAAGGATAAGAAAGAATAAGGTTGACCGTCTGACTGGCTTGTTGGCTGCCTCACTGGGTGACACGGTTTATGGCATCTGCTACTTTGTCCTAAAGATGGCAGGTTTGGCTTTGGTATCACTGCAGGCTGACGTTAACTTTCTTTTGTTCTCCATGTAAGTGGGAGAATAATGTTGGGCACACACTCATTTCAGCCTGCAAATGTATTCAGTGTGCATGTGTGTCACACACTTCCCACACTCCCTATGCCTCTGCGGAGGACTGGTTAATTAAAAGACAGTGATTCTGAGCAAGAGAGGCTTTACAGGACCAGCTCTGGGCTTAGCAGCTGTATCCTCTGGACACCTCATATAAACCATTTCAACCACCACGCTATTAACTACCACCACTGAGCAATCTGTTCCTTGTTACAGGACATGACATCATAAATGTTACTAACAGAAGAAATTAATCCATTGATAATTTATATTTTAGCTTCTTTGGGGTCTATGTCGAGTGGTAGTCCCAGCATCCAGGGCTCCATTAGTCAGTTTGAGAGAGGAGAAAACAACAAAGCTAGAAATGGCAGGAGCGATTATTCAAGCACCACAGGGAGAGCAACATGCTTGTTAAACTTAACTGAGGATTTGTCTCTCTTTTGGTTCCAATTCATCTCATCCAAAACCACTACACCATCCAGTGTTTCGCTGGCTCTGAACAGATGGTGATGGCAAAGGGGGTAAATGTTGAGCTCCACCTGAACGCAAAGATTCCCTGCTAACATGCTTTTAACTCATTTTGAAAAAAATGTGTATATGTTTAAAGAGAGATTGTTCTGTTTATATGGTGCAGCAGTATTTTCATGTGTTAGCTTAAACTTTGGATAAAGTGTGTCTATCTCAACCACTTCTGCTCATACAGCTGTCTCTACAGTCTAACATCAAAAACCCTCAATCAAAGCCGCACTGAAATTACTGTACATAGCAATTACCTAACAATAGCAAGCACTGTTATTTTAAACCAATTATATTAAAGCAACACTAATCAATATTTGTATAAAAACTAGACAAATAACCCTAAACAAAGAAAAATCTATCTAATATTAAAAGAAGTAATTTGTTGTATTGATCCTACATAGTATCATCAAATATTGCAGTTCACCTGTGGCAGAAAGTAGCTGCTTTCAGCAAGAGCTGTGGTAAACAAATTACATACTACCTGCCCAGTACCAAGGCCACAAAAACAAAAGTTAACAACAAGTTGATGAACATAGTGGAGTGTTTAACAGCTAATGTGCCAGATAGTTCCATCAGGAGCTGGTGGAGACCCAAACAGGGCTAAAAGGAGAGTGAATATTGGACTTACATCCATCAGGTGACCTGATACATGATTCAAAATTCTGATGTTTTGTCCCCTTCAATGTAAGATGTATGAATGTAAATAGGCAGTTTTTTGCAAAACAACTAAATGGTGATATTGTGTCGATGTTGTGTTAACAGCTTGTTCTGATGCCCCCAAGGAAACTGCCAAAAAATAAAGAAATGCAGCTTTAAGTAACATTTCTTTATTTATTTCTGTTTGTTGCTAAAGAACCAAAATATTTTCCTATGCAAATTTTATTTTTAATTTTTTTGTAGCTTCTTTTTTTAATTTGTAACTGCTAACAATGTACCCATTATTCTTGCCCACATATACCATCACTTTCTAACCCATACTCTACTATGGACCTAATATATGCCATGAATAACAATATAACTGGGTTGATAACTGGGCCTCTGATTCAATAGTCAACTATCTGTTTCTTTGAGAGAAAGAACATATGTCTGTAAATATTAAGAGTCAGTTCCTTCCAATGGAGTAATGGATAGATGAATGGGTGGATGGAGGGATGAATGAATGCATCAATGGACGGAGTGATGGGTGGAAGGACTCTACCATATGCATAACTGTTAGCAGTGTTTTGGGTGTTTTCTCCTCCGACAGTTCACCACCTGCTCTAGCTGAGAGCAACATATGTGATTACCTTCAGACCTCTGACAAAACGCTAGGAAAGAAGAACCTCCACTGAGAGCAAATATGGACAGGATGGATGGATGGATGGATTGGATGGGTTGATGGATGGTAGAACAGAAAGTGTGGATTAAAGATGGATAAATGTGGATCAGAGCAGAACTGACCTGCTTTATCTGTTTGCACAAAACACACGGGACATTTTTTTTTGCATATTTCTGTTAGAACATTCAGCATTAGCAGATTATGAGATTCATCACATGGAAACGGTGCACAAAGCACTACTGGCCATTTACAAGGCTTTAGACCAATGTCATTTTATGTATTGACCATAGTGCCTTGCCAGCTGGCACTGTGTCCGCTGATGCCCTGCTGAATCTCTGTAGATGCCAGCCTAACCCTATAAAGCCTTGCCAGGTCATTACAAGCGTTCTGAATATTCAGACCAGGTGTTCCCAGGTGTCTGTGATAATACTATTGTAAAAAGCTATGAGCTTTGGGCATGATTTTGCCTTCCTGAGTTGTGTGATGGAGCTGTGGGCCAAGCAGAGTTGATCCATGCTGCCACCCTGACTGTGAGCAGGACAGGTGGTTAGGAAGTGTGAGAATGATATTGAGCCAACTGGTCTTCAGCACAGAGAAGCTGAAGAGGGGGAGTCTGCTTAGCTGAATCTGCCAACTAGCCAACTGGTGGCAAATTTTCATTATAGTAATTATTAAATCGCCAGATGATATATAACACCTCTTAATCTTAGTCTTAGAGCTGCACTGGGCAAGATCTATAAAACTACACCAGACTGAGCTGCAGTGAGAGAGTGTCACATGGTCCACAACAATGAAAACACTGTAGTTTCACTGTCAGGTGGCACAAAATCTTCCAGCCTCAGAAACTGGTGAAACAAGGGAACACAATGAACCATCACTTTAAGTAGGCAGAGATGTGTTCACATACAACATCAAAATGTAGATTTAAGAGATCTTCAGCCACACTGGCAGCATGGCTCTAGGGAGGGTGTTGTTAGTTTGTGCAGACTAAACTAATACTGGACTTTTATTTATGACCAAATTGCAAGATTTTTGAAATTCCCATCAACCTCTGCTGTACTTTGTGTTAGTACTAATCAGCAAATGTTAGCATGCTTACATGAGATTGTGACCATGGTATGTGTTACCTGTTATAATATCAACATGTTGTTCAAGCTGGGCAGCTAGGGTACAGTTGTGTTAGCTTGTCTGGCTTATGAAAGCAGCTGAGACTGAACTCAATAGTAACTATGTAAAACTAAAACAATGAACAAAACTAGGCTAAATGAATGGAGTAAAAGCTGCATAGGACTACAGATAGACAGGTACATTTTACATAAAATTCTGGCCTTTGTTTTGTGACAAGTTCTCAGTTGTGCTCATTTCTGAAAGGTTATTTTAGTCCAGCATTGCATTTTGAACAGAAAGTAAAGGTCATACCATCAAACCATGTGTGCAGTTTCACTGCAGAGGAAAGTGTTTAAGTGAGTGAGTTTTTCCCTTTAAGACTTGTTTTAAATAAAGCCTTTGCGGTTAGAGTGGGAGTGCTGGTACCAAGTCAAAGCGCTGATATACTCGTGATGTGATGCGAGACTCAGTGGGAGTAAGGATGGTACCAAGCCAACAGAATTTGTCCAACAGAGTGAGGCCCGTCCAACAGGATGGACATGTAACCATTTCCTGGAACTATTCAGGGCATCCATCTGTCTGTGTGGAGGCGAGAAAAGAAAATGATTTGGATTGATCGTCGAATGGATGGATGGTCAGGTAAAAAGCTCAATGGAGGATAGTGGAAGGGTGATAAACAAAAGACATGTTAATGTTTGGGGGGTTTAGTCTTTAGTTGTAGTCATTACTCTGACCTCTTTGTTCCAACAGATTAGTGTGACCAGGACTGTTGCTTTGACAGGATCCAACAGCACTGAAACAATCCAGAGTGACCTTCTGGTGGAGTGTGGCCAAGTGTGGCATCATAACGTTATATGGATCATGTAGGTATCTAAAACATTGTAGATTTAGTTATTTCTCTCACAGTATGGCCACAATCCTGAGATTAGTTCTCGTTCTTGTTCTCTGAAGGGTTGACGGTGAGTAGAATCTGGGAAAATGTGCCATGTTTTTCTCAGTAATACCCAGAGGAGATGCCAACATGTGAGAAAACTGCCTGACAACAGTTTCTACCCATTGTGTGAACTGACAGCAACATAAAATCTTATCAACTAGACAGTGGATATAAAGAGGAAGCGCATGTTCAGCTTTAACAGTTACATAAAATCTGAAAATAGGTCATTTCAAGATGATGCTATAACTTTTTCTCATGATTGCTTTTTTTCTCACCTATTCTCCAACGCCAAATCAAAGTCTGGCGACTGTCAGACCTTGTTACAGCCAATTTATCCAATACATAGTGCATGGACGGACGGACAAATGGAGGGATGGAATAGCTAATGACTAATGGTAAAGCACCAGAGCTTCTTTTAATTGGATCACCGGCTCGTCTGGAAGACACACACATGTTGTTCTTAGAATAGTTGTGAGGACACTCATTGATGTAATGGATCCCCTAACTCAGGGGTACTCGATTAAAATTCATGGAAGTCCACTCAGACAAAATTTCCTAAAGCAATCCGGAACAGTGCAGGGTACATTTGGAGGGATTATAAATAACAAGCACTCCAATAATAATCTGCATCATAAAGTGCTTAATTTTAGAAAAAATTCCATTTCACATCTTAACAGTCTCAACTAATTTTAATAAACCATCTGAACAGCATTAACACCTCCTTTCCTCTTTCTTTCCCTCTTATATGCCACTCCCCCACTTTCCTTACTTATTTTTCTGACCCTCGTCTCATCTCATCTATCCTCTCTCTGCCTCTCACCCACTGAATCAAGTGCCAGTAATTGGCTGCGTAGCATCACGTGACTAGTGCCATAACGGCTGGAAAAGCTGCAATGGTTCAAATAGAAACTGTCAATAATTCTCAAGAATTTAAAGGTTAAAGGTCCAGGTCCAGAAAGGACAGCATCTGGGCCCTGGGCCCTGCATGACTTGTCTGAGACATGCAAAAAAACACACTCACAGACTGTCACCACACATATTAATACAGAAACAACAACAACTCTTTTTTTTAACAGGTGTCAACATCTAAACTGGTCAAATCTGAACAGCTCCATCTGACTGGCTTGTCAGTGACATCAGCTCTCAGGGTTGATAAAACAGGAGGAAGAGAAATTATAAATACATATATAAATATTCATATACTATTAGAGATTATTAGAGACTGTTCTTGGTGCAGTCTATAAGTCTACCCTCATCAATAATAAAGCCTT
Source organism: Trachinotus anak (assembly GCF_046630095.1). Taxonomy (NCBI): domain Eukaryota; kingdom Metazoa; phylum Chordata; class Actinopteri; order Carangiformes; family Carangidae; genus Trachinotus; species Trachinotus anak. The sequence goes on along the minus strand of NW_027273853.1, from coordinate 22,148,142 downwards.
GAACATAAAGATGAAATTGATATGAGGAGTCGATGCACCATAGGTGTTGAAAACCCACCAAATATCTCAGCATTCTTCTTGTTCTTGACCTTGGCTCAAAACACAACATAGTAACTGACTTCAAGTCATCACTCATCATTTTCTACAAGTATCTTAACATGATTTCTCTTGGGACGTCACATTAGCTGTTTTGAACTTGACACGGCAGCTGGTGTTGCACAAGAGCTTGGGGTTTGATTTGGAGTAGGCTGACATGAGACTGACAGGGTCACTGATATATCACACTCCGCTGATGATTAGCATAAATGTTACTGACTGGGGGAAATGTGTCTGGAGAATTCAACTTAAACCTAAAGTAAAAATGAAATAGTATTTTTACTATGTATTCATTTTAAAGTAAGAGTAATTTCATTCTGCTGCGCCTCAGCCATGGATGATATCTTACTGTCCGTATGCCATTAATGATTTTTTGCTTTAGCGTGTGTGTGTGTGTGTGTGTGTGTGTGTGTGTGTGTGTGTGTGTGTGTGTGTGTGTGTGTGTGTGTGTGTGTGTGTGTGTGTGTATACGTGTGGTTGGTGTTTGGATGGGGGGAGCACAAAAAGTCACAAAATGTCAAGCTGAAATGCCATTTTCACAGCTGTTTAAGTCGAAAGTTGTGGGTCAATTCAGAGCTTAACATAATAGAATCGCTGTGTCGAGCTGTGTCATGCAGTTATTGGAAACTGCTCAAATGACAGAGACAGACTAGGGAATAATTGCTACTTTTTTGCCTCTCTGGTTTTTTGCCTCTCTGGCATGTTTTATCATGAACAAATTCAGAAGCTGAGAGCTTTTTGAACTACCCATGTTCAGTTTCTACTCCAGGACACACTCAGCGAACGAGGCTTTGATAGCCTAATATCCTCCAAATCAAAGTGGAAAAGACGAAAAGAGAAGTCTTATAATATGCTAATCATCAGAGATCCCAGCTTTTACCCATATGCTTTAAAGAAACTTATGAGACTTGACTTCAACATATGACACAACAGAATAACAAACTAATGCCACCTCAATGCCAGGTCAGACAGTGGATTAAAAGAAACAATGCAGAGACTGAACCTATTTGAGGTAACAGTAAATCAACAGCCCCTTTCAGCTTGACAGCAGGGCTGCTTCTGCTGCTGAGTCTCCACAGCAACCACAGGGATGCTGTCACCAAGGTAACCATTACCATAGATAAAGAAGGAAACAGAGTGTTCTGTGCTTATGTGACGTCCGTCCTGTCTGTCGTGTATCGCCCTGAAATACAGCTGTAACAGGAAGCTGGGGGTATGATGATATCAGAACAAACACAGTATCAATTTCACGCATCAACTTTCGACTTTGCAAGTTAGCAGAGCACAAAATGAATTTGTGTCATTTAATAAATAGGGAGAAAATTACACTGACAAGGATTTTATGAACCAAAAATATCTGCTGATAAAATGAAGCAAACAGCAAATACTTTTTTTAGTTATTGATTTGCTTGACAGACTTACTTTGGCTTCCACTCAGAATAAACCATATGATCACAATCACCCACGATGCTCTACAGAAATCAGATAAAGCCCAACCTATAGTCGCATCAGTGCCCTGCATTTACACGGCTTATGATAAGAAGCAGCATTAGAGAGTATTTTTAATAACAGGATGAAAACACATATGAAGGCCTAACACAGTGTGGCAACAGTTCAAAGATAAATGATAAATGGACACATGAATTGTTTATTAATCTGTCATAATAAAATTATGATCACTGGGGAATTACAAGCATTAGTTGGCTACGTGAACAAGGGACACAAAAGAGGAATGTCTACTTTGATTTTAAATTATTTACACAGTCCGTAAAAATAATAAATGTTTACGTTGTATTCCAGTTATAGATGAAATATGTTAATAGGAAGGATGAGTGGTGATGAAAACAAAAATAATAAGAGTAGGTGCCAGCTGTAGAGTATATTTAGACCTCATTCTGTGAGGCTGTCTGTTTGATGTGAGAGGCCAGTGGGCTCAGTAGGTTCTCACCCCTACAGAGTGAACTAGATCAAAATATCCAACCCTCTATATGGTATATGGCAAGATAACACACACTTGATACCGTGTGAAATTACACTTCCCCTCACATTAATTTTTTAATTGCCCCTGAGATCCGGCAAACTGATTGAAAATGGATTTATTAATCTCAAAAATGCATAAGTATGAATAATATGATCTCATAATCTTTCTTCCCCGAGATGTGAAATTTCACGTAGTTTCTTCATTGGAAAAATTGCTCTACTGAGGTGAAGAGGATCAACAAAAAACAGACTGACTACTCCTCATCAACTCATGGTAATATTTGGCTCAAAAGTTCATTATCTCATAGAGATGCAGTTTAAATGTAAATGCGACTGCACTGCACACATACCAAACAATGGACCTCAAAATGCAGTAGCCTATGTATTGATTGCATTTATCATGACATATGTTATCACGTTGGATGTATTTCCTGACCTTGTAAAATCCATTTGACCCTGTGCTTTCAGTGACAAACTCCACCATAAAGGACTGAACATGAAAAAAAACTAATACATATATACAAAAAAAAAGAATACCTTTTGTTTGGGTAAATAACATAGAACAGACTCAGGTAAGCATCTGGACCGTGCATACATATAGTAACAACCTCAACCTACACTACCAGGACCATGTGGTGAATTTTGCAACTTATGACACACTGACTCAAGTATGCTTGATTTATCTTGACTGAACCACTGACACTGTAAACAACTTTTTGAGTTGTTTCAAGGGTATTCTAACACTATGTGCTGTGGTACAAGAATAAGCTCAGGGTATTTGCTCTCATACTGCATGGCTCACTGTTATATCAAATACATTGAGAAACCACCTAAATAAATCCAAATTCTTACCAATAAAACATTCCTGATTTTAAAATACATCCATTTGTTGTTTTAACCAGTGTCCCTGGTTTTGATTATTGTTAATCTATCCGACCATATAAGTGTATGTAACAAGGCTGTGGGTCTTACACTACAAACAGAAGGATGGTAGGACGATATGTTACAAGACGTTAGATAGTTATTAGAAATTTTAAGACAGCAGAAAGTAAAGGAAAGGGTGACATGTTATTAAATAGTCCCCGCCCTGTGATGCACCTCAAGAGAAGCTCACTAAAATACAAACTGCAGTTAAAGTGATTTAGCCCTTTTCAAGGTGGAGCAGCACAGTTGGCGCTCAGAATAAATACAGCTGTCAAATAGCTAGTGGCAGATTATTACACTGCATTTGTGAAATGTCAAAAAGTTGGCAGAAACCTAATAATATCACCTTGTATGCTGCTGGACACTGCCAGGTGCCTAACAGGAAGCAAAATAATACAGGGCAGTCTGTTGGGATATCTATTATTGTTTGGTTGGTATCTACCTGCCTGGCCAACTGTCCCTGCACTACTTTGCTTCTTATCAGGCATCTGCCACTGTCTGGCATTATTTATGGAGCCTGGCGGCTACCTTCGCCAGCCTGGCTCCCTGTAAGGCTTTAACATGTCATTCGGCTGCCTATTACTGATGATATTATCTGAAAACTTGTAGTTACTCAGGTTGTTAGTTGTGGGGTTAAAGGGACAAGGTGCAGTGTGCTCATCACCTCTGGCTGGCTCACTGCAGAGAAAGACGAGCCAGATATCAGCAGCATTGTAGGAGGCTGCCCAAAAAGGTGGGTGGGTAAGAACTTTAATTAATTTAGTAATCAATAGTTTTCAGAAGACATCTTTTCACAATGATTACTACAAACTGCAGTGAATTTGTCTTGCTGTTTGTTTCAAATCGTAATTCGGGAAAATTTACATCACTTTAATTTACAAATTAAGGATAAAACATTGACATATAATTAACGCTTACCAGCAGTGACAGAGCAACATTATAATTATTTTGCCTAATTGCCTGGTCTAATAGTCATTTTCTTTTAGCTCTGATATTGGTCTCTACCAACTCCTGGGGAAATATCTGGCTCTCCAGTTGTTAAAGTGCAACTGTATAAATTTTGCTCTTAAGTCACTAGTTTTAAAAGCGCTATTATTTAGTGACTTAGCTCAGAACCAGTGGAACAGGTCCTCAAGCAAGAACTAGAAAATATGTCCTCTGGTGAGGTACAGTGTGTTCACTTCAGATTTTTCTTTTTTTGATAGTAGCATAAAAAATATTTATATGTGTGTGTGTGTGTGTGCGTGTATGTATAATTTATTTATTTATTTTTCTTCATCTTGTGCATCTTGTGCTTCCAAGCCAATGCATGATGAGAAATGATTTGCACCTGGGTGCAAAAGTGAAATCACCTTTAGGATTAAGTTTGATCATTACATAAGCACACAGCCGCTATACACACCTTAAGAGCCTGAAAGAAGTTAAATGTGAATGTGAATATATGCCACATTAAAACACCGAAACACACACACAAGGAGGTAAAAATATTGGTAAGGCAATAAGTATGCATTCATGCAATAATTAAGACAAACACACACAGGCAGGCAAGCAGAAGGCAGCATGGCACCTCAGCTGTGCTGCTCTGCTGCAGAGTCCCGTGTGACTGGATAACACAGTCATGTGACTAGCTCTGGGGCACTCGGTAGGTCAGCCAGTCTAGCATAAACAGAACCAGGGAGACATCCTGGGCTGCTGCGATGTGCACATACACACATACGTGCATAAGCACAAAGACCTTAATTGACACGTGCACTGCCAAGACATGCACACAAACTCGCTCAAACAAGTAGACATTTATTCAGAGGTGCGGAAGAAGACTTCAGCACAGCGACAGTCGGGCACCTGCATACACTCAGACAGGCTGCCATTTTTATGGAACACACACACACACACACACACACACACACACAGTACACACACCACAATGGCATCACAGCCACAGCAGTGCAGTGACGGCTGTATAAAGAGTCACATTTATCAAGACTTAGAAAGTAACCATCTGGTAGCACAGCCATTCATAAAGACTAAAAACACTGAGTGTAAGACTTAGAGTTTGTTCCTTGTTCAAAATGTGGTAACACATCTGAAATCCTTATCAGAAAAATTTCAGGAGACCACAGAGATGAAATGCAGAGCGCCTACTGATGGAGCCTACTGAGGAATGACAACATCTCTTGGAAGCTACTACAAAAAACCCCTGAAAGAAACTTGAACACATTTGATAGCAACATCTCAAATCTCTTGGAGATTAGTTGTAGCTGTGTACAGACAAGCTCAGACTGAGCTGAGGCTGTGAAGCAGAGAGGCGACAGATTCTGCATACATTCCTAAACAGTTCTCAACACCCTCCCAGCTGGCTGGAGCTAATGCTGGTACTGTGTTCAACAACCTCCCATCTGGCCAGTGTTGTAGCTGCTGCGCTGCGGCTGCTGTGTCTGATGACCACCTGAAACGCTGCCTGGTGTCGAATCAACAGTGTGTCACAGACAGTGGGGACAATCTTCAGTATTATAGCTAATTATCTGTTCCTTCACCAGATTTTGGCATCTTTTCAGTCATTATTTCTCATTGCTGATATCTGCTCCACTCACTACTACTAACTTCACTAAAAGACAGAACATTTAATAGACTATAGAGTCTCGCCTGGAGCAAATCCCAGCTGACCTTAAATGAGGGAGGGGTACATTCTGGCCAGGTTGCCAGTCTATCACAGGGGTGACATATAGAGACAAATAACCATTCACACAAACACGTAATTTAGAGCTAATTTAAGCTAAACCTGCATGTCTTTGTCCCACATGACCGTGGGAGGAAGCCAGAGCACCTGGAGAAAACCCTCACAGGCACCCAGAGAACATGCAAACTCCACAAAGAAGGGTCCCAGACCCAGGGTTCGAACCCAGAAGCTTCCTGCTGTGTGGCGACAGCGCTTACCTGAGAGCCTTTTCAGTAAGGGTCCATAACTCTTCTAAGACTCTTCTTAGAGAGCTTTTCCTGGTTTTACTTTACCTTGACCTGTATTATTTCTTTTATACTTACTCTGTATTGATTTTTATATACCTGAGTGTTTAATTTTTTATATATATATATATATATATATATATATATATTATCATTATTATTATTATTATCATCATAATAACCTGTTCCAGATATTAATTCATTTTTACTAAAATACAAGGTTTGCACATCTGTAAAATCTACCTCGTTGAGAAAACAGGTGCCAACCATTGCCTGTTTGAACATCAACATTTTGACTAATCACATCATAACCTTCTGTTACTGTATTGCAGACAGTCTTGTTACCTGCATAAGACAGAAGTCACAAATCTCTATCTGTAATTCATATGATGGTATAGTGCATGTACATAAAAAGCACAGGTTATACTGCAATCAAGTTATGTACCAATGTCAAATATATTACCATAACTTAAACCTTTAGTCAGAGCTGATCAGTGTTTTAACCCAGCCATTAAGCATAAAGCTACCTCCATCTTAAAGGGAGAAAAAGTTAAAAAAGTTGAGGGAGTTCTGGATTTATGGTTAATGTACAATGAGGATAAGTTGCTTAGGGTATTTGTGAGGGTAGTTGCCTTGTATTTTTTTCAAAACCCCAATTTCAACCAACACAGACAGAAGCAACCATAATTCAAGCATCCACGTTTGTTGCTATTCATTGGTTTTTGGAGACATGCAGAACTGCCCTGTGGTCATCATCACTATCTCACACACACACAGCTGTGGGGGCTCATAGACTGCTGCTTGCCAATGTGATCGTTTATAATCTTGGACATCTTGGGGGCCTTCACACTCTGTGCCTCGAGCATATTTCCCCAGCAGGAGGAGCCGAATGGTGCTGAAAGCATTTGGAGAAACCAAAAACAATTCTGAGGCATCTTATGCAAATAGCAGAGATTATGGACTGTCACCATGGGCATGAGTCTGCAGGCTAACTGCAGGAGGTCTGAGGAAACTATTAAAAGAGGGAGAAGTCTATCCAAAACAAAATTTTCAGAAGTCTTTATGTCACTGGGGACTGTGTCACCTTTCCTCCATGACTGGGAAAATGCCAGATGTTTTTCATTCCACTCAAGAGATTGTACCTTGTGAAGACCATATTAGTATTAGACCACAATATTCTTATTCTACACCCATCTCATCTTTTTCTGAGGACGTTTTAAGTCAAACTTGGCAAAGCCTTGTAACAGCACAAACTCATCATAAATTGCTTGCTTCAATTTGACAAACAACAGCTGTTCATGAGTAGGTGTGTTTGGGAAATTTGATCATTAGTGTTGCCAACGCACTGAAATTGTCATACAAGGCTTCCTGTTCAGCTTTAATGGTGTGCAAGTTTCTGTCACAAAAAAATGAATAGAACAAGAACAAGAAAAAAAGTAATTTTACCATAGAGCTGTCCTGTTTTTGTGAATCAGCAGAAAAGTTTGGCATGGAAATGCAGCTGCCAGTGACGTCATCAAAACAGCACCGTACTGCTACAGAGGCAAAGAGGGAATGATTTGGCATGAAGTTAGATCCTAAAAAACAACTTGCTAACAGTCACAGAGATGGAGGTAACATTACACTATTGAGTTGTTGGGTGCAACAGAGGATGTTCACCTGGACAGCGACCTGCACAGAGACCTCAGGACACCTACTGGAGTGAGTGTACACAGAATAATTCTACCAGCATCTGCTGGATTTTCTGTTGTTGTGCCAAAATATACAAATAAACACTAAAACAAGAACCGACAGCCATGCTAGCAGCATTAATGTATTTACATGCATCCGTACAGCACTCTGACTTGTCTTGTATCTGAATGGTGCTATAAATACACTTAACATCAGTATGCTAACATGCTCCCAATTAAAATGTTAAAATGCTGATGTCTAGTACATAACATTTACCAAGTTCACCATCTAAGTTTAGCATGTTAGCATGCTGACATTTAGTAATTAGCACTAGACACAGAGAACAGCTGAGGTTGTTAGATATTTCAGTCTCAACTAAAGTGGTGGATGGTCTGACCAACACTGCCACCTTTAGAGCCGAGCTGATTGCTGGGTAAAACATAATGAGGATGATGTGTTCAACACATTAATTTTGCATTGAGTTAATGATTTGTTTCTATTTAGGTTATTTAAACATATTTAAACTCAAAATGAATTCAAATTAAGGCAAGATCAAATCTGTCTGTACAATCTGTTTGTTTTCAGATATAACTCAACTCATCTGTCAGTGAAATCATTTTTCATGTCTCCATGCAGACAAACTCATGCTCATGTCATGTTTGTGACAGTCGTCTGCAGCTGCCTCACCCACAAGGGCACAAACACACAAAGACACAAAGAGCAGGAGGTTGGCTCTATTTCACTATTTGAGGCACATCCACTTTAAATATAATCTTCATCTTTCGTCTGAATTTCATCTTTTGAAATACCAAAAAGTCGCATCATCCTTTCTTCATCATGGAAATGTTACTTACATTGCTATGGAAAATGGGAGCAGCAAAGGTCAACTACTTCTCTCTATCTAATGTATTCTAATTCGCTCTATTCTGACTCGTCTCTCTGCACGACATGGAGACACTGCACTGTGAGTCACAAGCACCAGAGTTTCGTAATAAAATCTGAAAGTTAAATGACGCAAGAAATATAAGTATGTATTTAGCTCTCGCTTCCTAAATAGCACTACTCTGCACAGTGCCTTTGTCCCTCCAGCTCAGATTGTGTGAGATGATCAAGCACTGCAGATCAGTTTGTGCACAGCAGCAAGCCAATAAATACTGAGAAGCATAATGAAGGCTCAGGATGAAGGATTTCACCAATTTTCTCCCAAGCAGTAAGTGATGTCAGCTTCAATTATGCTAATTTAACTTTTATGTATTGGCTATAATAGCTGTTAAAACACACACTGTTTGGCCTCAGAAATTAAACAAAAAAATATGGGTCTTCGATAATAGTTTCAGATTCCCACTAATCTACACTTCTTTTGAGAAATAAACCAAAAAATTTCATCATCAGTGTATACCAGTGATGTAACTGGTATACACTGATGATGAAATTCTGCATGTTAATACTGCACTTTAAACAATTAGGGATTATAGTCTTACTAAGATGAGTACCTTCTAATATTTTTTTTCCCAAGATGCATCTAGTAAAATTGTCACAAGCACACACGCACACATGCATGCATACACACACATACACTGATGTGCAGTGTGTGTGTGTGTGTGTGTGTGTGTGTGTGTGTGTGTGTGTGTGTGCGTGTGTGTGTGTGTGTGTGTGTGCCTCACCCTGAACTCCAGAGCCTTTAGCTCGTGTGGAGCAACACACAAGGGGACAAAAACTATTACATCATCTCCCTAAATCCATTTACTCCAACACACACACACTACTGGCAGAGCTACACAGAGAGTGACAAGGACATACACACACAAAACAGACAAGCATGCACACACGCAAACGCAAACGCACACACACACACACACACACACACACACACAGGAACTCAGACTTCTATGCAAACACACAAACAAGCAGAGCTGAGAAGAAGTGACACACACAGAGACACAGACAAACATGGAAAACACAGAACCACTTCCACACAACAGGAGCACAGCCAGACTCACACAAGGCAAGTCAAAGAACAAGTAAAACACCCAATTTTAAGAAAAACACACACATATACGCCAGCTCAGATCCCATCTCTCGCTTCATTTCCCAGAGGCAACCTGCTGCTGCCGAGGCCTCGCTTGCATGACAGCAGCTCTATGATGACAGATGATGATTGAATCGTTGTGGAGGTGTTCACATGAGTATATGTTTGTGTGTGTGAAGTGTACAGTTGGGTGAATGGATGAATGGTTGTTGCCTTGTTGTCTCTGATGATTTCAAATAGGATGTTTACCCTTCCAAATATAGAGAGAAATAATAGACTCAAGGGTTTAAAGAAAGATTTGGGAATAAAAACCTAAAAGCAATGAGACAAGAAACAAACGTTGGTAGAAGCTTCTTTTTGACGGAGTTTATTCATCCAATGACAGATAGGCTGAGTGGTGACCATTTGTCAAGGAGCTGTTTTACTTGGTCTTGAAGTCTTGAAGTAATTTTTTGGGTATTTATTAGAAAGGACAGTATAGAGACAGGAAAGAGAGTGGATGACATACAGCAAAGAGTCCGGCTGGTCAGGATTCGCCTGCTCAGAGCATATGAGTTCATGTGGTACGCACCCAAACCACTCAGCTATCGGGTTGCCTGGGTAAAGTTTGGGTAAAGTTTGTCATATAGGGTCTTAAACTCCCGGGCAATGCAGACACCTAGATAATTAAGACTGTCTTTGGCAAGCTTCAATGGGAGGTCTGGAGCTCAAGCGCTTCTTTTTTTGTCCGGTGCGCTCTTATTGAGGTTAAGTTTCTAACTGGAAAATTGACTGAAAAAGGTCCAATAATTCCAGGGTGGCTGTTAAAAAAGTGACGAATTAAGAAAGTTTAAAAAGTGACTCTATTAAATGTCTTCTCTGCCTCCACAGACAGAGGGAATTCAGGCTCAGAAGGTTTTGGAGAGTATTACATATCTGATGAATATTGGAGTGCTGATTTTTTATAAACCCAGTTTGATCGGGGGAAATGATTTTGGGAAGGACATCTCTAATCTATGTGCCAAAACCTTGGCAATGATTTAAACATCAGGAAATTGGCCTATAGGAGATGGATCTTTATCCTTTTTAAGTACAGAGAGAGATGCAAGCTTGGTTCAATGAAGAGGGGAGTGAGCCAGTTTCAGAGGATTAAGTGAAGACAGGTACTTGGGGCTAATTTCTTTAAAATATTTTGAATAAATCTGTGGAGAATCCATCAGGGCCCCTGGGTTTAGATGACTGAATATATGATATGGCAGCTACGAATTGGATAAAATGTGTCTCAAGGTCGGCTTGCAGATCATCAGGAAGGGATTTCCAGACTTTCAAAAGTTTTTCATAACATTCCTATTGTCAGAGGTATATAACTTTGAATAAAATACTTTGAATTAGTCATTGATATGTTTCTGGTCCAAGGTGATTTCCCCAGTTGCTGTGCAAATCCCACAGATGGGTTGTTTTGCCTCAGTTTTGCCTTTATTTGTTTCTGCCCCAAGCATTTCTTTTTAAATGCAACAAAAGAAATCACATCTCTTATGTATGCTTTCATAGCCTGACATCACCAGTTAGGTTAGTACTAAGAAAAAAATTTATCTGACTGGAAATATAGGAAAGAAAGTGCTCATCATTCAACAACACTGGATCTAGTCTCCAGTGCTTCTTTGTAAATCAGATTTTGGGAAAGCTGATTGAGAACAAGCGATGTATTGTCTGAAATTACGATATGAAAAAGTAGTCTATGTCATTATAAGTCTGGTAAACATGAAAGAAAAAGGAGTACTCTTTACTTGCAGGGTGCACAAAACGTCATGAGTTGGAAAGACAATAATCTACTAGAAAGGTTTTAATGAGTGTAACAACATTTACTAAGAAAGGTTGGTTTGGAGGAGGGCCAAGAACGCATCTAAAAAGATTCTTGAAATCCTCTCCGTGAATTAACATGTGAGAGCTCAAATCAGTGAGCTGGGAGAAAAACTGGTTAAATAAAGGAGAACATAATCCGAATAAGCCAGAATCAGAGCCTTGCTGTAAAGTTTTCCCAAGACAATGATAAAACACGTGTTTTCATATATAAATCGTTAAGTTTACATTTTAGCCCTTTGTCTTGAGCTAGCATAGAGCGGGTGGCTTTGAGATGGTCTATTGTTGGCATGTGTTTCCAAGACATTGATAAGCTGTTCCTCAACACAAACTATGGCTTGGATCGTATCAAGTCTTATGTCGAGGGTTTGGAAAGATAACTTGAGGTCTGCAGCAAACACTGACCTGTGTACAGCCAGAAGCTTGGAGATATCAACCATTGTTTTGCTATTGTATCAACTTCAACTGACTCTTGTTCTTTGGTGTGTTTCCCTGGTTTAGACATCTTTTACAATTTGTTAGAGTTCAAACAAATGCTCTTTTTGCTGACAGAATATTAATATTTTAAAATGTGTAACTTGACAGTAGGAGTCAGTGGAAAACATGCATACTAATTGCTCTCCAGACATTTCAGCTAAAACACTGAAGGTTTCTCAAGTTTTGAAAGAGACTCAACCATCAGTCAAAATGACAGAATAGATGTATGAGAGAGGAGGGATCTTTCATCAACTTTGGGTGTAAAGAATTTTAACATCTAGTTTAAAACAAACAGGAAGTCCATAAAAATGCCAGGAAAGATATGAAACACCCATTTTGATCGAGCCAACAATCTCATTGCAGAAGTGTGGACTATGTGAAGCAAATTTAGTGTTGTGTACTAATAGATTTGTCAGGCAACCTGGCAATGCAGACAGGACTCATTACAGATTTGAACAATAAAATGGGTTTAAACAAATATAACTTAACAACTAAAGTATTAAAAAAGGGTATAAACAAAGCAGAACCCAGGAGCTGTGTAAAAAAGGTGGAGGGAAGATTTTTAATGAACAGTCACTGCAGTTTGACATAAAAGAAAAGAGGATGGAAAAAAGGGAGCACTTTTTGAAGCAGAACCTGATACTACTAACTAAGGAGGAGAGAGGAGCCCTATTGTATCACGGGTCAGTGCTGCTCACTTGTGCGAATCCTCTGAAACTGTGTTTTAAAGCACCAGGACCAATCCCTGAGGCTCAACAAAGCAGCTGCAGGGCTGTTCAAGCAGAGAGGCAGAGGAGTAAAATATAACTTTAAAGTTTTTGTAAACCTCATGGGATTCATGACTCATGAAAGGATGTTTCTAAAGTTTCAGCAATGACCCAAAACCTTTTCTGGCCGCACTTGTCAGTTGGTTTGCATATATTTGTGTAGAACTATGAATATAGCCAGGCTGCGTACTGTTTGCTGCTTATTTGTGATTGAAATAGTGTTGTCTTGGGAAGAGAAGTTTTTATATTTGCCATAAATTTTTTGTCCCTAGGGAAATTAAGAAAAGTTTTAAGGATGTAGTTGAAAATTGTTGATGTTAGGTTTATTTTTTGTTGCATCTCTTTTGAAGATGTTGCAGCTGAAGTTGTGAAGTGTTGTATCACTTCTCAACTGAAGACAGAAAAGCTGCTAGAATCTAAATTTTCAAACCTGTCAAAAAGTGACAAACTTTTCAAACAATTGAATGAACTTTTAAGTTCCAACAATTACTCCTGTTGAAGAGGCTTTTAAGGCAAATGTTGTAGAAAATATAACTTCACAAACTACATATATCCAGGCTGCAGCTGACAGTTTTGGTTTGTAGTCTGATGTGTTCAAGGAAAAAGCGGGTGATGATTCCCACATTTCACATGGGTCACTGGACACCCCAAAATACCTCTTAGTGGCTTTTACTTGTGCTTTGGATTCACACAAGAGCACACACTGCAGTTTGCCTTATTTTTAGATTTCAATTTTCAACCCTGGAAAAGGTAAAACGGACAGCCACATACTGCTGGATTAAGTAGTGTCTGTTTTTGGAGCAGAGATCTGTCACTGGGGGCAAATTCAAACCAGTTTTATTGTATTCAGACAGCAATATCAAAGCCACAGTAATAAGATCGTTGGAGAGGCTCAGTTTCTCCTCACCAATGGAGGGTGCTTTAATTTTGTCCCATAAATATAAAAGAAACACAGTGTTGCATAAAAAAGTTTTGCCTGTAAAATGGATTATTGTTTGACATGTATATTTTGCATATTATTACCGATGCATTAGTGTGTGAGCACAATTTTAATGTTGTAGCTGGTGAAGATGGAGTATTTTTTTTTAATTACTATTATTTTTCTGGCTTTTTTTATGTGTGTGAGAGAGACAGGAACGTCAGGGAAAAAGAGAGAGGGGATGACATGCAGCAAAGGGCCACAGGTTGGACTCGAACCTCAGCCTACCATTAAGCTTAATGGTACGCACTGTACCTGGTGAGCCAGCGAGGCGCCCCATAGATGGAGCAATTTTTGACCATGTTCTGTTGAGTATAGTACTGCAGTTACTTTCCCATCATAAAAACTGAAGTAACAAAATCAGAGAGAGTTTGAAGTAGCATTTCAAAGTTTATTCTTGTAGGTGACATCAAGATAATGTAATAACTAGAACTATAACTAATGCAATCTCAACAGCATTATTACTATAATTTCCTTTCTACCACAGGAGCCATGAATGTTACATTTTTTTATGCAGAGTATGATTGAATTCAGTTTAAAATCCAGTCCCATCAAGTTGTGTTTTGACTCAGCTGTCATGTGTTTGTCGGTCAGAAACTGCTGTTTTCCTAAAAACATGAAAAATGCCAGATTATTGAAGACAGCCACTTCCTCTGATGATTGTCAGAAAGGAGGACAGGCTTCTTTCTCATGTGACGCATAAATATGCTTCAGACACACACACACACACACACATTAACACACAGTAATGGAAGTTCAAAGCCCTAATTCGCTTATAAATTCCTATTAATTCAAGTACGCCCTCAAAAAAGAACACATCACACACTCGTGGCGTCACACAAGTGCACATTCATACACACTCAGGCACTCAGTTGCTCACTCAGACACACAAACACACACACACACACACGCTTATGTAAAAACATAATCATAGTGACTTGTTCCAGCACTTTGACTGATGATTTTTAAACACTGCATGAGTGTGTATGTGTATGTGGCTGTGTGTGGAGCAGTATTGATTTTCCAGTAAAACACATGCCAAAACTGCTGCAGGGTGCACCATGTGACCGTGCATCATCCAATGAGTGAACTGAGTGGATGTGATAGGCCCTGAGCGCCTGATGTGTGTTTGCCCTTTCTGTGTCCCCTGTGGTGTGTGTATTAGTGTGTGTGTGTGTTTCATAAGACACATATGGTGTGAGTACAAAGTGCCATTTCATTACTGACAGTAAAAATCACAGACATTAATCTGATTGAGCGTAGAAGTCCTCATTATCCTCAACCTGACTCACATCAGTCACTGCCCCCACCCATTGGTGATGACACGATGACGATGGCGATGATGTTGTTTAAACTGCAGTAAAGGGAATTAAGTCTGCACTAATTAGTCTCTTCCTGTTGTGTAACCGTCTCAACATAAAATCACGAACATATACACACAAAGCAGAGTTCAATGTCTTCACCGACAGTTTTGCTGGTTAAGAAGAGATCACAGACTTCTAAAGCTCTAAAAGCAGTGATTTTACCACAGAGCTCAGTGACAGCACTTTACTTCAGTTCTACTGTATAAAAAATACAAACCCAAGTTACTGTTCTGCACAGTTTTCACCTTTCATCTTAAGGATCTCAGTCCTTAAAGTCAGGCCCTGGATTCATAATGCCTCTGCAGCAGACTTCTGATCTTCACAGTGAATTTCATACAGCCATCTGAACCAGCCGGCGCACCGGTTTTAAACATTTCCCTCTCACAAACCCAAAATCTAATCTGGGTTGTTGCGCACATGGGCAGCTTACAGCTTTCTAACACCTAAACTAGGACTTGAACAGCATGTCTGATTATGCACAGCCATGAATATTTTATGTAGATTTTTTTCTCTGGGCTGGTAAATAGACATTGGAGCATGTGGGAAGGTCAGAACCATGCAAGTTGACTTCGATTTACCCAGGGGGAATAATTACCTTCCTTATTGAAAGCAATTGTGCCTTTTACACAGCAATGCAAATTCGGTTCATCAGACAGACATAATGAGGAAAATAAGCTGCCATGTGGAAATGTATATTACACTTAATTGTAGCTGTTTCTAAGACTTTGACTTTAACCACAAATGAAGATACCTGAAATGCATGCAGAGGAGCGTATTTCTCTTTTTAAAACAATTCTGCTGTCATGAAAGCACAATATCATTTATGACTACTAGTCACATTTTTCAGCCTGAATTATCCTGGTTTGGAAGGCACTTAGGTTTAGCTGCTATTTACATGCACTGAGTGTGGAGGATAAAATCCTGGCTGAGGTCAATCTCGGGATAAGCTGTTTATTTTTATCTGCAAATTCCCATCAAAAATGAGCAAACAACATTTCAAACATCTCCATGGAAACACAGGAGACATACTGCAATAAACATGAGCTAGTAAAAAAACATAAGGTAATTTTATTGTAATATGGCTATACTGCAGCTGTTATATCATCATATTCAGTTGAGTCTTGTGAGCTTCTATTTTTTTAATAATACATAATATTAAAAATGTGCGTATACACAAACTCACTAATTCAAAGGCTAATTCTAGTTTATTACAACTTTGGTCTTATATTTGACAGACGTAAACATAACCCAATATCATAGGAATTACATTCACATTGGATCAGCAGAGCACAATTTACATCCAAAGCCAATGTTCAGTGCCAGTGCAGGAAGTAGTGTGCCCTTTAGTGGTAAGGACGGAAGTAAAAAGTGTGAAGGTCAGTTCGTGGATGTGTGTGCAGCACTTTTAACTGCCATCCAGGAGACTGCTGTTCATGCACAATTTAATATTTAAACCTGCATTACTGATTGTTGGGTCACTTGCAGGAGGCAGAAATGAGCGCTGACATATCATCTTATAAAATTGATACGGCTTGTTTACACATCCAGTGGAGCAGGGTGACATCAGTATTAACTTGAGGTAGTGTTTCTGGCCACCTGACAAATATAAGACCAACATTCACTCTTCCTAGTATCTGTTTTGGTCTCCACCAACTCATGAGGTAAATATCTGAGTCTTTCGCTGCTAAACACCCAACTATGTTCAACAGCTAGTTGCTAGCTTTGACTGATATTTGCTGTTGGGCAAGAAGTGTACAGAGGGTTTATGGGAACTTTTTTATTGCTGCTGGAAACTATGCTAAGCAGTGACAATGAACCAAAAGAGTAACGTTGCAGCCTATAAAACCAAAACAGTGAGCTGAAAGATGCTAGCAGCAATGTAGAGCTGAGAGGAACTGCACAGACAGTTAATAATTATCTATTTGTCACTATGAGCAACTCCTTTCACATCATAAACCCGTGGTCCATTGTTAAAATAAGAATAATGTTTATGATTCTTTTAATGTCACTTTAAACCCATTTTTAATCATAACAAAGGGTGTTTCCTAACCTTAACTGTGCTGTAGTTGCAAGAGTAAATAGTTTTAACAATGTTATCATTCAGTCTGTCAAGCCAACAATTCCGCCAGATTAGCAAAACACCTTACCTGGAGTTAAAACCAAAGCAAGTACATGCAAAATGTCAGTAATAATCCTGCAATGCACAGAAAAACTGCATGCTCAACTTTGCAACAAGTTCTCCAAAGTGGATGACAAGACAGGTTGTTCTAAAAACTGTTAAAAAGGACCAACTAAAATGACCATTTTCTGACCAGCCACTAGGAAAAAATTTTGATCAGAAGAAACCACTGTTGACGGTTTATAGGTGTCGCGATGCAGACAGTGGTCTCCTGTGTAGGAATCGGATCAATCAAATTTATTTGACGGATGCTAACCTCCTTCCTAAGGCGGGATGACAAAGTTATGTTGCTTCTGCCTTTGCTTTTGAAGAGTATAATGCAGAAACACATGAGTTCACATGTCCACAGGCTGTTTTAGGTATTTCAACCACACTGTCATTTTTCTGGTGAGAACAGTCTGAAGTATGGTACTACCGGTCAAAGTTTAACCAGCAGATTTGTCTGTGATGGATATTTACAATGAGGAGTTTGAGTAATAATTTTACTGTCTGTGTAGACTGCTGGTGTTTCTGAGTTCAACTTATTTTTAAAGACAATCCCAGATCCCAGGAATGACCTTGGTGAATGACATTTTATTTTTACAGTTATAACCACAAAAATAAGACCCAAGTTATCTTTCTGTATCCCCTCAGATGGGAGAAACACAATTGGATAGACACTTGGTGCACACACACACGCAGACACATACACACACTCACACAGAGCAATGAGTGAGTGATGGAGTGCAGGAGAGAGGTGAGCAGCTGCAGTGATACATGGTTAGTTGAAGGAGAGGAGGCCAAGCAGCCATAAATCCTTCTCTCTCCTGGTCAACCCTTAAGAAGCAGAGGCTGATTAAATTTTCATTCTGTCTCTTGCTTTCTTTTCCTCTCCCCGTTTTTTTCTTTTTCAAATACTCCAAAAGCAATAAATCCCTGCTGCCCGTCTGTCGGCCTGTTTGAAGGCTGAAACAACCTCCTGTGGCTATAAGGAAACTCATCTAGATAAAAAAAAGCTTCTACCCTACAAGTTTCATCAGAACAAATTGATTCTTCTCTCGGTCGTCACAAAGCTGGATTGCATTTTCTGTGTTTGGGAAGATTTTGGAAGCGGCTGAAACTCAGTTGAACAGCTTGGGACTGGGGTGGAGTAGATGATACAAACACATCTTGAGGACAGGATGGCGGAGTGAGCCATGGAGTGAGGCACAAGCCAGAATCAGTGTGATTGTATAAAAGCAGACAAAAGAAATTTTTATTTCACTTCTTATCAGTGACAGAGGAAAAATAAATCTTTTTGTTCACAGGTCATGAAGGTGAGAGTACAGAAAACAAATCACTCAAGGAGTCTCACTCTCAGAGAATTCTGTTTTTATAGGTGAAAGGCTTCAACTAAGGCCACACTGTATGAAAAGCAAACTCCAGACTCTGGAGAGAGAAGAAGGATCAACCCTTTCTTCAGCTTCAGCTACCCACAGTGTCTGACTGAAATCTTTGGTTTTCATTTCTCTGAATAGACACAGCCATTACAGTCGTGATAAGTACTGATAATGATGGTGATGATGATGACGGTGCTGCTATAGAGTGACTGTCACACTTTTGATATTTTTTCTTCACAAGCCGACTTCGGTCAGGAAGTCAGCTTCTCTCACTCCCTCTCTTTCTGTTTATTTTTTTCTCGCATTGTCAGTCTTTCCCACATTTGATAGTTCCTGTCTCTTCACTTCGTGTTTAACCAATCAGGAAATGAAACTTCCACGCTTCTCTGACTACTGCTGTCTTTCAGCGCTGTCATTTCAGCGTCCACACGTCCCCCCGGACTGCTCCAGAGGGAAATTTCCAAATCAAGGGTTGACACTTCATCCCCCCAGTTGTCATTATCAGGGACAGTGTGTGCTCTCCATCAAGGGGGAGATCTATCATTTGTTGTCTGCACAGGGGGTTCACCACCTCATGGAAATCATTCGATGATGGGGTCACGCCAAAACCTTTTTTCATCAATCCAATCACGCAGCTAGACAGACCTAAAAGCACAAACGTCCGCAAGCGCCGAACAATTCTCTCAACTTGCTGTTATGAAATTGATTTTCTGACCTTGAAAAAATCACTAATAGGATCTGGAAACAAATTTCCATTAGTGCCATTTCAGCTATGAGATAATGACGGATGACTGACATTTGGATCATCAGCTAAATTTTCTCAATTGTTCCTTCTTTGCATCAAATTTCTTGGGAAATTGTTCATGTTTTTGAGATGCTGGTGACATACTGTAGTATTGACCATCTGCCTATAAAAGTTTATGTTCAAAGATCTTTCCATGTTCAATATTTCAGCATTTTATCAGGTTTATGAAAAGGTTAAAGTAAGAGTACACATCAGTAATACTGTTTGGTTTGACTTTGTGTAAACCGTAGTAATAGTAATCAATAAAGAACAGACATGATCAATAATGCACTAGGAGCTATGCACAAACAACAAAGTTAAAGGAGAAAATACTTTACACAAATGAATGAATAGAATACAAAAAAAGGAAAATAAGTACATCATTTAAAAGCTAAGTATTTCTAAATTTTGTCATTTGATAAATTCTCATTAATTCAGTATAGTCCTGTTTTTGTGTGTGTGTGTTAAATTGTATTTATTTATCTCAAGTTATCTGAAGGATGCAGCACACTCTCAGTTTCTCTGGCTGATCAACCTCTCCTCAGGTTGAAGGTGGCTGGAGCTCTGCTGGGAATGTCTCACAGCACAGGTGTCACTAATAACATGAACAATGGTGTCCCAGTAAGCAATGACAGTGTGATAGTGAGTCAACATGCACAACACCTGGACCCTAAGAATGAAGCTGAAGATTATTTACACCTTTGCTTCTCCTGCTGCGATGTATCAAAATGTCAGCAAAATGTAAGAGAGGCCTAAAAGAAAGATAACAGTATTTCGTGTCCGAGTATAACAAGTGCGTCAGCTGATAACATTCAGGGAAATGTCAATCAAGCACAGTCCAGACCATACACAGTTCTGAGAAGGGGTCTCACTCAGGCAACAAAACTAAAATCACCTGTGCAAATCACTATCTATTTAATGTAATAGTGTACTATGTTTACTGTTCACCATTTTATTTGACTGTTCAAAATGCCTGTGCACTACTTTCTGCTAACAATCTCACAATGCTATGTCATGCATTTCATTTTGTAGAAGAAAAAATGAGTGAGTGAACAAGGGAGGAATTTTGCTTGCGGCCACGATTGTACATATGGTAAAGATATATATAGATACATGGTTTTCACAAGATTTAAATTATATCCTCTTAATGGAGGCGATAAAATTTGTCACCCTCCCTCATAGTCTCTGTATTTAAACTACTGGTCACATGCATCACCTGAATGTATTAAATACTCCAGGATCAATGATCCAGACAAAATACAAACAGCTGTTTTCAGGTGTAGCTTTATATTCAGTTTAAAAAACTGGTGGGAACATTGACATTATTATCTCTCTATTGTACCTTGTTTTTAGCACACAAGTCATCTAAAAGGGTTGATATCTCAAAACATCTGCAAATAAACCCCAAACTAGCATATATCAATAGAAGTGATATGTGGTAGGCCGACAGACAGGCGGCAGTGATTTATTGCTACTGGAGAGGGAGAAATTCTACTTCTTTTTTTGTGAATAATTAGGGTGCATCGCTCTTTATGAAATATCAATTTCACTCTTTTTCCTTTACTACATGCAGGGCAGAGGTTCACTGGTCAACACAGCATTAAATTGCAGCATCTTTCTTGCATTACAGGACATCTGGAGCTAAGTATGATACACATGCTGCAAACACACACAGATGTAAGTGGTTTACTGCAGGAAGCTCTATGCCTGCTGTTAAATACCCTTCTGTAGAAGTCTCTATAGACACCGTGAAGATGTACACACTTCACATACCACATTGCATGACACGAAACAGACTCCATACTGTGTAGCTACCGTGTGCACACATGAATGAGCTTTGAGCATAAGCGTTCTCATGTAAAGATGCTTTGTACATCAAAGTGTTTCTCCAATGAGATGGATGGAAAATAATTAACCTTCCTAAAACACACCAGCAAGGAAACATGCAACCTCTCAAAGCCCCCGCAGATTATAAAAATACAAAGTGTGGCTAATTAGGATTATAAAATCAATTTACTACTGCCTACCCTGTATGATTTATAACAGGGCTCTGCCACGCATGATGTAATGTAGAAGCTGGGGAAATACAGTATTTACGATCTGCATGTGAAACCTCTCTCGCTCTCATTCCTTCTTTGACTTTAAGACTTTTTCAATATTCCTCCTTCAAACACACACACTCACATATTCCAGAAATAGATAAGCAACTCCAGAGAGCAGCAAAAAGAATCTGTCTGTTATTCTGATGAAACTGAGAGTGGCGTTGAATGCGTGTGTGTGTGTTTGTCACACCATTATTTGTGTAATAGAGGGAAAAACACTGAGGTGTATAACAGTACAAACAAGCGTAATCATTAGAGTTTATCTTTCTTATATAATAAAGCTGCTTCTCTGTGTTTCTGCCTGGCAACAGTGAGTCGACGGCACTGCCAGTAGAGACATTTAACTTGACAGTGAGCATCATTGCATCATTACACAGTCTCCCTGCAGTGAAGAAGAGTCTCTGAGGTACAGATGCGTCAAAAACGACAAATATTGGAAGGAGGACTGGCAACACTATGAGACACTGGAGGTGTTGTAAAAAAAAAAAAAAGCAATGAGCATTTCATTGTGACATTTTACTCTCACAGCACAATATCATTGTGGTTGATTATTTTACTAAGTCTCCACTGCCTTCCAATGTCAGATTCTTCTCATGATCCAGGTTTAAATCTATCATATGTAAAAGTCAAACTTCAGATAGATTCCTTTTTTTCTCTTGTCATTGTGAAGGGCTCCAGCAGTGCATAATCAGAGCGGCACCGAGAAGTACAGCCAAGCAGAGTGATGCAAAATGAGCCACTGCTGCTTTAATGCTGAGAACATGTGCAGGGATGATGCAGTGCTCGGCGCCCCTATCCTGCCTCTGGGACCACACGCCGGATCTTTGGCCTTGGATCAATTCCAGCCAGAATCCTCTCAGATGTGCTGCTACACCTCTGATCACCTGAGCTCTTCGGACACGGGACACAACAGAGCACAGGAGCGACAATGTGATGAACAAAAAAGAAACAGCTGATGTCTGAGAGTGAGCAGCTGCCATAAATTAAAAGTACAACATGAGAACCTTTATCCTTGAGGCAGGAACAGATTGATAGTCCTGTCCTCCTCCCTTGTTGTCAGTTTCATGCTCCAGCTCTTGGCAAACACAGCCCATCTAAAATAAAAAAACAACTCTGATACTTCACTGGGTTTAAAACATTTAGCTTTAATTTCCTTCCTTGTTGTTATGTGTTTACTGCTCTGTGGCCACAGTCAGCCACTCAGACCACAAACTGTTCACATGGAAACCCAAAGAACCAAGTTGATGTAAACAAGAAAAGTGGAAATGAATAGTAGTCCTTCTGAGGTACAGCCAGACATCCATTCAAATCATAGGTTGGGACAAACCTATTAATAAACCCTAATTAACTACTGTTTCTGAATCAGCACTAATAATGTCTTCGGCAGAGGTGGACAAAGTACACAGCTCCAGTACTTGAGTCAAGGTACAGATACACCTGGTTAAATATTACTCCAATACAAGAGAAAGTTGTTCAGAAAGTGTAGTGGGGTAAAGTCATAAGTTTCCAAAAAAAATACTCAAGTGAAGTACAGATACTCAAAAAATATACTTGAGTACATTACTCAGGTAAATGGTGCTTTGTTGTTACTGTCCACTCTGATCTTTCTTAGGTTGATGGCTGCTTTACACCAAGTTAGTGGTTAAACTGACTGTTCAACCAGTCAACCTGCCAGAAAAGATATGGCTGGCATTATTCTACATTTTCCTATTGTCCACAAATCCAATGAAGATGAAAACCAATGAATGAGTCCAGCTCTAGTCTGCCTTCCTACCCTGTCTGTAGTGCTTGCCTTCACCCAGGAGCCTATTTGTTCTCTGAATCTGTAAATCTGTAAAGCTGGAGCCTCATTTATAAAACTGTGTATAGGATCCATACCAAAAATGTAATTCTGCACAAAAGCCAGAAAAGGTATGTAACAACGATACCAAACAACAACAACAATAACAAAAAGATTTTTTAAACCGGAGAAAGAATGTGTTCACTTTGGCAAGCCTCCGCCCAAGACACTAACACAATTAACCATAATGTGACAAATGCAAATCCTCTCTTGAATATTTATAGACATATTGTTCCTGTGGAGCATGGAGGTAGTTTTACAACCAAAAACAAAGGTTGAGAGGCTGAGGGCTGCAGCAGCTGATATAACAAACAGGACAGTTTCCAAAATCAAAGTGGTCAGACATGGAGGTGGATGCAATAAACTGCACACTATGGGCAAGCCGGCAGAGCCACAGGGACATCAAAGCTCACTACTTGGAGTTTATTAAGCATCTATACAAACACATACATAAGTAATGAGACCACAGTGAATATCTAAAAAAGTGATACAAACAGCATATTTAACTCCAGCAATCCAGCAGTGCTGCTCTCATCCTCACAGCTGATGAGTGCAGGTGGTGGAGGTGTTGGGTGGATCCCTGCACCATTTGAGCCGCGCTGTGGTGTGACCGGACTGAGTATGAGCATCAAATGGCTCTGAGGGTTTGGGACTGTGGTGAGGTGCGTGATAGTGTAATAAAAATTTCATCATGAGTCTCAGATTTAAATGGTTAAGATATAAAATAGAAAGGTGCTTATAGAATAATTAGTGTCTTACATAAACAGCATAACACTGTGGGCCTGAATTTTTGTCACGTTGTTGGGTAAATGATTATCCACAATGTGATACAAAGTGAAATTAAACTTTTGAGAAAGCTCATTATAAAATCTGGCTTCAGGTCACTACCTCACCATCTGTGACACTACTTTCCCCCAGTCTACAAAATCTTTGTACACCTCGGTCAGAATTCCTGTACAGGTGAACACATTCTCCTGTCAAGTTTGTTGCTTTTCTGTGAGCACAAGCGTATCCATCATTCCATCTTTCAATCCCCGTTTTGTGTGCACACAATTACACCTGAGGCCTCTCAGCACTGTAATTTTGGCAAACATTACTCAAACTAATAATATATCAAAGTAAATCAGCATTTTTGGGGACTATTTTCCACCACAGACTAATGCACAGTTACTGCTCTGGTGAGTATTTGAAGCAGCAGAACAGTGTAGTGTAACGACTGTGTGTGTTCATTGCAATGAGCCAATCAGACGAACCGTGTGGCTATGGGATGTGAATTAGTGTGTTTTTCACAGCAATGGAATACAACCTCTTGTGCATAACTGCTAGAATTATTACCTTTAGATCATGAGTGCTGGCTGTATCAGGGGGTAAAAAATATCCAAACTTGCAACAGCACTGTGCTTTACTTTCCGATGTTTGGTGACATGTTCTTCTTAATACATTTTAAGAGACATGGTTTGACACAAAATAAATTGAACAGAAATGAACTGCGGCTCTGGGAACCTTTTGGATTGAATCTTGGAAATGTTATTTACTTCAGCGCTGAAGAGAGCACAGCAGATCATGTGCTGCCATCCATTCAATTTGTCAGAGTTTCTAAACCGATGCACTGTGTGAGCAAGAATCCTTAAGAAGCCAAGCAACTGACATCAAATAAAGCAGGTTGTAGCACAGCAAGTGTTTGCATCTGTCAACCATCATCAGAGTTTTCAGAGGTATCAAATCTGACAGCCTCCATGCATTAAACACAAGCACTGAGCTTAAGTGCACCATGAACCCTGTGGAATTCACCACAATTATGAGTAAAACCTACTAAAAATTAACATATGCAGGAGAATACTCATTCTTCTTTCACGTTCGATAAAGCTCTTCAAAGATAAATATATATAGATTTTATCCTTTTGATAATTCAGTGCCAACCCCAGATTTGGTATATGTCACTACTGCACAGCTTTGTTTCCCAATCAGCTTTAACATCAAGTTCGCTCATATGAAATGTGCGTGTGGCTGTAGAGCAGTAGCGTGCATAAAACACTATCTCAGTGCCAAACTCTACTTGGAGCTGAAACTGCATCGACCCTGCCATCACATTAAAATTCAGCCTCAGTAAGCGTCTGAATGGGGCTCATTAACCTGCTCTTTCTCTTTCATTCTTTCTTGTATGGGCAGGTAACACAACAGCTATAACACTGTTAACATTGCTTTTCTTCTGACTAGATGGATCACAACACACTTTTTCTGGCTACAGATACTAAACTTTTAATCAGACTGTGTGAGCGCCGACTCTCTTGAGCTCTGATCCTCAGCCAACTCCTCCACGCTTAGAGACCGCGAGAGACAGAGAGGAGCCAAGTTATACTGTACCTAATCAGCACGATCGATCACTTTAATAGATGACAGCAGATAAATGATGATCAGCAGAGGATTTATCAATGACTTTCTGGCTGTCCCGTCCAGGTCATTAGACTCCAAGGGTATGTCTGATTCTTCCATTTAAGGCCAAGAAAACAAGTAAACACATCGTCCTATGCTCAGCCTGCACAGACACGAATCATGGTTTCAAATATCAAGAAAAATTTGTTTGTCAGTTTAAATTTCTGACCCCTACCAGTGCCCCTATTAGGCAAATATTATTTTTATAATAGGACACATGAGATGCATCAGCTCCTCAGCTTTCTCCAAAATCAGAACAGTGTCTAAGGCTGGGTATCAAAGAGAGACATTTCTGGTACTGACCAGAATGTGTCTGTGGAACAGTAGTTTGATCTATCATGCTCAGTTTGGCTTTAGTTTAAAGGCTTATTAGATGACAGAGTTTCATAACACTCTAAGACAAGATTTTACAATTCTGGAAATTCATCATGTTGTCAATCATTTTGCCTCCTGTCTCAGTGATTGTGAGGTAAACAATAAAATTACAGGATTAATGCTACAAAGTAATCTACCAGGAATGTGTACTTGTATGACTGGCCATCACAGTGTCTTGACAGACCCTGTGGCACTTCGTGGCAAAGGCTGAGTGAGGCTGAACATGGCCTTAAGCAGGATAACTGACAGAGCTCACTGTGAACGGTTTTCATCAAGACTATTTTGCTGGTGGAAAGAATAAAAATGTATTTATAATGTATTTATAAAAACGTATTCATCTCCATTTTGCTTGGATTTTACCAATTCCGATACCTGAGCTTGTGTATCAGCCAATACCGAGTACCAATCCCATACTAATCCGTGAAAAAAATGTTTAATGCTTTATCAGCTGTGTTGGCTTGGCTCAGATTAAACCCTTTGTAAGTATGAACAAATACGTGAATGCCATACAATTTCTCTTTTTACAGTGGAAACTGCCTGAGCAGCATCACATTACCAGTGCTGTGAAGGCTAGAAAAGCTGCACCAGTTAAATCAGAAACACTGTCAAAAGTTTTATAATTCTCAACAAATTATAGGTTATAGTTCAGAGTCTGGATCTGACAGCATCTGGGCCTGGACCTGGATCGCGGTCCGCCTATCAGTGACCTTGGCCAGCAGATGTAACACTATTTATCAATTCTTCTTCGCTGCCATTGGTACAGTCTGTACCAATGGCTGCACAGCGTAACTTCCTGTGTAGGCTACTGCTGTTTTATCTGGGTGTAAAACTATAGTTTATCAATACATTCCGTGGTATTGGATCAGTGCACAGAATTACTATAGTCACCAATTACAGATGCAGTATTTTAGCCAGTATTGGAGGTATTTCCTATACTAGTGTCTGAAAAGGAACAAAACTACATATCTCAAAACCTATGCAAATAAAACCAAAACAATCAACATACCTAGATATTATTTGATTAAAGTTATTATTATATTATACCTATATTATTATTATAGTTTTTAATTCAAATCCCACTGAACTGGCCTTTAACACTGGTGCTCATTATGGGAAAAAGTAGCTGGATGAAAGATGGGCTCTGATGCAAATCCTCTTTTTTATTTAGGTTCTAGCAACAATGACATATATCTCCAGTTCAAAATTTGTACAGAACCACATTTTTTCACAGTTTTTGAACACCCTTAAAGTGATAGTTTGGGTTATTTGACATTGGGTTGTATGAGGTACTTATCCATAGTTGGTGCGGTATCTGCACAGGATTCAGGTTAGTACGCAAGTATTGTATTGCAATACAATACTATTGCAAGTATTGTACTGCAGTAGAATCCAAAAACTTTGAAAATACCCAGCCCTATTGGTGTCTAATACTGTGCATCCATCTCTCTATTAGTACAGTAGTCCTTCTTTCATGTTCTTATATTCATTTGTTCTCTTTAACAAGTACACCTAATGAACTGAAAGGCTGTGAGAGACTGCTCTGTATTCCCCCCTTCTGTTACAGATTTATGTGGGGAAGATATGAAAACAAAACACAATCTACCATCTTGCCACTTGCTCATGTTAATTTTGAACAAATTAGACACTGGCTGAAGTCCAGTCCCTTAATCTTCCTTTATTCCCCACAGCCCTCTGGACACTACTGGTAAGACTAAATTACTGCAAGAATGCTATCATGGCACTGGCTACCTGAACTGTTTGTAAAGTGCTTCTAGTACAGGAAGAGGTGAAAAGGGTCACATACACAAGATGTGCATAAATCAAAGAAAATAACTGAATGCAGTGACTGTCTC
This sequence comes from Trachinotus anak, assembly GCF_046630095.1. Taxonomy (NCBI): domain Eukaryota; kingdom Metazoa; phylum Chordata; class Actinopteri; order Carangiformes; family Carangidae; genus Trachinotus; species Trachinotus anak. The sequence continues at coordinate 22,120,131 of NW_027273853.1, read as the reverse complement.
AGAAAACCCGGATGTTTAGCGGCTGGAAGCACAAAACCCCACAGATTCCCCAGTGCTTCAGACTGTGTTTTATCTCCACTGATGTGTCATCTGACACTGATTATCAGGCAACAGACTCTAACCTGGCACTTAGTCAGATGTTATTTCAGACCCTGACTGACAAACACAGACGCACATTGAGGAAAGTACTAGATGTAGATCTGTTGCCATGGTAACACAGACCAATAGATCTCAGCTATTGACTGGGGTTGAAGATCTCTGTAGACCTATGAAAGAAAACACCTACACACACCAGCACACTCAAAAGCTGAAACACACACACATTCATAAATCACACACACCATCAGCAAGGCATCAGCCCCCAAAACATCTTTTTTTGTTATAAATAGAGATGGAGAATACAACAACACAATGGGAACATTTTCTCTCAAAAAAGACCTGAAACAGCTGAATGCTTGAGTAACCAGGTAAGCGAGAGGAAGTCAAATCTCCCCAAGCCATGCTATGGAAACGCTTGCTTTTAAGTGGCACAGCAGGATGATATAAAAGAGGATATGCTGAGAGTGAGTGGGACAATTTGCTCAGATTTAACTGGGGAGGCAGGCAGATAAACTGTCTTTTTTCCAAATACTTTAACAATCGTCTCCATATTCTAGACCTCTGCTATTTTCCTCAAATCTAAGTTTAACAGGAGGGTCTGCATCTAATATTTTTGTGCTTAACGTGGGGGTGCAGTCTGTCTATATTACCCTCCAATGACACCCAGAGGACAGATTGCATGTGTTAGGAAGAGGACCCAGTATTTCATTATTTTCGCATTTGAAAGTTAATAAGAGAGGTCGCTGAGGTGGTACTGAGAGAGAGTCTACTTCTGACTTCCTCTGAGCAACAAACCCACAGAATAGCTGGGACACAATTCACCAGTTAAATCAGAAACAGAAAAGGTCATTTATTTTAGTTTTTTCTCCAATTAATCAATTTTAGGAAAATGAGAACTGACTTTAAGGCAGGTTATTTTTTTTAAATGATGTGATACCTCTGAGTGTTTACCATTTGTTTAGGTAGGACATTTTCCTTGGTGGCATCAATTTTGTTTCCCAAAAAAGGCATTGTTTGCACTGAATGTACAGACTCGTATTTATTTGTGTTTTTGTTTTATCTGGTCATTTTGACTGAGAATGTAAAATAAAAATCAATATTTAGAAAACTTCTCCGGCACCTTGCCTCATACTGAAAAACTTCCACAGTTGTCTGTAAAATACCCTAAGAGTCATTTTTCCTTGAAAGAGACAGGACATTTGACATTTAGGTTTTTCAAATGTCAGCCTTAGCGCTGCAGGCAACAACATTGAAATTCCATTCACATCTACTGTGAGTTGGTATCACGTAAGTCTGAGTGGTGACTATCCACAAACACCTACAAATAAAACTATCTAGAGTTGCATTGGTAGTTTCCACTGGGATTAGGTGGAGAAAGATGTTTTGGTTAATTGGGTGAATTGACACGTTGATGACCAGATGCATCTGCGAATAGCTCTGGACCTGCTTGGATTCCTAATGAGTGGCGGATGCATTTACATCTATATTTTGTGAAATTATGTTTTTTGTAAATAAAGTTTCATTACTTTGTGTGTATATGTATGTCAGATGTATTTATACTGAATTATCATTGACATTAATTTGTTTTCATGAAATTGTTAAAAGCAAACCTGACAATGTGTGGTCAGGGCCTACACCAAGGTTCAACCAACTCAAAATCAAAATGATGAATGTCTGTTTGTGCTGCCAAAAAGCCCAGTTAGAAACCTTTCAGTCTCAGGCTCAAAAGCTTGAACTATGGTTTTGTGTTGGCATTTTATAAAAAATCATTTTAAAGAATAAAGTCCTGGAGTCAAAGAATTATGACTGAGAATGTGAACGTCCTTGCTGCTATTTTTCTGTTTTCCTTGGATGGACACGAAGATCATTAATTATTTACCTGTGCTGGCTATGAAACTGTCCCCTATGGATCTTGTACGACGTTGACGACCTCGGGGCTCAGTGCTCCATGAATGAATAAAAAGTTTCCTCTTTAATATGAGGAAGCGGCCGCGGTGTGAGTGTTGTGGCGCGGCGCGGCGCGGCGCAGCGCTGCGGTCCACCGTGCGCTCCGGCTGCGTGTTTGGGGACGTGACATCGGTTAGAGCCTGTGTGCCCCTGCACCGACGGTTTAAATATGGAATAAACACATATATCATTCTGTCGGACCCGGACCAATTAACAAAAATCATAATAATATATAGGCTATGAGAATAACAGAGAACAAAGCCCTCAAAGCTCACCAAAGCAGCGTTAGGCGCATCAAAATGACTGCCGTCGTAAACAGCACAGCTGTTTCCATCTAACAAAGTCTGATGAAATCTTCCACATGCTCATCTTCCCCTAAACTGGCTACTGAAGATCTGCATTAATAATAATATAAATCAAGGCAGCTTGACACTGGAATGGGAGTCAGGATTTAGCGCCTGTTAGGCTGCTGCTCATGTGTTATTTATGGTCTATTTGTATGACTGTAAGCAATAAAGGGCCACTCTCACAGGCTGAATATAATACAGCATCAGTTTCTTACCGTCAGCGGCCAAGGAGCTCTGCATCGTCAACATCAGCACTGTGCCGATGGTCACAAGCCATCGGGCCATCATCCCATTCAGCGCCCGTGTCCTCTTCCAGTTCTTCGGCGTGCACACGGCCACTATCCCCGCATCCAGGATCCATGCCGTCGAAAAGGAAGAGCAGGGGTCTTCTTTAACATTTATCCCACCGACCCCGGGGCCACTGCTGCCGCTGCTGGAGAGGAGCGCATGTTTGGGAGCCATTGGTCAACCAATTAATCCTGAATGGAAAACATCTAACGGCGCTGGTGTGGTGAAAGACATCCGATCAACCTGCCCCCGGTGCGGACAAGCAGGGCTCCGCTCTCCATGAGCCTGCTGGAGGCTGCGAGGGTAAATAAAGAAACAGAGATTTATTTTTCTTCCTCTATGCGTCTCAATGTGTGTGTTTCTATGCGTAAGCGCGCTGAAGTCTGGTGTCCCTACAGCAGCCGCAAAGCGCTCTCCATCCCTGCTGGCAGCTGCATCAATGCACGGCTACAACACCGGAAAAGAGTTGATGCCGCCTTCAAAATAAAAGCGTCAGCTTGTCTTTGGCATGGCGGTGTTTAAGGGAAGTATTAAGCCTATGAAAAGAGTTGTACAGTGTCTAATGTCTGTGACTCTGGAGCTCGCCTTGTTGTTATCAGGGTTATCAAATTTTGGATTTGGAGACTGGACTTTTTTTAAAAAAAGGAAAATTTTTTTTTACATAGGCTAGGCTACTTGAAGTGTGGCGTTTTGAAGATGTTTTAGTTTTCCAGGCATGGCGAGTAATACAAAAGATAAGATAAGATAAGATAAGATAAGATAGGACTTTATTGATCCCACCACGGGGAAATTTGTGCGTTACAGCAGCCAAAACACAGGAGTAAAGAGCGCAGAAATAAGTGCAGCAAAAAGACATTCGTATAAAGTACAAAACACTATCAACAAGAGAATACTATATACATTCATTGAGTTCTCTGTACAGCATACACAGTATGCGTTATGGATGTATTGTGGAATGTGCTGATAAATAAGCAAAACAAGTATCCATAAGCAATGCGTATATACATACATACATACATATACGCACATATATATATACATATCTGCATATATATACATACACCTGTACACGTGCATATACCCATGCACACTTAAGGTGCAAGGTGTGTGCATAAAGTGGCGAAGTGGAGGTAAAAGTGACTTAGTGACTCATGATGTGTTATACAGTCTAATTGCTGTCGGGATGAATGATCTGCGGAAGCGCTCCTTCTTGCAGCGAGGATGTTTCAGTCTCTGACTGAAGGAGATGTTGTCAAGTTATAGTATGTGCAGAGTTTTCAGAGTTTAATCAGAGTTTAATCAGCCCCTGCTATAACCCCTCTGGTTTTAATTAGGATGGCTTTTAAAATGCAGTCTGAAACGGTTAATTATCAGGATGCTGTCCCCTGATTAAAGAAATAGACAAATAGCCAAACGTTGCAGTGAAAATATATTTGTACCCTAATTTAACTGTAGGTTTGATTTAACCTACAGTCAGTTGCACTTTTCTAGTAAATCTGCTCATAAGAGCTAATTTTCTAACGCATTTGAAGACAGCTCTTTATATTTTTTTCATTCAGTGTTAACACATTTTTGTTCTGTATAAGCTATTAATTATTTTGTGGCGAGATGCATTAACAGCTTTCATTTTTAATGAGTACGGTAACTTCCGGTCTTGTTCTGGCTTAATGCGTCTACCTTTACGCAGGTTCGGGCAGGTAGAAACAGCCTGCGTGTTAGGTGTGCTTGTGGTTAGAAATGACAGGAACAGGCTGTTCCAAAACGGTCACTAACAGAGGAGATGTGAGATGTGAGACCAGACTTCTCAGTTGTGTCTTTCTTGCCTCTTTAATGTGAAGCCCGCTGCATCATTAAAGGGCTGAAAATCAAGGCAGACTGTGACGCCATGTGTTTTTGGCAGATCTGAGTTCAGCAGGAGGCAGGCGGCCCCTGGTGGGAGCTGTGGGCAGCGTCCCTCTGCCTGTCCACAGTCACCGGGGAAATACACTCATCATTAGACCTGCTCCCATTGTGCCCAATTTACTGTACAAGAAATAAGGGTCAAATCATCGTTTTGCTGCTGGCACACCCTCTAGGACAAATTAATTTGTAAACACTGTGTTGTGTCATCAAAATGCAATAGCCTAAACCTGCACAGAGGGGGGCTTATGAGAAATTAACGGCCTGTTTACATAAATTTCAAACTGCAAAAAAAACATGTTATGCCACTTTTTGCTTGCCAAATACACAAATACGGACCTTAATGAATGATAACATCAGTCACATTCATTTGTTGAACAGATGGCTAAAATATGCTTAATGACTTTCAGTGAAGGGCTCCTTTCTTACTTCCGGCGGTTGGCAACGCATTTTTATATATCGGTACGATTCATTCTGGTCTAGAAATAATGCAGGAATAAAAGACACTTGAGTGAAAAGCAATTTGTTCACTAGTAAAGACTGAAAATGTGTTTTAATTTATTTTGAAAGTTGTCTTACCCTAGTTGAGTTCAGGTTCTTCATACCTAGCCGACGTACGAAGGCGTTTTAATACTGGGAATGTGCGTTGCTAAGATGCTAGCTAATGGCGCCAAAAATGATTATTATTATGATATTATAAGACCTGGATGACGGATCTAAAAATGGCGCCAGTTCAGTTCAATACAAGTTGCTCGCCTGGCGCATACGCCGAAAAAGTTTCTGGCTTCCGGGTTACTTCCGCGTTATGCGGCCCATAGAGACTGCGCAGTAGTGTCTCTCCCATCATGCCTTTGGGCAATGAGAACGAATGAATGTGACTCTTGGATAAAGCAGAAATCAGTTTTGTGCTTCTTGGCAAACAGAAAAAGCACCTTGCGCTTAATATTATTTCTTAACCCCCTGGCATTGAAAGTAACAATGGATAAAGACATATTAATCATAATGAATAGAACAATATATGTGAAAAAGATAGAGTCAACTTTAAGAGTATTATCCTCCTCATCAGGAGCTGACCCATCTTAGGTTCTATGTGTAGTGAAACATATTAAATGTAAACATAAAGAGCATGTCACATAAAGTGTAAACCCGTGAGTCATATACAGAGACCTGGTGTTGTCAAAAAAAAGAAAAAAAGAAAAGGTCCTGAGTGAAATTGTCTGTGCTTATCAGACTTTCAGCATAACATAGTGCAACTTAGAACTGTTAATCTGCGTAATAATGAATTATGAGCACCAGGCTCACATGTGATGTGATTATCACCTTCAGCTAGTTGGAAACAGTTCAGTTCCTTCAGCAAAAGCTGTTCCTCCGATGTGGTACACCGTTTTTCCTTGGCCACCAGAGGCCACAGCTGCCTCCGTCTCTCTCTGGTGGCAGGTGACAGATCCTCAGCGAAGCGCAGGTTCTTGTTCTGCAGATGTGTAGACTTTTTTGCAGCTTTCCAGATTCTGTCGCGGTAGAAGCGAGTGGTAAACACCATGATGATTCCTCGAGGCTTGGAGATATCTTTCCTTGGTTGACCGAGTCGATGCACTGTATCAATTACTTCTGGAAGGATCGTTTGGCAGATGTGTATCACCTCAGTGCGGACGTCTTGCTCCTTATTTTCAGGCACTCCATACAGGCGCAGGTTCCAGCGTCGCGAGTAGTTCTCCAGATCGCTGACTCGTTGGTCCACAGTAGACACTTTTTTCTCCGTCTCTCTGGCTCAAGCATCAACTTGTGTCACCTTTCCTTTTACCTGCCGAATCTCAGCGCAGGCAAAGTCAACTGTATTTTTTTCAGCCCCTCAATCTTCAGTGTATTGTCAGAAATCAGTTTCTCCATGTTTTTTTCCAGACTATCCAGTCTGGTGTTTAGGACGTTGGATATTTTTTGCACGAAGTTCCCGTCATCCATTTCCAGGGAACGGTGTGTCCTCAACTTCTTTGGAGCAGGGGGTTTGGATGGCGTAGATGCTGGTGTCGTGGGAAGAGGAGGGAAGTCGGAATCCACAAGGGAAACCACAGGTTTATCTGCCATGCAGTAGTGGGTTCTCATTTGTTAACGGCGCCTCCATGCGCTGTTGTGGTGCGCTAGCTTACTGATGCACTGAGCAACGTTATTACATTAACGTATGTCATTGTTTGGAAACAGTTCTTCAAAAAAAGGAAAAAAAGATAAGGTTGTTGCCAGTTCAACACGGTGTACTCGCCACTGCTCTAAATTACCTCGAGTAGTGGGATATGAGATATATGTTTCACTAAATTGTACAATTGTTGGTGCTCAGCTCCCGAACATGCATGTGCTCACGCCGCCATCTTGGAAGCCCCCCACGAGGCCAAATGTTAACTGTAACTGCGGTTCCACTTCCGGGTTCGAACCAGGTGTGCGGTCCTGTCCTGACATAAAGGAAAAAAAAACCTAACACATCCAAGTCACAAAAATATCAGAATTTTTTTGTTTTTGTTTTTTCAGTTCAGATTTTGTTTTTAATTTCAAAAGTTAATGTCACTGCTCTATCCCCATAACTGGCTTGCATGGTAAAGGAAATTAATTAACTAGAAATGAAACATTGATCCTTAATGTTTTGTTTGGGAACAGGGTTACTCAGAAATGGCTTATAAACTGAAGTGAATTCTATGTTGCTGCTGAATGGTCTCAGCTGTGAGGTAAAACAAAGACTGTGACAGAGGAAGAGCTTTTGTTAGTGTCTGTGAACAGACACGCAGCAGAAACCTGTGTAAAACTCAAAGTCCCACAAAATGAGACACTGAAGTTACAAGTACAAATTTTGAACTTATTTTTAAACCTGAATCTGATTGGACCATGAGGGTCCAATCACAAAGCAGATGCTGAGAGGTGTGGTAGATTTTCAAGCCCACACTGTCGTCCATCTTGAAAAGCTACTACACCTTTTAGGATCTGTGGGGGACATGAAAATAGACAACAGAAACACCTGCCCTCCCATTGGACTCTGCTTTGTGATTGGACCGTCACTGTCCAATCAGATTCAGGTGTAAAAATATTGTCAAAATGCTACATGTAGCTTCTGTGTCACACTGTGTGGGAACTCTTAGCTTTATACAGTTTTCTGCTGCGTCTGTTCACAGACACTAACACAGTGTCTTTGTTTTACCTCATCACTGACATCATTCAACAAAAATATCACTTTTCAGAAAATCTCATTTTAATTTGTTCAGTGTTTCAAATCTGTGCTGATGAACCCTCTTCCTTGATGTTAGCTAAGCAGTAAATGTTTTTAAAAACAGACTCAAACTAAATTTATATTGGTTAATTTTCATACTTGCTTACTTACAGTATTAAATAGGTTTAAATTGATGATTGATAAATCTTTTATGTTTTATTTCATAGACAGAGTATCCTGACTTAAAGGCCTTAGACTGCTTAAAAAGCATTTTAAAGTCATTAAAGTCAAGGGAAAATTAAAAGAATCTTTCCAGGATTCCTGTTGACAGTATCTGCAGCTGAAGCTGTGTGCGGCCACCTCCTCTGAAACCGATGGCAGCTTCCTGCATAACTTGCATCTGACTGAGTTGATGATGGTAGATAAAATTAATTTTAAGTGAAAATGTTTGTTTTCTAATATGGCGTTACATTCCTCTAATTGCATCCTGGTGTTGTCTAATGAAGCTGTCACTGGTTCATCGTGATAATGTTCAACAACAGAATTTGTAGAACAGCATATAACTGTGGTATATTGTGGATCTGATATGGCATTGTATGTTATTTGTGTATGTAGTCTATGATCTTGTAAAATGGTGTCTAATAGAATATTGGGGTCTTCTATTTGTTTTGTGATTAGCGTGTAATTTGGTGTAATAGCGTCATTTATTTTGGATAAAATCTGAGCTATTATGTGGTTTGTAAATGCAGCATAATTTACCTGAAGGCTCTGGAGTCTAATTAGGGTATAACTATGTTTGTTTACTGACTAATAAAGAGCACATTATTTCTAGTTTTGTGTAACTTTATTCAAAGTACAGCTTGTCACATCTTATTAGTGTACAATAAAATAAATTACAAATGAATTTTGTATTTGTAACAAGAAAAAGAAGACTTTTTGAATATAGCTGAACAAACGATATCAGTGGTGCGGTAACACAGACACTGCTTTATTCAACATCTGTGAACAGGCACAAAGCAGAAAATTGTGTAAAATTTGGTGCTCAAAGTTGCCACACAGTGATGTTACAAGTACAAATTATGACCCTGTTTTAACCCTGTGAACATGTGTGTTAGGTTGGCAGCAGATGTTTTAAACACAAGCTCTTATCTGTTGCTACTGTTAATGTCTCCTTTGCTGGTTGAGCTTGAACTATTAGATTTATATTTGTCAATTTTCAAACTTTTATACTTGCAGTATATGCTGAATGAGTTTAAATAAACAAATCTTTTTATGTTCTTATCTCCTTAGAATACTTCAAAAACATTTCATAGTCAAACCAAGAACTGTTTAAATGTCTTTGTTTGCCCTGAAATGGAAAATCATTACAATTACTATTATGTGTTTTCATAGGGATGCCAGAACCCACCTCAGGCCTTAAGGCTCCTCACAGCCGGCAAGAAATGGTAAGTGATGCGTACGACTCCACCCCACACGTATATGGGCTCAAATTAGGGTCCAAATGATTTAGAGCTTGTAAAGTGATGTTCACAAATGATTCCAAAGTTTGTAGTTGTAAATTAAACTTTGTAAACATGTAAGATAAATCTACATGAGAAATTCAAGTTTCTGCAGGTGGAAAAATTGTGCTTGTGTCAGAGATTTGTATTTGTTAAAGAAGGACCATGTGAATCAAAACTATGAACAAGTGATCAGTGTTGAGGATAAACAAAGACGCAGTGAAGGAAGAACTGGTTTTGTCAACATCTGTGCACTGATACAGAGAAGAAAACCGTAAAACTCTGCGCTGTTAAGTTCCCACAGTGTGGACACTGGGAATGATGCACGCTGAGTTGTACAGTTTTCTGCTGTGTATCTGCAAACAGACATCAACAAAAACATTTCTTCTATAACTGTCTCTTTGTTTAGCCTCACCAGTTGCGCTAGCATTGGTATGCTAGCTGAGTGATCATATTTCCACCACTGAACTGGTCAAGTCAATGTTATTTACATTGTGCCGAATCATAAATCATAAGTTATCTCAAGGCACTTTCCAAAAACATGTCTAGACCTTGTCTGAGACCCAACAATTTCTTCCCCCTCCCAAGGCACTATGCTAGTGTAGCAGGATGATGAGCATTGTGGCCCTGTGTTATCAATTTAAAAAAGATGGCGCCTAATTGCATGTTCTGGCCAATGGCAGTAGGGAGAGGGGGGATATAAAAGCCAGTAGGTGTCACCGGTTTTCTCTCTCGCTTGTGGAGGCCGAGGGCACGTCACTTCCTATTGCCTCATCCCTGTCCCTCCTCTGCTGGTGTTTGCAGGTGGGCTCGTGGTGGCTGCTTAAAACTGACATTTGGAAACCGAAACACCATCTACCTCCGTTTCACCAGCTCTGCCGTCTTGCTCATGATTCCCGCCATAATAATTTTGTCTGTGTGTGTGTGTGTGTGTGTGTGTGCTCCTGCTCTAATGCTTTACATGATTTTGAATTCACTGAGTGTCGAGCCAACAGGGGTGTACTCCTCCAGCTCTGAGTGCAAGATGGGTACACCCCTGAGAGTGAAGTGTGATTTTATTTTTTAATTTTTTTCATCACGATTTGTTTTCTGGAGGGGGCGGCCCTGTGTGGGGAGCCGGAGGCTATTGTTGCCTTGGGACAGTGCTGTCTGCAGCTGCCTCATCACATACTGCCAGACAGCTGGAGGTGACATGCACTGTATATTTTGCATTTTATTCCTCAGCTGCAGCTTTACCTCGTGTATTCTGACATTTTTGTGTTGTCGGCAGGATAATGCAGGAAACAGGATGAGATGAGATGAGACTGTCTCTCAGCATCTTATCACTTATTGTAATACATTTAAAAATCTTTAAATCTCATCTCTGGTCATTTCCTTACAGGGAACAAGCTACAACCACTGCCCCAGTGACAGAAAAATTACAGTTGACATGGAAGTGACGTCCTCACTGACGACCTGCCTCATGAGAGGACTGAGTGCATTTTCATTTTGACCCCTAAAGAGCGCAGTGACATGTAAATGTAAATGCAGTGGCCTGAGGGCTGTTTGTTCATTATGTTTAAATACTGTCACTCCAGAGCAATCATCATTTTAATATGTTCGTAGATGAGTACACACATGAGTATGTGAAAATGAAAATGCAAAACGGAGTACTGCATTTTCTTTTTAAATTATACTTAAATAAAGCATCCTGTGGGAAGTGGGGTCACATGACTGCTGGGCTGAGGAGCACAGGTGGAGAACTGGGCAGCTCACACAGGCGTCTTGAGTTTTCTTTGTTCTGTGTCCTGAGCTCATTCTCTGATCGTCCTTCAGCTGAGCTGCTCACCTTTGTTCCTGAGTGTGTCGAGTGAGTCGTTTATTTCATTATATTTCCTCAAGTCATGTGTATTTTGTTGCTCAGTGGTACATTTAATCTCCTTGGTTTGTTCTCCCACGATTATATATTTAAAGCGATAATGTATGTACTGATTTTGATTTAGAATTGTTTGTTGATTTATTCAAGATAAAGTGATAGAATTTGACCTGTATGTTCGCTTTCTTTCATTTGTAGACATGTAACCACTCACACCTGACTGACTGTAAGCAAAAGATTAAACACCTTCAAATGGAACCTGCTTGTCCTGCTTTGCTCACATTCATTCAGTCCAGTGTTTTATCCTCAAACACATGCATGTGTCAGAAATCTCAATTCTATCATGGATTTTTTTTCACTTTCAAGTTTATATGATAATTCTATTGAAGTCTTCTATAGGCTTTTGTAATGACCTTAATGTTTATAATTGAGTTATTTTTCTGCACCAGATGCTTTGAGGACAGACCACTATAATCATGGATTGGACACTACCATCATAATCAGGACTGTGCATTTAAAGGAGAACCCAACCCTTTGACAGAACTCACTGTTCTTATTCCTGTGCCTCAGAACAGTTTGGTCAATATTTGTGAACATGCAGCTCTTCACTGAAGTTAGAAACCAAAGAGAGAACATTAATGTTCGATGTCGACCAGGTTTGCTCTTTAACAATGAACGGGGCTCTGATGCTGTGAGGCCATAAAATGTTTATATCATTTCTTGGCCCGAAATGAGATTCAAATTTTGTGCCCAATTTAAAGCCAAATGAGACGTGTTAGGAGGAACACAACACAGCTACTGCAGATTATAGGGTTAGCAAGGTCACTCATCTCCCCCAGTGGCTCAAATTAATTTCAGCTGCAGATGATGAGAACAAACCTTTGACTTTTTCAGTCGATCGTTCCAGAGTCTGTTTTTCTGCTGTATCTGTTCATTTGCTCTCAATGTGAGTGATTCAATTAAAGACTGATGCATTTCCTGCATTCCACATTTTCATTTATCACTCACAGATTTTAATCAGTATTTTGATGGAAGACACAGCTGCTAACATTTCAAAGTCAATGCCGTGGTGTTGTCTATGGAGGATTCTCTGATTTCCAGCTTTAGGACAGAGTGATGTGTTTTCAAACACAGACTTCACTGCAGTTGTGGATTTTTGCTGCAGTTTATGAACTTTAAACATTTCCTTTACTGGCACTTCCTGTTGTTTCTGGCCTTCATGTTTGCCGCTTTAATATTTCCCGTGTGTCCATGAGACAAACCGGAAAAAAAAATTTGAATGATATGAGTAATGTAAGAAATATAAACCGGGGAACAAACACGCAGAAAGACGCTGATGCTTGTGACAGTGGGGAAGCCGGTGGAGCAGGAAGAGACGAAGAATCTGGTATCTTCATCTCTATCGCACATCCTGAAAGATGTGGTAGATTTTCAAGCTGGACGACAGAGCTGGCTTTAAAATCTACTACACCGTTCAGGATCTGCGGCAGATGAAGGCAACAGAGCCACCTGCCCTCTGAGTGGAATCTGCTTTGTGATTGGACTTTGTCTTTGCCCAATAATTTTTAAAGTGTAAGGATGGAGTCAAAATTGTACTTGTAACCTCAGGGTCGTACACTGTGTAGGAATTTTGAGCATCAAGTTCTACAGTTTGCTGCTCTGCATCTGTTCACAGATTTGGCAAAAGCATCGTCTTCCACAGTGTCTTTGCGTTACCTCACCACTGATATCAGTTGCTCAGTTTTTATTTTTCAGTTCAGTTTTTCTTTTTACAAATGCAAATCTTATTTGCACTTTTCACTGTACACTAATAAGACATAACGAGCTGTACTTGGTATCAAATTAGACAAAACTAGAATTATGTTCTTAGAGGGTAATTTACAACACATTAGAACAGAACTATGTTGTAAACTAAAGGGAACTTTTTTTTTTTTTTTTTTACAGCTTGCATAGCTTTGGTGAGCAAAGTGATGCATCAAACAGAGTTGTTACAGAGCAGCTCCTCATTACTTTGTCATTATATCACAATGAATTACTTCACAACGAATAGAGACGGCAAGTTTCAACACAAGTATTCATATTTGTAATCACATCCATGTTGGTTTTTTGATAAATTAGTGATGACAATTAATATACTTGTTTGGAAACTTGCTGTCTCTGATTGGTTGTTAAGGAACTTATTTGATGATATAATGATGAATTAATGAGGAACTACTTGGTAACAACTCCGCTTGATTTATCACTTTACTGACCAAGACTCTACAAGGTGTAAAATATCACTTTATCTACAACTTTGCCCTGCAATGGAAAGTCATTGTATTTAATACAGTACCACTGTATGCCGGAATCCAACTGGGGCCAATACCACACCTTGTTGTCCTCCACAACCAGCAAAAACGGTAAGTCATATTCATGACTCCACCCCATACCGATATAGGCTCAAATTAGGGTCCAAATGATTTTGAACTTGTGAAGTGATGTTCACAAATAATTCCAATGTTTGTAGTTGTGAATCAACCTTTGTAAACCTGTGAAATGAATCTGTATGAGAAAGTCAAGTCTGTGCATGGGAAAATTATTTTTTCCTTTTGACAAAGTCATTTGTATTTGTTACAAAAAAAGACTTTGTGACTCAAAACTATGAACGAATGATCAGTGTTGAGGTTCAACAAAAACACTAAATAAATAAATGGTTTTGTCAACAACTGTGCTGATACAGAGCAGGAAACTGAAACTCTGCTGTGTGTGACCCGCTGAGTTTTACAGTTTTCAGCTTTTTATTTTTGTCTTTGAACGTGTATGAATGTGTAAATATTTTATTAAGCGTGACCAGGATTCAATGATTCATTCATTAGCTTTACCATTGATCCTTTTAGGGCCACAGAGGGGTTAGAGCCAATCCCAACTGACACTGGGTGAGGGGGGCTACACCTTGGACAGGTCACCAGTCACAAGAAGGACTAAATTTAAATTCTTTTACTTAAATGACACACACTGTGGGAAGTGAGGTCACATGACCACTGGGCCGAAGAGCAGCACAGGTGTGCTGACTGGGCAGCTCACACAGGTGCCTCGAGTTTTCTTTGTTCTGTGTCCCGAGCTCATTCTCTGTTTTCTGTCTTAAGTTGAGCTACATTTAAGACATTTATTTAATCAATGTTTCAAATGAATGAACTGTACGTTTATGAATATTGTTTCTGACTAACTTCAACTTTGAGCATAGTTGGACTTTTACTTGCAGTTTACCTTCACCTGCTGCTGCAGCTTATGAACATTGAGCATTCCTTCACTCTCTGCTTAAGTTTATGGATTTTGTTGATGCTGCATGTGACAGATAACTACAACTCATCAGATGAAGTTATTACGTTTACTTTCTCTCATTGAGAAGCATATTTATACGGCATGCCTTCTTTAAAAAAAACCCAAAACAACCAAAACTGTGCAGTGCTGTATGCTTTATGTCCTGTCATTGCTCTTTCTATGTTTCACTGTTGTTTCACAGATATTTGATTTGAAAATGAAAAATATATCAATTATTTTTTATAAAGATTTCATTTAAATGATGAATGCCACTGAACATTTAGCAAACTATATACTGAACACACACTGAGGACGTGGGGAGTTAGAGAGGCGATGATGAGGACGTCCAGGACGGTTCTTCAGAATTAAGAATACAGAATCAAGCAGCATTAATCTAAAAATCAATTATTGCCGATGCTTCTCAGAACATGAGGTCTTGAAATGGCTGGAAACTAAGACTCATTACCTTTTGTGTCTTTGACATCTTTCGAACCAAATATTCAGGATGTTTTTACAGGCACACCATGTAGCTACTAATCTACCAAGTAGGCAAATCCTGGCAGGGACTCTGTACTGTATGTCATTTCCCTTCTCTCTGTCACTCTTTACCAGGGACTTAAAAGAAACAAGCAGTTTCACTTTAGAAATCTGTGTTTCGCAGACACTCTTCGGTGGACACAGGACATCTCAGAATTGATGCATGGACATCCATGAGTGGATAAGCGAATGGGACCTGAACAGCCATTTGCCTGGCTGTTTTCTCTGATAATTTAGGATTCAGATGTCCGATGACTAAAATTATTCATCCATTTAAAATATATAGTTAAACAACCAAGGTGTAAAAAGTTTCTTAAAATGTGGTTTAAAACAGGATGAAAGTCACTGACGGTTTTTTAAAAATCTTTAGTGAAAAACATTCACACTAAATGACTGATGACTTATTAATTAAGGCAAAGAGCTATAGAGAGAAACTTTATTCCTAAATATTTCAATATTATCAAAATCAAACTACTGACATTGATTTAAAACCAAATTATTTGTCCACTGATGCTACATGCCAGTAAATTCACAATGAAACTAAAATATGACTTCTGTATCAACAAAGAAAACAAGCATTGAATGAAGCAAAAGATTTTTTTTTTAATTCAAAGTGAATCTTGACATAGTACACCATCAATTCATAATTTGACACTCACCAATAAGAGTCACCAAGAAGGACCCGCTTTTTGTGACAAAGTACATAAGGCTTGGTCACATTGAAACTCACTGAGAACTAGAGGGGGGAAAGAAAATGACCGCAAACTGATAAGACACATTATTACATCCAAACAATAAATCATTTTCCCAGTCCTCATTTTGTTTTATATTGCACAGTGCAGTTGCTACATGTCAAACTAGTGTAGCATTTAAGAAAAGGAAAAAAAAAAACTCATAAAGCCACACAAATCTACACATATTTAGAACAGTAACAGTTTCAATTCAACAATCATGTCTACATATTTGTGTCTAGATACAATAAATGCCAACATGATAATTAGATCGTTGTGGGACAAAATCTACTCAAAATGTGTCATAGGAGTCAACTTTAACACAAATCATTTTTCAGCCCAGTACCAGAATGAGATGACCAATGGTCAATGGTTGATTGGCAGTTTTGACATGAGGGGGCCCAATAAAAGCAGGCCTGGGACCAATTTGCTCGTCTCTGAAAGCCGACTACAGCCTTTGAAACAGATAAAAAATAAAGAGGACCAAATTCTTGTTTATTTCCATTTCTAAAGAGGGACTGTTTTTTACTGCCTAATAAAGGGACCGCTGTCTCAAAAAGCTCAATTTCCCTTAATGTTTTAGAATTATTTGAGGTCTGCTTTGTCACTGAAGGCAGCTGGAATCCATGTGCTTGTTGAGTTTTGGCTCCGGGACTGTGTGACCTCTGGTGACTTTGATGATGCAACAGTCAGTTTAAAGCTGCAGGGAGGTGGGATTATCTACCCTAAGCAATCAACCCCAGAGTGGAAGGGGATTACAGTGTGGTGCATCACTCAGGTGGCACATATGTTCATCTCATCACAGGTGCTGAGCTGACAGAAAAAATAGAGATATGGGGAACTGACGAGAGGCTGCACACCACAGAGTTAAAAAATAAAAAACTTTCCTTGAAGTCAAGTACAGATAACTGCGCCACGACACACATCTATCATTTTAGATTCTAGACTGTACTTCAAGCTGAACAATGTGCATCCTCCCGTTTGATTAAGGATCGTCAACATAGTAGCGTATTTAGACAAACAGACAAAATAAACCCATTATTTAAGCAACATAGCAAAACCATAACAATGTAGTACAACGAGTAGGTGAGGATGGGACAACTTTGGACCTAAACCTTGAATATGATTGATGAATAAAGCATTTTGAAACAACCCCTGACTGAAACACATGGTGGTATAACCAATGGTAATAGCTGCATACAGGAACTATCAACATCCCAATCCCAAAAGGAGAGAAAATGCTGTGTAACCATCAGAAATGCAAACCAAAAACAGATTTCTTGAGTTCCACAAATACATTCATGGTGTGAGAATAAAGCTCTGCATTTGTGTATATTCAGGCCCAGTTTTTGAGTACTGCTCTGTGTTCTTGGTGAGCACAATAGAACATTCCCTGACTTGTACTTTCTTAGGATTCTGTTTTAAAAAAAAAAAAAAAAAAGATTGTTTTCAGACCTCATCTTAGTCAAACAACTTTGGGGTTTCGTGATGTGAAAATAGGAGCTGATCCCCATAGAAGGAATTAGTCAACAAATTTCCGACTGCTTTGAAATCAATGCAAGACGTCATCTGTCAGCCACTTGTTTGAAGAAAGGCACTAGTTGTACAGTACAAAGAGTTGCAAATACAGTCCAATAACGGAAATAAAATGTCATCAGAAGAAAAACTAGAAAAACAATAATACATCAACAACACACTGGTTACAGAATCCAAGAGTGAACCCAGCCTACATTTGAAATACTGATGCTAAATACACACGCACAAAAACACACACACGCACACACACACCAAAAAGCAACAGAATAAAAAAAAAAAAAAAAAAAGAAAACTCAACTTCCATTACAGCAGTTTACAATCACTTCAAAACAACAAAGCCAATATACAGAGGCACTAGCATAAAGGAATAGCAATCAATACACTCTATGATCAAAAATAAAACCCACTTCTATTGTATCTAGTCATCAGAACTATAATACAAAAGAGAGATTGCAGGCTAGAATGAGATTAATCCTCTAAATTCACAGCTACGAAGTGGCAGATAATCAGTACATAGCAGCTTATTATCTATACATTCCAAATACAATTTGCCAAACATAGCTCAGAAAAATAAAACCTCAACCTCATTTTTAAAATAGAGATCTCACAACATATCCCAATGTTGATAACTGCAACAGTATGCTGGAGGTGAAAGGAGAAATAGTAGCGACCATGCTTCAGAAATGATCAATGAACAGTCTTTGGTGCTGATTGGAGTAAAATACCAGTTGATATGACGACAGGTAAAGACGCAGCTCTACTACACACTGGATCTGATCAAAAACACAAAACCAAAAAAAAAAAAAAAAAATCAAGGCTATGCATCCACCCTGAAGGAATGTATCAAAACTGACAACAGGCTTTAATACATGGACAAAAGGTTCATCTCACACAAATATTTAAAACAATTACCAATACACCACTAACACTCAATAGCCCAGCAATGATACTGTAAGCTGATTTAATTCAAACACTGACAAGCCTTTAAAAATAAAAACACAAAACAATCTTATATTTCTGTCTATGCCACTCCCAAAATCTAAAACATAAAATGCATTACTGCAAGTCTAACCTAAATGCAAAATAATAAAAACTAAGCAACCCAGAGGCTATCTAGATTGTATTGCAGTTACAGTAAACAGTGACAATACTGTTATGAATTAAGTACTATAGTGAATAGAAATCGATTATCAAAATATCAAATCACTCTCTATGTACATAAAAAGCTCATTCAGTCAAAGCCCTAAATGTGCAGCCTCTAGCTAAAGTAAATCCATACTCCGAGTTAGAAAGCAAACTGAAGTCCAACATTTGCCAATATTAAAACATTACCACAAGCAATATCCTCATATTTATCCAATAAGCCCACTTTAATCTGAGTCTGAAGGTTAAGTGCTAAAGGCCCATTTAAATTTACAATCTATAAGCTCCTGAAGTAACGTCATAGACTCTGGTTTTAAGGCACTAGGAGATGGCAGCAGCAACTTCTGCCTGAAACAAAGACAGGAACATTCGATCCTGGTTAATACAGACTGACTGGGATGGCTTAACAAACAGATCTGACCGGCTAGCACATGCTACAAGGCAACAAAGATAAAGGGAAGGGAAGGCTGAGCGATCTGACAGTAACGACAAGTGATTTCCAGCCTCTAATTACATCATATTGTCTGAACACTACACAACAACAAATGACAGGAGGTAATGTGCAAAGGACACATTCTTAATTAAAATTTCCTTATCATCATCGTCTGTGAATTAATTCACTCTTGTAATGCTCTCTTATAAAGCTTTGCGGTTTTAATAAATCATTGTTTCCTCCCTTGGCTGACATGATTACGCAGGAAGTCTTTCAGATCTGACGTTCCTCTCGACTTTTGACGTGAACCTCCAGATTTCAGAGGCTGTGAATTTCTTTGTCCTCAAAACACCATAAAACATCTTCAGCATTGTTACTTTTATGTTTCTTTCTCAATCCCCTATGATAGACTGTTATCCATCCTCCTCTTGTTAACCTGTTTTTCCTCTTCCTCATCTTCATCATCACAAGTGTCCGTTTTGTGCTCTGGTGCCAGCTCTACCTGCCCAGGTTGCAGCCCCAGTCCATTTTCCATTGCCCCTCCTCACCAGAAGGTGCTGCTGCAGCCCCATCCCGCTCCTCAGATATAAGAGAACTGAGGGTGGTGGCTGAGTTTGGTGGGGCTCAGAGGGAAGCCTGTGTAGGCAGCTGGGGAGGCCATGTAGGGGTGAGGAGGGGGTGGGGGAGGGGGGAAGGGAGGCTTGAACTGGTGGGGGTGGTGGGCGTAGCCAGGCTGGTGGTGTGGGTGGATGGTTGGGGAGGGGAGGAGCCTGTGTGGGTGGGGAGCGGGATGTCCAGCGTGATGGTGGTGGGTGCTGATGCCCAGGGTAACCTGGTGAACTATAGTGCCTCCTTGGGGGTGGGTGAGACTGTAGCTGTGCTGGAGGAGAGGGGGAGGAGGGCGAGAGGGCAAGATGGGATGGGGGTGGTGGGCGGTGGTGAGGGGGCCGCTGGGAGGGTAGGACAGCAGGGTGTGTGTATGTGGGGCGGCAGAAGTGTGCGTAGGACTGCCGTGCGGCAGGTGTGTGAAGGTGTGTGTGTGGACAGTAGGGGGAATGTAGGCGTGCGGTCGCAGTGGCCCATAGTTGCCGTTCCACTCTTTGTTGCTGTGGTTTGAAACGTACGGCTGCACCTGAGAGAGAGAATACACAGACACAAAGACAGTCTGTTAAAGACCTAGATTCAAAACAGTTTGGTAAAGGAACAGGTCAACACTTTAGGAAATATACTTATCTGCTTTGTTATTTTGAGTTACATTAGAAGATTCACTCTCATGTCTGTCTGTTCAGTATGAAGCTGGAGGAGCTGGTTAGCTTTGCTTAACATTAAGACTGAAAACAAGGAGAAACTGCTAGCCTGGCTCTGTACGAAGGTAATAAAACTGACATACTGACACCTCTAAATCCCACTGATAAACTAATAAACTAATCTCCAAAGCTGTTGGATGTATCCTTTGAAGTCCCTGCCTTGTGTTTGACTTGAAACAATATTTCATTCAGGCAGGAAAAGTTTCAGTGACTGACAGAAGACCAGAATACTGCTGACTGTATCAGACCAGCTGTTCCATTCCCCAGGTCATTTGTTTGCATTATGAACATTTGGCTAGCATACCTACCTCCTATTACTTTTATGTAACCAATGGCAACATGTTTCATCTCTTAAGATCAGTGTTCATAAACTGAGCCTGAGTAACAAAGTGTCAAAACACCTTTGTGGTGCTCACATCTGTCTGCTTCCAGCAGCTCCCACAACATGGCCCTTGGGTTTAAACTCTCTTGCTACAGTGCCTACAACTGATTTTGCAAGCTGTTGTGTAAGCTCATTGAAATAGCCATTCTTAAGTAACACAGCCCCCATTATTTTGAAATCAGTAGTATTTCAAAAGAACTAAAACTTTCTCCAGAAAAAAAAGTAGTAAAAGTTATTTCTGCTGAGATCAGATTCATCTTTCCGTCACACAACTTTAGGTCTTCTGCTCACAACAAAATGTCCTGGAGCCATGTCATTAATATTCCCCAATAGACTCATCCCAATAGGGTTCAGCTCCTGCTGAGTCCCTCATATTTTAAACAGAGAAAGAAAAAGAACCACACTGACCTGTCCAAAGGCCAGAGGGGGCTGGTGCTGCCCTGCTGCCTTCTGCTGCCGGGACAGGTGGGGGGCGGATGGAAGGAGGGATACAGAGGAGGGAGTGCTCTGTTGTCCTATGAGACTGCAGCGCCCTTTGGACCGGGACCAGGACTCTGAGACTGGAGAGAAGAAAGAAGTGAGTCGGAGACATCTACTGCAAAAATAGATGGCGGATTTAGTCCACATGACCTACGAGACTAAAGACAGTGATGCAGAGAAACAACTACCAAGGCTTCAAACAACAAACAAGCATGCATACCAGAAAGGATATAGAAACAGACAGTGCTTACAGTGACTTTACAGTGTATTCAGACTCTTCATTGTGTTGTAGATTTACTTGTAAATGGATAAAATTGCCATTTTTGCCCAACGATCTACACTCAATAACCCATGATGACAAATTTTTGCAAATGTATTGAAAAATGAAAAACTAAAATCTCTCATTTACAAAGTATCCAGAACCTTTACTGTTGCACCACAAACTGTGGTCGAGTGCATCCTGTTTGCTTTAATCATCCTTGAGATGTGTGTATAACTTAAGTTTAGAAAATCACATGTATGTGTAAAAGGGGCCACAATTCTCACTGGATGTAGGACTAAAAGCAAGCCATGATGTCCAAGGAAGTCTGTAGACATCTACAATAAAACTGTGCAGAGACAAAAATCAGAGAAAGGGTATAAAACCAGTTCTAAAGCTTTGAGTGATCCCTGGAGCACAGTCGCCTCAAAAATTGTGAAATAGAGGAACCACCACGACTCTGGAGTTGGCCGTCCAGCTAAACTAACTAACTGGGCAGGAAGGACCTTGATAAGGGAGTCGACCAAGAAGCCAACGGTGACTCAAACAGAAGTCCTGTGCAGAGATGGGAGAACCTGTCAGAAGGACAACCATCTCAGCAGCACTCCATCAGTCTTTATGGTACAGTGGCTCGATGGAAGTCAACTGGAGCTTGACCAATGGCATTTTAATGATAGAGCATAAGGAAACTCAACCCTTGGACTGATGAGACAAAAATGTAAATCTTTGGGCACAACTCCAAACATTATGTCTGATGTCTGATCAAGATGCCCCGAAGCCACTAACAAAGACATGACATTTTTAAGCAGGATTGTATTTGTATTAAGTGAAGCTGAAAGTTTAGTTGCATTAATAAGGCACAAAGCTAAAAATGACAGATTTTAATATTTCGGTAGCTGTGGTGACCTTTAGATGAACTACTGCAAAATGCATTACAGTGATTTAAAAAGAGGACGGAAACAGAATTTGCAAACTAGCTTTACCAGGAAGATAAAGGCTACAGGCTTAGGAGCAGCATGATGTGACTGGCCCTATTTGATCCCAAAGGTCTAAGCACATTACCAAAAACAAAATATTTGTAGACTTACAGAAAGAAAATAGAAATACAACCACTGGAAAAAACTGAATACCAGAATTTAGCAAAGGTGCCATATTGTTCTCCCAATTACTGATAAAATGTGTAGAGGCAACAGACTGCAGCTAAACTGAACATTTCTGAGAGGACTGCATGATGCACAGATGCAAACAAAATTTTCGTTCAAAGTAACAGCAGGCAAATCTGAAGGCACAATAACATCTGAGGGCCAGTATATCAGCCTAACTTCTTTATGAGACAATGCAGAATCTGCACAAAGATATTAAGCCGTCTAAACAAAAGTTTACTCATTTTAAGTAGACGTTAAAGGGTAACTGGAAAAGCTAAGGCTTAATAGTTGAGTTAACACTTTCAACATTTCTACACATCTGACATGGACGAAGAAACACTCAAATTTCCAGATGAGGGGTCAAACAAAGGCTTGTTACAGATTTATCAATACTTAAACATTACAGGTATGATGCAACAGCTTATACAATAGGGGAGTTGCACTAACACTGATGCATTACAATAGACAAAACCCCAATAAATACAGTGGTTTACATGTTAAGGTGTTGATATGTTTCAACCATTCATGAGACTTGCACTGGACCAACTACACCCTGACCAAAGAGAAGAAGCACTTGCTCCTGGCAAACTATGCCACAATGTCTGGACACTTTGTTACAGCTGGTATGGACAAGGTATCATTCAGTGAAAGAAGTATGAGCCCAGTGAACACAAGAAAATCACCTGCTTCAGATGAAACAAGTTAGTGGTGTAGAGGAATTACATTGCAGCATGTTATGGCCACAGTGTAACTGTAATTTCTGCTGCTATTACAGCAAACGTGTCTCCCACATTTTAACCGTTGTTAATCTCCTAAAACACAGCACCGTAGAACTAGACAATAACATCCATAAAGTTGAGGAAAGAGAAAGAGAGAGAGATCGTTGGCACTCAGAACAGGCACCTGAGGAGCAAAGCTGATCCAAGGACTGATCTGGTTCAGTTTTTAACTCACTCAACCATTAATAAAAATTAACATCTTGGACGAACAGATGAGTGAAACTGATCTCAGATCAGGGCCTTAGGGCAACTTTTGTTGCATGGCGAGAACCAGCAAAGAAAACATATACCAAATGAAATGCATCCACCTTTCCCCCCAGTGCTAGGAACCATCAGAAAATATGTTTAGTGTACTCCAGTTGAAATTAATGATCCCTCTTCTTCCTACTGTTAAAAAAAAAAAAAAAAAAAAAAAAAAAAATGCTGGATCATTGATGATGACGGATTTTATATACATATGAGGCAATTAATTATTCTTTTGAAAGGTTGGGGTTAAGGGATTAACAAGAGAAAACAATTAATGATTTCACTGATACTCAAAATCCACCATCATCCAAAATGACTGCTCAGATGAGAAGAGCTTTTATCATTTTACTCTTTTTGCACAGCATCCAAATTAGCAAAGCTTCCTTTGCACTGGGACATCTAGTTCACTGAAGTTTTGACTTGAGATTGACAAATTTGAAATTTGACATATTTAAAAGTCACTGATTATAACCTTAATTTTGCATGGGTAATAGGTAAGCAATGACCACAACAGCTCTGCTATCCAGAGATGTTTTCCTCTCATCCTTGGAAACTTTCCTTGAAGAAAGCTGCTGTTTTGATGGAGGGAAAGTCATAAAAGAAAAATCACAGGAAATGTTAGCATTGCCCGCTATGGATGCATCTCTGAGGTATAAGACTTCTCTCTTAGTGTCTCTTGATCACCTGTTAAAGCCTCTATGACCCACTAGAGGGCGGTAAGGCCCTACTGCTTCCATATGACCTGCAAAGCAGACACCGCCAAAGCACAGGTGACAGACCACATGGCAGGTGGCAAGAGGTGGTAAAGTTATCACAATAAAATTCTCTGGGTGTTAGTGTACAAACAGTATTTTCACAAAAGCATCAAATTCTCTCGGCTTGTAATGAAAGCAGTCTGAATGACAGCACACAGAGCGAGCCAGTACAGAGATTGACAGGCCTGTTAAACAATTTAACAAGACTAGGTGAAAGCCTAGAATATAGCTGCACCACATTATAGGTCATTTACCTAGTGTCAGCAGATTTCAGCCCTTTATGTTTGCTTCTCTCCTCCTCTCTGTTCCAACATATACAGTGTTTTACACCTGAACTCATAATAAAGCTGTTTTTATTACAGGTTTTTTTTGTTTCTGTTGTCAGACAAGTACAAAATAGTAACTGAAACTCGGCCGATTAAGATTACATGTTATCAGCAGTTACAAGCCATTTCTATGGTATATTTGTTTTGCTGTTGAGTTGAAATATCAACAGTCTTTCTTCACAGTAGCTCACTCCACCTTTAAATGTTAGTGTGCTGTATGAGATAAATAGGAGCTAATCAATGAACATGTGTAAGCATCAGAGGTCAGTCAGTACACATAAACAAATGAACATTTCCACTGACCTGTTCTCTGGATACGCTCCTCTGTGCCCTGACTGTTGTTGTTCTGCATTCTCATTGGTGGAACAACCATTGTCCTGACACCACGGGCACTCCTGCCCTGCACCACCGGGGAAGGCAGTGGTGCTACCATGGACGCCAAAGGTGGGCAGCTATTGTGGTTACTGTTGTCAAGGTAACCGTAGTGGCTGTTGCCACGTGGAGAGGTTGATGTGTCGGACGTGGGGGAGCCTTCCACTGTGTCACAGCCGCTTTCATGGCCGTCATCCTCAGACATGCTGAATGCAGAGAGAAAAACCCCATTAAGCTGAGTGGAACTAGAGTGGAAATAAGGACACACTTTAACCAATGACTACCTGTTGGGTCTCTTGCATGGCGAGATAGAGGGGCTGGACTGAAGAGAGTTGGAGGCCAAGGAGTTGGTGCTGAGGCTGCTGTCAGGGCTGCTGAGGGAACACACTCTCTCCATGGACACACTGGTGTTTCTGCACGCCTCACACAGACACTCTTCTTTACACCTACTGACAGAAAAGTGCAGGTTAGCGTTAAAGGCTCAAACCAAGATAAAAATCTGTATTCCAGATTTTGCTTACAGGAGACAGTGACTCTTTCAGCTACTAATAAGTACTCTGACTGATTAGAATCAACATACATTGTGTTTGATGTTACTCACTCGCTCAGACGGCACCTCTGAGGGTCCTCATCCTCGTCCTCTCCATCAGTCAGTTCACTGCGAATGCTTATTACACTGGGAGCAGGGCTTGGTGTGTCACCCATCAGGACTGCCACATCTCGTTGTTGTTGACTGGATAGGTTCAGCTGTCTATTACCATTGGGCGCAACCTCTCTGAAGCAGCTCACTTCCTCCTCTGCATCCTCTTCCTCCTCATCTGTGTTTTGAACTTCCAGTTGCCTGGTTTCCTCCAGAGGCACCTCCCTCTGAGGCTGCTCCCTCCCTGACACTGCCTGTCCAACAACATCAGCCATCTTGGGGGTCCGACATGCTGATACGTGGATGTTACTGGAGTGGGACAGGTTCCTTTTTCAACAGAGACAACAGTTGACATGTTAACTATAAATAAAATGGCAGAGCAGTTTAACTTTAAAGACCTGCCTAAGATGCAGAATCTCACCTGTTGTGGCTGTGTCTGTTCCTTTTATTGGCTGGCTGGGGCCACACAACATGAGCTATGCCAATGTTGATTGGCTGATGGGCAGAGAGGGCTGGCATCTGATTAGTCAAGAGAGACTGCTGAATCACTGAACTGTAGTGGTTGCTGTGGGGACGCACCTTCCTGTTAAAAGACATAAACAGTAAAAAGACATGCATGAGAAACATGATGTCGCTTCATACACTGAGTTAAATATGTGACATGAATAGATTACATTCTATCCTCTGATGAAAGCAAACGAAAAACTAATAATTTATTTAATGCATTCTAAAAATCACTTTACAACCAACACTTTATATGTGATGTACAGATTCTTTGTCATGCACATGTGCATGTGGAACAACCAACTGTTTTAACCATTTCAGTGCATGTATGCACACTGAATACAACAAAAACATTTTTGACAAGTGGAAGTCTTAAAATATGGAATTTCCCAGACTTGAAGTTTGCATGAGTCAGACTTTGGTGACTCACCCCCAGTCGCTGATCCTTTGTTGGCCAGCTGTGGTGTCACTGGTTAGAGAGGATGGGGGTGGTGGAGGGGGGTGAGAGGGAGGAGGACCAACTGGAGTCATCTGCTGCCACGCTGCTGGGACAAGGAGCTGCTGCCCCCGGCTAGACCAGGCCTGCTACAGGGACAGAGAAGGAAAATGGGGAATGATGTATGATCATCTACATTTCTACTTACTGACACTGTTAGCACTTGCATGCTAACAGTTTGTTTGTTGAGGTACGGTTTAAGCCTCAACAGAGTGCTACTATACATGTCTACAGAAACCATGTCTGAATCTGTGTCTTACCTGAGCTATTACACCAGGCCTCACAGGTAGGGGCTGTATGGGAGGGGCCTGAGTTACCATGGGAACAGAATACCCTGCTGGTTGATTAAGGTTACCTTTAAAATAAAGCATAAAATAACCATATGTCATTAATACAGATGAAAAAGGCTGTGGTGAAGTTTAATAGCATCTTTGTGAAGTTAAAGCATAATCATTAACAGTTAGTTAATTTATACTGGAACTGAGTGATGCCTTCCAAATACGAAGTCTCTGAATACCTTGCATGGTGGGAGGACAAATAAGAAGGGCAGGTGGGAACGAGTCACTGCACCCAAACTGACCATTCCCAGTTGTTAGAGCTATTCCTGGATGCAACACGGAGGGAGCCGACTGTGTAATAGTCTGCATTAGAATAGAGCACAGGGAGCACAGGGAGGCGGTGACAGGAGGACAGCAGAGGGGAATAAATAGACAGGAGAATAAAGAGGAGAAAGGTGAAACAGTCATCAGAAAAGGGATTTAGAAGAAATGAAGTGAATGACAAAGAAGAGAGACAAAAACACAGTAGAGACATGGCAACAAGATTAGGAGTAACACCTGAGCACAATGACTGGCAGTGCCACATGTGACGCAAACACCAAGACCATGATTTGGACATGATATGTTATAGCACCTTCTCTCCAGGAGAGGGCAACATTAGGTCATAAGTACAGAAACAGTTCACTGAAACATTATGTAACCAAGGATTACACATATTTATAGGCATATATTTATGTCTCTGTCTAGAAAAAACTGGGCGTCACCAAGAGATTATGTGTAGTGGCATAATTTTTAACCAAAATAATCCAGCCACTGCCAAGTTTAATGAGACTTAGTGACTTTAAAGGCTCAATGGCATTGCCAGCAGTTAAAAAAAACTGACTGTGGCGTCTTTGCAGCACTGACATAAAAGATTACTGAGGCACTGACTAACAGGGAAGTAAAACGTGGCAAGCACAAACTGACCTGAGTGTGGACTGGTATGTTGCTGTAACCCAGCGGGAGGCCAGAGGAGGCAGTGGGGGCTACGGGAGGTCTTGGGAAATGAATGGTGTTCTGGTTGAGAGCGTCAAAAACTGCATTGGTGTGCCGGTTGTGACACAAGTCCATGATTCGGAAAGATGACTGCACACTGGAGGAAGAAAATTGTATGACTGGAGATCACACTACACTCAACCAAATTGTGTTTATGCCTTTCCTTTGTGCATTGACTGTTACTACAGCAAGGAGAAACAAAATAGTCAGAAAACAAACAAGCATTTGCCAATGAAAACATTAGCCTTACTGGTTACTATGTGGGTAGTCCAGCAGATGAGTCATAGTGAGGAAGGGGTGATTGAGGACATTGGAAGGTACAGTCCTGTCCTCTGCATCAATCAGCAGCATGCTCTTCAGCAGAGACACAAACTCCCTCCTGTCTGCCTTCTCTGCTTGCATGTCACTGTTATCAGGACTCAGCACCAAGTTCACCTAATGGATGGAAGCACGCAAACAGGAAAACACTGCATGAGCAACAGTTCATGTTGCAATTAGTTAAGAAACACAGGAGCATTTGAAACAGCTGATATGAGTGTTGTGCAGAAAAACTGACAGGTTTCAATATGTTTTATTGAGATTTGATCATGAAATGAACATTTTTTGTGAATCACATTAGTGCCTGAACTTGGCCTATAATTTTTGGATATGTCTTACATCTCATTTTTGTTCAGCACAGTATGAATCTGAATTTTGAAATTGGACTGCACTGGCTGTACTCACGTGTGCTATGTCATCCAGACAGCTGAAGATGTACTTTCTGGCCTCTTTGGATTTAAGTCCTGTCTCTTTCTCATGCTCTTCTGTCGTCTGGAGGAAGAACACAAGTATTAAGGTGAAGAATCTCAAGTATGTGGATAGAGTAGGTAAAGATTTTTTTTTGCATCTCTGTGTTGTACACTTGTACTGGATTTGTCAAGTTTAAATGATAAGGGATTAAAGGTCAAAGTATTAAGTAAAATTAACACAGGCAGTGAGAGCAAACAACGTGTGTTCCCAGGCAAATTAGTGTGGTCAAAACGTTGGGAAGTTGGGATCTTGCTGGGAAGTTCATGTACAGATAAATATTAGTCTCACATTCATTTAAACTTTATTTGGAGTCAGCCTGGCAGGTAGTCTAAACACAGTTTCACATTTCCTTGCTATTTCTTCAGGGTGTGCAGGCTTTGGCCTGTTTTGAAAAGCTTAGGCTGCTGTTTCCTATTGGGAAGGCAGCGCTGCAGCTTCACACAGTTTCTCTCACTGCAAGAGCCTGCGATGAATAGCTTCTGCTTTTTTTTCCTGCTTTTTTTTAGTTCAAATTTCATCATTCATCTGTGTGTGTCTGTGTCCTCCCCACCACCTGCATCAGTGACATTGATGTGTGGTTGAGAAGAGAATGTGTGCATTGTGTTTGCAGGTCTAGAACATGTTTGCATATAGCAAGCATTTTGTATGTGTACATATTTGTGTGATTTGTGTGCAGGTACTTTTAGTCTCCAGGAGGCGTAGGGAGAGTCTGACTCTTTGGAGAAGAAACGAGAAGTCTTTGTCCCCTTGTTGAGCAGGTGCTCAGCAGGCAGGCCCTGAGTCTGGGAGATGTACCGGATCTGAGGAGAGAGTGACAGGAGACGGAGAGGAAGAGGAAGAGGAAGAGGCAGAGAAAGGGCAAGGGAGAAGCAGAAAATGTCAAAAATCAAATGTTGTGAGATTAAGGTAAAGAATGCATGGGAGAAGATTATAGAGGTAAAGGTAGAGAGAGAGAGAAGAGAGAAATTATAACTACATAACCAAAACTGGTTGCCTTTTTTAAGACCAGGGTTTTAAGTAGGCCAAAGACTATTTTTGATAATCAAAAGGATGCACTACATTATCTGCAACATCTAAACTCGTGTTATACTCCAAGATCTGGATTTGTCCAACTACTGTAAGTATCCCGTTATCTAATACAGCATGTTAAATTCCTGCACTTCAACCTTTAGTGCTTTGCCAAACTGACATAGTTCGAGCACTTCACAGGCCCAAGGCGGATGCAGTACAGAAGCCAAACACAGGCAAGGGAGTCAGAGGTCATCAATATTTGTTAGCAAATCTTAGCACAACTAACAAATAATGTCGAGCACTGAAGATTCAGTTTACGATGAAAGAGCTGTGGCTTAAGACACAGCACTTAACCTCCACATGTATCCTCAAAGTTTCAAGTCTTCAATTCTCTTACTTGAACTGAAGAGACAGATTGAAATGTCTCAATCTGAATGTGAACTTTATGACTACAGCCGGCACCATGGATCTAACCAGTCATTTTCGACCATTATGGAGAGGATAACTGCAACAAAGAGACCTCTATCTCTAAAGAAACATATTAAGTCACAGCACAGCTTCAATAGGAAGCTTCATTTACTGTCAAACATATCAGGCGGTGTGATTTCACACAGCTTCACAGCACCACAGAACCCTGGTGGGGTTTTTGTGATCAATAAATCCATAACATTTACTCTCTCACACACACAACTCGAAACCTTCTCACCTGACACAGATGGTAAAGTCTACTGCACGAGTTGTTGTTTTAACTAAAAATATGATATGAATAAAAACATGCAATTTCATTACATGTTTTCACTGGAGGTTCCAATCATGACGATGTCATGATGCAAAACGACATGGCTCAGTTTGACTGACTCCCTGACTATAAAAATGGATGTCTACTTCCTGTTTGTTTTTTTTTGTTGTTATTTTTCTAGTTTTTTGATTCAAAGATTACGGCCAATCCAGCACAACTAAAACCTGGTATACTTCTTATCATGGGTCACTATGAAGTGAACATCTGTAAATTCCCAAGAATTTACTCAACTTTCTGGTCTGCCCTATTTTGATTACCCCTCAGAAAGAAAAAAAAAATACTCCATGAAATTCCATGACCAATGGAAATCCTACAGCAAGGTTTTTCAGTGTGCGTGCACATGAGCACACGTGCACATGTCTACAGCCCAGAACAAACACACTGACTGGCCAGAGGGCACTGGACTGAGAACCTGCTGATGGTGCACTGAACGCTCACCACAGTGTGTGTGTGCGTGTGTGCACATGTCTACCATCAGGCTTATGTTTATAAATACATTTTGCTGTGTAGAGTGGAACTGCAGTGAGCCTTGGCACAGCACTGCATGCTTTTGGGGGATCAATGTGCACGCGTGAGAGTGCGTCCTGGCATGGCCCTATGATACAACAGAGCTGTCACTGCTCAGCGAAGCTCTATCCGCCACAATCTCTGACTGATGATTGTTCAAACTGCTAGCTGCTGCTGGATGCACAAGTGACACAACGCCCAAAAAAAAAAAAAAAAAAAAAAAAACCCTCCAAAATCAGATGCATGCACGGGCATTAAACAGGGTCCCACCAAACAAGCCATCAGTTCTTTAAAAAATGTTAATGAATGAGAACGTTTGGTGCTGGCGTGTACTATTGAAATGCAGCCAATTTCAAACATTTAGTTTGGCAAAGAAAACCATACAAGTTAGAGCTTTGGAGAACTTTGTAGATGCCCATAAAAGGTCAAATTTCTTTTTTCCCCAACATAATAAATGTCAAGACATGACAATACCATTAAGTTTTCCCTTTTTCAAAATGTATAAACTTGTACATTGAAAACATGATGGGCTTGATTCTGATCTTCACAGAGATGCCTACAGTCAAAGACAGGGTAAGCCTGTACTTGTCTGTGAATGTGATGTGGGCCTTTTCCCATGCTCCTTCTCCCTCGCCGGGGGACTCCATTTAGAGTCCCAGCAGTACAGTTTAGACCGCGCAACCCTGTGGGAAGATAATCACACACTGCCAAGAACAATTTCCTGATTCACTCAGGCCAGATTAGTATGAGGTGAATTTCATGCTGGATTTGTTAGACTTCAGTCATACAGCGAGAGAGAGATCAGGGAGCAATAACAAATAAAGGTTTAACTATATAATGAGCACACTGTTCAGTTTTGGCTACTGGGAAAATACAGCACAGTGAATTCAAAAATTTTAATCTTGGAAAAATGTAATTTCTTTCCGTTTATTTTCTCCTCTTTACTGCCTCTCCTCTGGCGAGGGGATTTCTCTTTAGGGTCTCTCCTTGAGCGAGTGAGCGAGTGATATGGTAGCCTGTGTTTCTTGTACATGTGCGAGTGTGAGGGAAATGTTACCTGGTCGTACTCCAGTGCTCCAGGGTAGAGAGGCCAACCCAAGAAGAGCTCAGCTATCACGCAGCCCAGTGACCACATGTCTATGGCCTCGCAAAATGGCAGGCCCAAAATAATCTCTGGAGCCCTACAGAGAGAAAAGAGAAGCAGAAAAGGTTACGTCTGGAGTTGGTCACCATGTATAATCAGAAACCAGTCACGCGGCCACAGCCTGGAGGACAACATGTGTGTGACTGCACAGAGAGACAGTGCTAGGATCTAGTGTGCAGTTTTTGTTGGATAGACTAAGATGGGATAAAAGTGAACAGTAAATGTGTCTGGTGAGCCAAAAGGTACAAAAGCTTAGTTGGTAGCACAAACCCTGTCAACTATATAAAAAATACAAGGAGTGACTCTAGGTTTAGAATAAACACTATTACTACCCCATAGTGTTACCTGCATAGAAAAAATATGGCAGCAAGGCAGTGTTCAACTTCCCAGCCACTGCTACAAAAGCACTAACATGTCAACAATGACAAAAGCACTACATGGAATTCATCACTGTCAAACATGAATCCAACAGCAGAAGCATTTCAGGGTGGTGCTCAGGAAAAACACCTGATGAAGCATAATTACAAGCAAGTAGTGGTAGATTTGTGGGGACTGATAAGAGAGTCTGACACCTGAATGCTTCAGTGGTTACTCTTTTGGAAGGTTAAAAACAGGAAGGTAACATTTAGCTGTACGGATGTTGTCCTTGTTGATTAATATTAAATAACATACCCAGTGTAACCATCCTAAGGCTCAACTTACGCAGTGTCACTGACGAGAAGTATGGGTAACATTTCAGTGAAATGCAACAAGACCACATACCACAGCCTCCAAAATGACAACAGACATTAGTCAACACCTATTGCAACGAAAACTGAATATAGAGAGAATTCATAATGGAGATGTTGTGCTGAATTCCATTAAATAGATGTTTATTTTTCTGGTACCCCAGTGTATATTTTAAGCACTGAAAAAAGATCTGTGATGCGTGGCATTCATCTAACAAATGCAATGCTCTGTAATAATACATTATAAAATTTGTCATACGACTGACATTTGATGAGTTATTAGACTGTCTAGGTCACAGATGTGTGAATTCTAAGCGTGTTTAATTACGTAGTGGTTAAGGGTACCACCTTTGTCAGATTCTGAATAACTGAATAAATGCCACACATTTCCACTCGTCTCATCATCAGTGGATTTTATATTTTATATAATCTTGTTCTACCTCTTAAATTATGTTTACTTTGTAAAGAAACCAAGTTGAAAAACTTGAATAAGGCTTAAGAATAACACAACTACATGTTTCTGTACAAGAAATTATGGTCTCATCAACAACAAGGATATTCTGGGCTCTCACATTGAACATTACACCCATATGACGTGCATGCAGTGTTACTGCAACAAAGAACTAAATCTAATCTCTTCCGACGAAAGCACTTATGCAATTCAAATGGGACTAGTAATCTTGCAGTATTTGTGTGAGGTACTGTATGAAAACAATGGGCTATTAAGCCTGGACACAGCAGCTGAGCAACAGTGCTGCAAATAGTAACCACTGCTATGATGACCACAAGGGAAATGACTGTTGCCGAGCAACAACCAGACACAAGACCATAATGTAACAGTATTACCAATGGGGCCATTGCTCATGGTTCTATGTGTGTATGACTATGAACAAATGTACATCTATGCAACCATACGTGTAGATACACAAGTCTATCACTTATTCAGCACAGGCGATGCTTTCTGCCCCTCTTGGCCTAGAGGGGGAAATTACACTGCTATTTCCTACTGCTCCTTCAAGAGGAAGAAGTCAAGTTATGTAATATGAAAAAGAGCCTTGGGGGAGACTTGCCTCAAACATTTACAAGACCATCCTGCAAAGCAGGGACAAAGACTGTGGTTTTCCGAGTTTCATGACAGTTTTAAGTGTTACAATAAACAAAGGTTGATTTGACCAAAGAGAAACATGTCCACCAACAACAGGCTGTTCACACACCGGAACAGGAGGCCGTTACAATACAAATAAAACGCCTTTTAAAGGAATATAAGACATTCTGATGATATTTACAGAGAAAAGAGAAAATAAATACAATTAAAATACCATAAGTGAACAAACTACTGTAAACTACTAACTAAAACAACTACTAGCAACAAACAATAATACATTATTATCGCTTAGCTTACACTGCACATTTAGGATGAACTAAGGGCAAATTAGGCAACTGCTCAAGATTACAAAAACTTAAAACCAATGTACTAAGCTAACTCAAGAAGAGGAAACAGAGATTAGAAGGTTTTGGTTTTAACTGTACTTTAGTATCACATCCATAGCTGTTGCTGTTGCTCAATGTTTGAGGTAAGAAAACAGAGAAAGGGAAAAGTCTTACAGCAAGATCTGACCAGTACATTTAACATTATGCTGCTAAAAGATGAACAGATAAACTGTTTAACCTTCTCCATAACATTGTTACCTGATTTTCAGTGTTGTCAGAATTGTCAGTGGGATCATTCTGGTTGATTTAATAAATAAAATAAAACATATTGTCCACAAACACAGGCTCAGAGTATAGTTGTCCATTACAGGCCTATGACAACAATAAACAAACATGTACACACACATAGTTGTGGGAAAGGGGATTATAGGGGACAAAAAATAAACCTAAAGAGAACTCTGTGTGTGTGTGTGTGTGTGTGTGTGTGTGTTGCTGCTCCCAGCTATACTGGCATAGTCATAAAGCGGCAGCATTGGCCCCAGCTTTCCAGAGCTGTAACAGCTCATCACATAACACACATCTAACAAACCCGCGCACACACCCACAGGTGTTTGGCAGCCAGACCAGGTTCCAGAACTAACTAGTCACACTGGAGAGTAGCCGTTACGACAAGAACAAACGCTGCAGACTGTAAGGTCAACACTCTGCTGCAACAGAAATAACTATGGTAAACAAGTGTGTTTAGGTTGTTGTGAGTGGTGTTAAACATGAGGAGACAGGTCACAGTATAGGACATGTGATCCCAGTGCTTTTACACCAGACACAAAGCTGATCCATGATGATCACATATCATATCTTGCATGCAAATCTACTCCTCTGTTTGCCCAACTAAAGGATGTGATGTTTTTCTTGAGCCTTGGAAAAATTAAATATGCTTTTAGATGATGTGATGGTAATTTCACTAAGAAAAGGGAACCTTTCATTTGATATTATAACAACCTGTCTGTGTTGCCTTCTAAATCAGACTCACCTGTCTGGTCAATCGAATTCATTCACCTGCTCCTGTATCCTCCTGTTGTCTAACTGATACCAGATTGTAGTTTTACAGTAAACTGTACTATATTGTACTTAAGAATTTTACTTAAATAAACATTAAACCATTAAACTGCCTGTGTGGATGGGTCTTTGGATTTTGGGGTGCATTTTGTTTTTTTGTATTCTTTTTTCCTTTCTTTTTGTTCCCTATGATTTGTGAAATACAAAAAAAAAAAAAAAAAAGAAACAGTGGACCTTTTAATCTTGTATGCAATGTTTCCACTAATAAAACATGTTGCAAAAAACATCCTTTCCAGTCCTTTCTTGGTAAAGCTCCAACACAAATTCTAAGTCTCTATTCATACTGCTGCTCTTTAAGACTAATATACTAATGTTTGATTTCACTTGAGGGCTGTCAATGACTACAACTATTAGCCTACCTAACAGTTCCTTGTAAAAGGCCGCTGTGATCCAGGAAAACTGGGTGGAGGACTTGGCCACATGACAGGAGTCAATGAGGCAAGCAAGCAACAAGTAAATAAATCAATAATAAAAATTAACTAGTCTTCAATATAATCAGGCCTGAACCTGAATCCACAGTTCAAAGTGAATAGTGACTGTTTATGACAAATTATGCATACCTTAAATTAAAAAAAAAAAAGCAAGGCCAAATTGAGTCTTCACTATCAAACATCAAACTCAGGTCATAACCAAAAATATTTGTTTAAAAAATGAAATGCTTAATAGAAGGAAAGGAGAGAATGCATTACATGAGTCCTAACAGCAGATGTGAGTTCAGTCATCACGTGTCTCCCTACTGTCCTTCAGAACAAAGCAGCACAGACAACATAAATCCACAGACACTGCTGAATGTCTTTTCCACTGTTTTAATTCCCAAACCAATAAAAAAGTCCCTGGTCGGATTGAGATTCTTATTCTACTCTTGTTTTTTTTTTTGTTTTTTTTTTTAACTGGAGCGCAACTAACAGTGTGAGCCTGTCATCAAAACTGGCCCAAGGTTAGATGTAAGGGGTTACTCAGGATCTGACTTCAATGTTGAGAACATGGTGAAGACATATCCAAATCAGACAGTTGAACAGATGTCTAACAACACATACTATTGTGATGCAACTAGGTGCAGGTGTGAAAGAACACTTAATGGCTGTGACAAAGAAATCACACCTGGATAAAGAAAGCCTAACACAACCTGCCACAAATCAGTAAGCGTGCTTAGGCGATAGTCTTCTTTCCTTCCACCTGATCTGCTTCGCTGAATTATTCACATGGCCCAGTGCTCCGTTTTCATTGAGGGAGATGGTTTTACGTCACCAGCCCCCACAGGACAGAACAGTCACCTCACCAGGCCCTGCTGTGTCACGCTACCATGGCAACAACACATTAGAGCATGACAACCATTGAATAGCTTCTGCCAGAGCTGTCTATCTACAAGAGTTACTCTTACAAACTCAATAGAGTTCAAGTTCATATTACCACCTCACAGTATTTTCAATTTAAACACAAAAACTTTCCAGGTGACTAAGCAGGAATTCAGCCTGAAGGTTGCACCTGCATGACTGCAGCTCAACAATAACACCTGGGGCCCAACATAGAATAATTCTAGATTCTATTTGCTTTTCTATGGACTAATAGGTTGACACAGGTCGATAAATGAAATAATACATGTGGAATACATAGTTATCAGAATCTAAAGAAGAAAACAATTGATGGCAGTTTAAATCCTGACTAACTTGAGAACACTTGTAAACATGTAAATAGGAGGATCTGGGCATGCTATCACCTGAGCCAGTGTCACCCTAGTGAGTCAGAAATATGGCTACACCCATATGCCACCACAAATCCAAACTTAATCCAGTGATGAACTTAATTAAAATGTTCAGCATATTAAAAAACGCACTGCTACTTGAAACCAAAACGGCAGAAAAGGCCAATCAACTTACTCCTTTAAGGTGGCAGCATGCTACATGGATAGGAGTGTACTGACAGGAGGAGTCAACCTGAGGCAAGTAGCACTAGCAGTACAATGGCCTATAACTCCTCTTGGTCAGGTTTACACTGACAGAGAAAAACTAAACAGACTAAACAGTTCAATCAAGATTTGTACTGAATCAGGGCACTTTATCAGGACAGCCATACTAATACTGGGTAGGGCCTCCTTTTACTTTTAAAACAGCCTCAATTCTTTGCGTCATGGATTACACAAGTTGTTTGAATCATGTCTATGTTGACATGATTGCATCACATCATTTCTGCAGATTTGTCAGGTGAACATTCATGCAGCCAATCTCTTGCTCTATCACATCCCAAAGGTGTTGTACTGTTTCAGATCTGGTGACTGGGGAGGTCACTGAAGTTCACCAAACATTTTTTCCCGTTCAAACCGGTTTGAGACGACTTCTGCTTTGTGACATGGAGCATTATCCTGCTGGAAGTAGCCATAACAGGATGCGCGTGGTCAGCAACATTACTCAGATAGGCTGTGGCATTCACACCGTGATTGACTGGCATTAAGTGTGCCAAGAAAACATTCCCCACACCATTACACCCCCACCACCAGCAGCAGCTGCCTGGACTGTTGACACAAGGCAGGTTGGGTCCATGGATTCATGCTGTTGAAACCAAATTCTGACCCCACCATCTGCTGCCTCATCAGAAATTCATCAGACCAGGTTACATACGTTCAGTCTTCAACTGTCAAGTTTTTTTTTTTCTGTTCTTGACTGACAGGAGTGGACCCCAATGTGGTCTTCTATAGTTGTAGCCCATCCACAACATTGTGCATTCTGAGATGCTTTTCTGCTCACCACAGTTGTAAAGAGTAGTCATCTGAGTTACCATAACCTTTCTGTCAGCTGCAACCAGTCTGGCCATTCTCCTCCATAAACTAGACTGTTGTGCATGAAAATCACAGGAGATCAGCATATTCAGAAATACTCTGACCAGCCCAGCCGGCACTAACTCTCATTCCACAAACAAACATCACGTTTTATCCCATTCTGATTTTTCATGTGAACATACACTGAAGCGTCTGATCTGTATCTGCATGATTTCATGCATCGCACTGCTGCCACATGATTGGTTGATTGGATAATTAAATGAATAAGCTGGTTCCTAAAAAGTCCTCAGTGAGCGTATAAACACTCCTAATTAGCATTCACTCTAATTATGACAATGTTGGTGACCTAAACCTTCAGTGTTTGCTATATACTAATTGATACAGGCTCAGTAATTCTTTTTTTTAGCACTGGGCCTTAAGCATTTAAACGTTTCTCATGTGATCCTAATTTAAAATACAGGCACACTATACTCTACAAACCTTTACCAGCATCAATAGACATGAAGAAAGTAGATCCGA
Source organism: Trachinotus anak (assembly GCF_046630095.1). NCBI lineage: Eukaryota > Metazoa > Chordata > Actinopteri > Carangiformes > Carangidae > Trachinotus > Trachinotus anak. The sequence continues at coordinate 22,081,509 of NW_027273853.1, read as the reverse complement.
TGTGGATATCCAACATATCCGTGTTGGATATGTGACCTGAAACATTATCAGTTCCACTTCATCTGGGAGTGACGGATGCAAAACTACATTTATAATTTAGTTTACATTTTGATCTCAGATTGTACCTTTATATGAGTTAAGACAAGCTTAATTTTAACTAACTTTTTGCATCAAAGCCACATTTCTGGAAATGAGACTAACTGTGGTTCTGGAAAAACCAGGGAAAACCCCAGAGCAGTTAAAACAAAAAACAACAAAAAAAAAAAATCTCCTACCCACTGCGGTGAGGCCAGCATTTTAACAGCTTCACTATGGTAACAATTCAGCACAGCCATTATATAATATAAGCACTAGAGATGAGACACTGTGTCCTGCAAATCACACTCCTGATAACCCGATGTTCAAACAAATTGACTGACACACACACACACTCCAAGAAAGACAGACACACTGCTCTAGGATTCAAATGACATAATCATTTAGATGAGTGTGTGGTGAACTCTTGCTATGAACACAAATATTTACTTAACCACACTTACATACAGGCCTCCTATTGCAAATGCAAATGTGTATGCACTACCTGCTGACTTCATGGCTAGACCAACTCCCACAAACCCACACAGTGGAAGTCAAATGGGATGAGGGGCAAATGCAGAGAAAAGATGGAGGATCCTAAGTGCTAGAGTATCATTAGAAGCTAAAAGTTACTGCATCTGTACTCTTTGAATAACTTTTCAACCCAATGGGTATGCTGGGCGATATGGACCAAAAATTATATCTCTGTGTTTTTAGGCTGAATGGTGATGTTCAATTATAGGTTTTCATCTCCTGCTTAACAAAACACACAGCTGTGCAAATAACAATAAACATGTAAACACCGTTTTTCTTCTCACAAACCAGGTCTTCAGTGTTTCCCACAGGTTGAGAATTTACTTATGATGGTGGTGGGTGGTGCGGCGTGTGACCAAAGTGCATGCAGAGACTCCACAGTGTAGAGGGTAAAAGTATAACTCATGTTATTTCCTGTAGCTACAAATGTCCCCAAAACACCTCATATGCAGACTATGAGCAGATGCTACAATTTACAGCAGCCACTAAGTTGCTACAGCACAGATGTTGGGCGGCGAGGTTGCACGTAAGGGTGTGTGAGACGAGTGATGTAAACACTGCCATCGTCTTACAGAAGAAACAGATTATGTGATGCAACATCAAATCGATATAAAATGTTTTGTCACATCATATATCTCACTTAAAAATATATCAATATACCTTAAAATGGTGATATATCACAAAGCCCTACACGATGGCCTTTCATAAAAAGGCGCAAAAATAGATGTTTTAAAGAGCAAAGAAAAATTAAAAGAGCAATATGAAATTGCTGCACACTACTGGTGGCGCCAGAAAAACATGGCCATGTTACATTTCAGTAGATTTCAGGTCAAATATAATTTTGTGGCTCCAGCAGGTAAAGTTACCAACCTTGACACTATCCTCTTTACCCTTTATCATATCTGAAGTGAGCTATTGTGAAGCATGTTTGGGTACATTGTGTAACCTGCATGAAGGATCCAGCCTTGGCAGCTGCTGCGTGGACAGGGGCACACATATGAGCACACCCAGAAACACACAGGAATGTCTGAATGTTTTTTCCTGGATCTAAATGTGGGTTTTCACACACCACATTCTTCCTTGGCCTTTTGTGTCCTGAGTGACCTTCCTGAAATGCAGTGCCAGTCCATTTTAACTGCACTATGATCTCAGTGTTGCCGACACTGCTCAAAGACAAAACACACACAGGCACACATGAAAGCACACTCATACACACTTAACCAGGTCAACTGAAAGCAAAACCTTTGTGTTATGCAATAGCTATAGCTCCAGTCTCCTCCTCACCTCTCAGAGAGGGAGGGCTTTAAAGCAGCTTGCTTTTGCTAAAACAGAGAAGTAACATCCAGGGTTAACTCATTTTGATGCTCTGAGGCTCCTTGTATTAGATTTTAGTCTGACGGAATTTGTTTCAAGACAGGAAGCCCCCACTTTTGCGTACCACCTTAGTTAGTTATCTCATTAACTGTTGAGATAACCGAAAAACTGTATTCCTTATGGGGTAATAAGATCAGCCCTGCAGACATTGGAATGGTGGGTGTGTGCAGTGCATTCACTGCAGACATAGCTAGTAACTCAACAGCATTTGTCATAGATTGCACAATGTTTGAAGGGTTTGTAATAGTTCACCCAACCCGACCGACCTACTTGCTGAAACTTGCTAGAAAGAGCATAGGTAAAAGAAGTTGCCAGCCTGCTGTCCCAAAGTTAATAAAGAGGAAATACTTTTCCTTGGAGACAAGCTGGGACGTCATAAAATATGTCACATGGCACCAACTTCCACATGCCAACAAGACCACAATAAGTCATCAACAATTTACAGTTCATTTCAAACAAGAGGACAGGGTTTGATGTTGCACAGTTCTGCTTTGTCCAATCTCTATATTTTGGTTTTTAACCAGAGCTCTCACTTAATGTATTGTGTGGCATAAAGTGTTCTTACAAGCTTACAGCTTAGGAACTCAATGTTCATTCGCAAAACCATGTCTCAAAGTTCACAATTCTGGCTGTGTTTCATAAGCTGTGTTTCCTTCTCACCATAGCCTTAGAGACATGCCAAATATTTCATGACGCTGTTCCTCATATAAACATCTCAGTTCCTCTGCACGTTATGCAAGACCAGCAGAGTTTAGGGCGTGACGCACTGAACATGGATCAGATATTCATGCATGCAGGCATGTGGCCAAAAATGCATATGTGCATGAAAGGATGAGCAAACAGAGAGACAGCAGGCGAACAGAACAAGAAGTAAAGAAAGAAACCGAGAAGGGGGGGGGGGGGGGGACATATGTGCTGTACATGCCGTGGAGCTCCCAGTGACAAAGTGCAGGTTAATACAGAGCAAGAAGAGAGAAGGCCTAAACATATTAATCTTGGGCAACACACATAAACAACAATTAACCACGGAACTACGTCAGCTCACCATGATGGCAAATGATGTGACATTTCACTTCAAGACATATTGCATCTTTCTCAAAAATATTTTACCCTGTTAATCTCACTCATGAATATTTTGCACTACTTGAAACCAGCTGAGTTTCTTTCTGAGGTGTGCAACTATGACTTCTTTTCAGCGATTTTTGGTTTCTCTCATAACAAAACTGACTATCATTCAAAATTAATTACATTTCACTTTCACGTGTTAACAGTTTATTCTGTGTCAGTGATGTAATGTGACTTATGGCTTATTGTAAATGGCTATCATACCCACGCAATCAACTACTGACTGTTAATGCAATGCTAATTCATTGTCTGCCTCAATGCCTAAGCCAAAAAAAACTGTATTTAGAGCATAAAATAGCATTCTTACACAATAACACCAAAAAGTTTCAGAGCAAAATTTGGTCCAAAATTAAACACTATGCTTATCCCTGGGTAGGGAATAGAAAACTCAACTACGCAACTCATCATAAATACAGACTCTGGATTGTGGAAACAACAAACAAGACCTAATCTGTCTCCATAAGAGAGAGTTTTCTCATATGAGCCAAAGGCAATTTCCAGAGAATCAGGTATGAACATTGTCTGAAGAAGCCCTTGCAAACATGTCGCACACAACTGGTGATTGTCGTATGAGACGCGTTGCCAACCACTGGAAATAATCTGTTTGGTTTAGGCGAGGCACGGCACCTGCATAGAGCATGCAGGAGGCAGCATAGAAACGTCATCAACACACCCAACTGCTTGTTGTGAATTCTCCCAGCTATTACCTTCTCTTTTCACATACAGGCTCAATCTCAAATTACATGGACTTTGTACAAGGGAGGTGGCAGGGTGCAGTCTGTTTCATGTCTGGTCGAACTGACTCAACATTCGCATTCTCACATACCGCTCCTCTGGATACTGTCTAGATACGTTCCCAGTGTTTGTCTAGATACGTATGCAGAGCATGTGTGAAAGCACAAAGGCGAATGTAAAGTAGAAAATATGCTGATACAAAGCTGGTTGTAATAGTTTTGGGGACTAAATAATAACATTAGTGAATGGTGGATTATTTAGAGGTTCAAGTGAAGGTCCTCACCTGTAGTATCTGGACTGCAGGTAAGTGGAGCACACAGCCTTGGAGACATGACTGGCTGAGCCAAAGTCGATGACCTTGACTCTGTAGGGTTGCCTGGAGGGGTCCACAAGCATGATGTTCTCTGGCTTCAGGTCAGCATGGATCAAACCCAGAGACTTTAGCTTCTTTAAGGCTGTTGCCACCTGAAAAGATTCACATTAATAAATAGAGAAATGAGAAAGTGTGACACTCAGCAAGTGATTCTAGGCTCAAAATTGGCTGTGGGAATTCAAGAACAGTGATTCCCAACTTATTCTTTAAGTCTCAGGCTGCTCACAGTGTTTAACACATAACATGTTGATGATTCTTAATGGGCAAGAAAGCTGTATGTGTTATTTCCATGTATGGCTGCAACCGAGGTCACTTTACCTGCTGCAGAATAGGCCTGATGATTTTGAGTGGCAGTGGGCTGAACTTGTTCTGTTTAAGGAAGTCATAGAGGTTTTGCTCCAGCATCTCAAACACCAGGCAGGTGTGGCTGCGGTGCTGAAAGCACTCCAGAGCACGTACCACATTGTGCTCATCTGCATTCTCGCTGCTCAAGCGGGCCAGGATCTCCACCTGGGGATTCAAAAAAATGGGCTCAGCTCCAATCATCAAGTGTAAATTAAATTCACAGGAAAACTTTAGCTAATAGGCAGTTCTGTAGCAGCTAGAAAAATCAAACGCTGTCTGTCTCATTCTTAAAAAAGAAGCAGTATTTCTGTTGTCATGTGCTGCTGTAAAGCGCAGACAGAATTGGAGCAAGCCCTTAAGCTGATCCACAAGTCAACTAAAACATTGACAATGATACATTTACACAACGAAAACACACAAATCCTCACCTCAATCTGTCCCTGACGAGCATAGGATGGATGGTTCTTCAGTATCTTTACAGCCACTACTTCATTTGTTCCCCTCTTCCAGCACTTCACCACCTGACCAAATGTTCCACGACCCAGAAACTCCAAGACCTCGTAGCTGTTCTTCAAGGAGCACAGAACCTCGTGCTGAACTAACTGATAGTCACCATCTCCTGATCCATTTCTGGTCACTGTAGCTCCTGCCACTGTCTCAGTACTACCGTTAGTTTCAGTCCCGGTCACTCCATCAACCTTGCTGTGTTGAGCAGGCAGCGTTCCCCCGCCCACTACTCTGACAGTGTCTGCATTGTTCCCGGTGCCGGTTTGCAACATGGCCACAGGGGGAGGAAGTGCAGGTAGAGCAGATACCTCCTCCACTATCTGCATGGTTCCAATGCAGTTGTTCTCCTGCGGATGTTCTCTATTGTCACCTGCCGTCTGTTCACATCTCTGGGTGGCACCTGTGTCTTGAGGGTTAACGTATCCCCCTCTAGCTTGTACTCTTCTGTTTCTGCCCTCTTCCTCCTCTGTTCTGATACAGGCCCTCCTCAGTAGCCCGCAGTCCAAGCCTCCTCCTGATGGAGATCCACCACTGTCCCTGTGAGGCCTCCCTTCCTGTGGGCCTCTGCTATGGCAAAGAGTCTCCTGATTCTGGATCCCAACTGGACGTTCTTTTTGTCGCTCAAACCTCTCCTCTCTCTGTGATCCGGCTGCCTGCAATGCCCACGCCTCCCTCTCTTCCAGCTGCACTCCCGTTTGCTGTCTTCCTGAATCAGCACTGGCTGAGGATGGGATAACGTTGTTGGGATAAGCAATGCCGTAGTTGACTCCAATCACGTAGGTCTTGGGTGGGGGTCGGTGCTGAAAGGCTCTGCTGGTGTTATTACTGCGGTGGGCTTCACCTGTGTGTCTGCTGGTACCACTTCTGCTGGTTCCTAAGGCACTTGTTTGAGCTGAGTGCATGTGTGATGGGTAGACCAAGACTTGTGAGGCCATACCTAAAAAACAGTAGATGAATAAAACACAACCCACCATAAGCAAAGGTTATAGAAAAGCTGACACAATTTCACAACTGTTTCAACATGTAAATATTAAAATAGGACTGTAAAAAAATCACTGTTTAAAAAAAAAAAAAAAAAAAAAAAAAAAAAAAAAAAAAAAAAATCCAACCAAAATTCTGTGTAAAGACAAATTAACTGGTAAGTCTCAAAATAGCACCTCCCCTATCACCATGCTCCTGAGCAAGACTGCGGTCTAAATAAAGCAGTCTTAAAACCTGCCAAAGCAACTATGCATTGAAACCATCATGTCACCCTTACTGGAAAGGGGAACTGGTGAGCTGTAATTGGAGATGGGGGAAGCCCATTGCATCGCTAGCCTGTCCCTGCACACTACACTGAAGGGTCAGTTTCACACAAAGTAGAATAGCAAAGCAAGCAGTATCGCAGGGGGGAAATGATACACCATGAAGCATTAGTGTTCTGTAACGCTGACATTTTTGCAGATGCACCTATTACTCTGAAACCACTGTTCTCTGATTTTACTTATCGATAAACCTTTCCAAAATACTATCCTCAATTTTCATATGCTTCAAATCAAAATCTAAATTAGTCAAATGCTGAAGAAAATTCATTAAGCAAGCAAACTGTGAGCTCTACTGGCTGCTACTGCTTCAGTTTCTGGCCTGTGAAATGCCACAATTCAAATGATATAATGCAGCAATCACTCAGAGATACAATCATCCAAGTCTCATTTGACTCTGCCTCTAAAATCTTTAAGATCTTTAAGACCAAGGAAGACGTCATGAAATTTACATTTAAAAACAGAATGGGGTTTCTTATTTATGGTTTGCCAGTATTCAATATATTCCACCACATTTTTACATTTACTTTTTAAGGCGACCCACATGTGATAAGAACATTCCTTTGATGGATATCTGCTTTGTGATAAGTTTTTGTTCAGTATATGAGGCCCATAACTGACCAGAAAAATATAATTCCATGGTGTTTCATCGTTCACAGATTTGATGATATTTCCAATTCTTAACTCTATTTTACAAGTGTTTTTAAGTAGAAGAGGCAGAGGCCAGGCCTACACATCCTAAATATTTCCAAAGAGAGACATACATTATCTGAGTTTACACTCAGGTGATTCCAATTTTAAGGCTATATCACATAAACACACTTATGAAATCAACTGTCTTAAGCACAAAGTTTTGTTCGACAAGAAAGGCCTGCTGAGAGTTAGTGGCCTTCCTAACTACTGACGCTGTCACACACAGGCTCAGACAGGCAGAGGGGTGTGCCTGTGTGTCAACATTACAATACCACACACTCCACTGCTCATGACTAGTAGACCTGGTGATTTTTAAAACATACACTGCTGACAGAGATTAGAAACCAGCTTTTCTGTCAAACAGGGAAAAACCCTGCCTGTGAAAATACATTTTGATTCCAACCTAGTTAAAACAATATTACTCAAAGTGCAAAACTGATCTGACTACTACAGCAGTAACCTGTGAATAAATCTCAGTTACTGTCAGAAACTCTGTTTTTGCAAACTCCGTTTCTGACAGTAACTTGGATTCTGTAATTAAAATTCTTGCAAAACTACTTTCTTCATTCACCTTCCACAGCTGAACAGCCTGACAATTATTGATAATAACTTGATGATGCAATCAACAAAACGTAGTTGCAGAAAGCCTCACCACCATATGGCTGGTGTGATTGGTGTGATCTGATTTTACCCTGTGCATGCCTGCCAAGGTGCCGTATACGTCCGTTTTTGAGGGACAGTTGCTCAGACACAGCTGTGAAACCTCCTGCTCTATCCTCTCACTGCCAAACTAGGTAGCCTGATATCCCGCAGGGTAACAAGATCCAGGCATGACACACAGAGGTGTGTGCGCCTGTGTGTGTGTGTGTGTGTGTTTGTGGTGTGTCTCACAGTTGTACAAGAATGCCAGCTGTACACACAATTTGTTACTGATCAATCTAGGAGACAGTTCACATATGGGAGGAGTGGTGTGTGTGTGTGTGTGTGTGTGTGTGTGTGTGTGTGTGTGTGTGTGTTTGGGGGTAGGGCAACTCTCGCCTAGACACCTGTTGAAACTTGTGTTGTAAGTGACAAGCAGCTAAATAATCGGTGTGTTACATTTTATAGATTTAATAAACAAACTTTCTAATTAACACTTAGTGTGAGACAAAACCTGCGAGCTGAATGATCTTTTTACCGAGTAAACTCCACCTACGTCCATATAATTTCAAGGTAACATTTATATCTCACATATTGCAAATGACATAGTTAAAGTTACTCAAAATCCAAATACAAGTGCATGCTCTTCACAGACCATTAATTTTACTTACTATTCGTCCATACCTCTGACTAATTAGCATTCGCTACTAACTCTTGGCCAAAGCAAACAAACTGAAGTTGGCTAGCTTGACAGTTAGCGAACTAGCTAGCCGAGAGCGAAGTCCTTTCAACGTTAGATTGTTGGTTTTTTTTGTTTAAGACAAGCACCAGCGCAACAGAAAAAACGTATTTGACAGTCAGCCTGCTCTGATAAGGTGACATACCTTCAGAAAGACCAGTAGTTCATATCACCCAGAGCGTCAAGGAACAGGCTAGCAACGAAGACCCGCACAACAGTCAAATCCTGCAACGCTGCCGCCGCCGCCGCCGCTGCCGCTGCTGCCATCTTGTTCAACGACGAGGAGAAACCGAGCGACTTTTCGCACATTTGAGGCTCCAAATACCACAAACAGCTAGATATTACGACAGCCAGGAACGATCCATGGTTTCGACAGACGTCCGAGGTTTCCCAATACGTCGCTCTTGTGTCTACCCAAGACGAGGATCCGTGTTGCTAAACTTTTGCATGTTAATACGCCTCGTCGTAGCTGCGGGCTGCTAGCTGCTGCTGGCTCGGTAGCTTGTTGCTTCTCCGCATGTGTGGAATGTTGGGGGGGGGGGGAGAGAGAGAGAGAGAGAGAGAGCTGTCTATAAATGTCACACTGTGAAAACATTACACTTCATCATATTTACTGCGTTATATGTACATTTATAAAAGATATGAATGTTTTTTTTTTATGATGAGTTTAGTTCTGATCTCAATAGCAATGCTTATATCTGATAGTTAAACTATATCTCATCCTATAATATACAAAGCTGTCCTAAGTGGGCAACTGTCCTAAGTCCCAGACCCACTGGGCCCCTAAAATTTGCATGTCATTTGGCTTAAGTCATTTGATTATTGCAAATTCATGAGGGTATTTGTTCGACTAAAATACAATCAGCTTAGGAGAATTTGTCACTATTATGATCATGTGTTGTTTGTGGGTTTTTTGGTTCATATTGTGCTAACATGATGTATATTCGGAATAGTTATTCATTATTTTATAATGATTTAAATGCCAGGTTAACTATCATTCAGTGTAAGTGTAATTCTGCCGTTATTGATTTCATTAGTTACACCTCTCCTACTGTGACATGTCAAAATGTCCAAACAAAAAGGGCTGTGTCGGTGTCATTTAGGGGGGTCCAGCACCCTCTAGTGGACAAGTGTGGGAAACGTCTTTATTTAGCACCATGGTGGCTGCAACAGGCATTTACAGGAGTTCATGAGTACTGTCAGGAGCTGCCAGGAGGAGATTGCATTCAGGAGAGACATACGGGCACATTTCATTCATGGAGAGAAAACCTGGAGATGCTTGATGACAATCAGCTTGTTTATCATTTTGGGAAAAAAGTACTGCATAGACATTATACTTTGTTTGCAAGATAAATTTTATCGAGTTTAAACTATTTTGAGTTGTTTTTAAGGAGAATGGTTGAATGGCTGCAACATTTAGAATAGAATAGCAACATTTAAATGTTACTCTTTGTTCAATTAGACCTGAAGGAATCCACTAAAGAGTGAAGAACTACTCCAGCCTCTGGTCTTCATCGGACTCTGTTAGTTATCCGCCCAGTCTGGTCATGGATCATTGAGGACAGAACAAGGGTTATTCCTTTATACAGTCCACAAATGTATAAAGAGAGCATGTTGTCAGGAAGAGTTCTGCCATCATCCTTGAACCAGGCACAGACTGTGACGGCCTGTTGGTTGATTGAAAATGCAGGGGAGTCTTTTCTCCGCCATTAAAAGTCCACAATCACTTGAAGACAAGTCAAACCCATAACTAACCAAATCAGGAGGACAGAAAGGTGCCATTGTCAGTTAGTTACAAAGCTCACAGATAAAACTACTGCGTATTATAACGTTAGATAAAAACCAAATCAAATTAGCTGTTTGACATGCACTTAAGCAAATGTCACTGTCACTCAGGACAGGATGTTAGCAGTAAAACAAAATGCAATAAAGTGACAGCCAGTTCTAAACCATCTGAACTGCACACTTCTCTAATGTCTGTTTTCTTTTTATCTTTTTTTTTTTTTTTTGCGCTTTGCATTGTTATAATTCTGATATCGTTCTCTTTGCATGCCCGAGCAAATACACTAACAGGGAAAAAATAATGAGACATTAGATTGAAACATACATAGACATTACAAGAATTCTTCTTTATTTCAGTCCCATGTTGTTGCTAATAAAACTCATCAAGTCAAAAAACTTTGCAGTGGAATTGAAGTATAATCCTGGTTCACAATTCTTTTGGTTGTATAGATTGTTTTAGTGTGGACTTAGGCTGGAGTGGGCAGGACCTTATAAACCTACATCATAATATGCATTACCCGGTTTAATCTCGCTCTCTGACATCTCTCAGGACAAAGTCTTACTTTAAGATGTAGAAGACAAAGAATGACTCTGTTGTGTGGGACAAACAGTGCTTTATTGGCATGTTGGATGAACATTCAGAGACAAATATCAGTGGAGTTGATGTGTTGTTAAAGATCACGTTATTCATTTGAGGAACAAGCGATGTCATTCTGCCTGGAAGAGTGAAGAAATGTAACAACCACTACAATTATAATTACACTTTGTGTAAAATGTGCATCAGAAATGTCAGGTTTAAAAGCAAAGTGCTTGTCAGAAGTAATATTCTAAACATCTTATAAACAATCAGAAATGTTATAAATAAGTGAACTTAATTAAAAAAAAAACTAAGTAACAATTAAACAGTTCAAGTTGGTCCATATCTGGCTTCCCCTCCGAGGAGTATGTTCCAGTCCGGTCACATTCATCTTATGAGCTTCATTTGTATACATACAGTGGATATAAAAAGTCTACACACCCTTTGTGTTCCTAAATCTGTGTGACAATAACGTTTAAAATGTTAAAGCTACATTGAAGTGGTAATTCACAAATTGTCACAAGGACAGCACTACTCATTTTTAGACTGATTTTTTTTATGAATTTAGTGATAACATTCAGACTACATGGTCTTCGCCCCTGCTGCACTGCAAATCTTTTAATTCCCTATGAGCCAGTGCAAATATTCAGACCCTCAGAGAGGCTTCCCACATCCAGGTCAAAGGTCACCTGGGTTTTTAGCTATGGATTGTTAAATAAATGGTTCAACATTTCAGGAAATATATTCATTCACTTTCTTGCTGAGAATTAGGTGAGAAGATAAAGCTTCTTCTTTCAGCGCTCTCCAACGAGGAAAAGCCCCTCCAGTGGAAATCCGTGTTCGTCCTCTTCCTCTGAATGCCAAGTTTCTTTTTTATCTGGAGCATCAGAAACTTTTTTTTGGAAACCTCCTAAACTCCTATACTCCGCCATCCTAGTTGCTCCATCGCAACAGTTGCTTCCCTTAGTTGCTTAGGAAAGAGCTTGAATGTGAAAGACAGTCATTTATATGCAAGAGTCCCACATTCCAACTTTAACACAAACTGACTAAATGTTGACAAAAAATTGACATAAATATAGAGTTTTAATTGGGTTTTAATTTGTAATACCCTACAAGAAATAAATACCAGGTATTTACCTCTGCCAGTGAGGTTAGGTTTTTACCTGTTTGTCAGCACGATTATGCAAAAAGTTCTGAACCGAATTGCACTGAACTTGGTGGAGGAATGAGGCAACGGCCAGGAAAAGAACGTCAAATTTTGGGGCAGATCCAGATAATTTTCTATGATTTTTTTCCTTTGAAATCCGGTGCATGCAGTTTGACATTAGCCTTGGTGGAGGTCTGCGCTCTCGGTCTGAGTGCCCTTCTGGCTTTTCTGTGATTCTAACCAAGTAAATGTGATAAACCCTAATAAGAATCATTTGATTTCAAAACTAAGACAAAAATGCAAATGGTGTAAAGAGTCTTTGTATCCACTGTCTCCACATTTCCCTGCAAATGCAGTGTAAAAGGAAGCATGCAGTCATCTGTTGTCTTATTTTTTCTCTTTAACTTGTATGTCCTGCATGACTGCCTATCCGTTTTGAGTATCGATTAAACTGTCAGTGTCACCACGTCTGAAAACTGTCAAGTACTGAAAACTGTTGCTGAATTCATGGCTAGGATTTTTATTTCTCTCTATGTCTGAGTGTGGGGAATCAGTCCTGGTCAAGAATTATATGTTCGATATATATTTGGTCCTGTTTTCTTAAAAAAAAAAACAGATTTATCAATGTTCTTAACTTAAGAAATGAGTTCCATCTCTGCCACTTCTTTCTTAAATATCATGGCCCTTCCAAATATAATTAAATACATGAGTGAATAATTAAATAAAGCAGAAATTTCCACAGATGCAGCTGGTTTTGCCAAAACTTCACACTGAGTGGAGGGAAATAAATGAATCTGCACATTACTGTATGTAACACGCTCTTTTGAATACTGCTGAAGTAGTTGAATGTAATTCATGCAGAGACATTTCCCCAAAATGATAAACAAGCTGATTGTCATCAAGCATCTCCAAGTTTTCTCTCCATGAATGGAATGTGCCCGTATGTCTCTCCTGAATGCAATCTCCTCCTGGCAGCTCCTGACAGGCTGGGACACGTCTCCTGAATATTGGCAGAGATAGGAGTCGCTTCCTGGACTAGGAACATTGATAAAATGCTTGTAGGCCTAAAAACAGGACCAAATATGCCTCAGTCTGAAAACTGTTGGCCAGTGAGGACTGATTTCCTACTCACATGATAAATGAAGGCCCTGATCCTTGCCTTGTTGACTCAATCTTTAATTAGATATCTTGGAGTTTACTTTATGATTTTGTTAATCTCATACTGTACCTAGCCATAGTTTTATAGACGAAAGATATAAGTTCATACTTTGAAAAGTATGCTTACCATAAAACTAAGTCTTGTTTTAGTATTTGAACTAAAACCCAGGTATTGTATTGGCTCGGGTATCAAACTACTAAATGGTACCTGGCCCTGCTAGTAATACTGAACATAAGTTTATGCAAGATAACTATTGTGAGGTCACAATTACGAGGCCTGAGATTTGTCAAATAAGCAACACTGTGAGTTAATGCAACTGAGATGGCAGCCAGTGTTTTTTGATTATGTCAGTTTGAGGTGCGTGCTCTCGGGTGCTGGCTTTACCCACTGATTACAGATCAGCATCCTCAACTCTTCTCTCTGAATCTTAAATGTTACTAGTGAGGGGAAACTACAGACGGATTTCCACATCATAATTATTCCACACTGTAGTGTTTACATCTCTGTGCCGGGACTCTCCACTCCCGTCAGTATTTTCTGGAGAATCTTTTGGTAGAACGGAGAAAAGACCAGCTTGTTGTAGTTGACAAGGCGACTGAAGTGAACAGCGAGCTCCTTCAGCTCCTTGCTGACCGGAGACAGACCTCCTGGGAGAGGAGGAGGGGTCTTATGTTGACTGGACTCCAGGGAAGCCAGGAGGTAGGTCTGAACCCGGGAGTCTGACAGAAGAGGAGAGGAGGGGAATTCTGTCATTGCCAAAAAAATTTGCATAAACCACAGTCAGTCATATGCTGTTGGCTGTGGCTCCTAACCCTAAGTTATCATAGGTGTATTATCAGGTATATTATATAAGGTATATTAATATATAGTGTAAAGACTTGATACTTACTCTGTAAAGAGCCTTGAGTAAATGTATATGGTGATTTGGCACATTACAAAATAACTGGGCTGAACTTCATTAAAATAAAAGGTGTCAAGTGTTTTTACCCATCAGCTTGCGGACTGTGTTGTCTGGTTGGATGGTGGCTGAGATCTGTCCCTTCAGAATGCTCTTTCTGTCAGCAGAGAATGGAGAGTAGCCATGTTGGCTTAGACACTGACTTAACTCAACACACAGTTTCTCTCCGATGGTCGCCAAGGCCTCCTGTGCACTGAAAGACCTTCGAACAGGCAAGAGGAAGTTATGTAAGTGTAACAACACAACTGTGAGTTGTAAAAACTTTTGCCAACACTGAAAAGTTACACTGCATTACATATTAAAACTGCATCAAAGTTTAGGCCACAAATTATTGCAATGAATAATAATAATTATAAGAAGAAGAATAAATAGTTAGCTGTTTGCATGGAGGCTTCATCATACAGAGTTGTCTCAAACATAATGGATTGAAAGGTAACGCTAACCAACCAGCACAGTTGTCCAGTGCAGCTTTATTATAAATATGTGTGATTGTTTTCAGCGGAAGTATTTGTACTCACGGTGAGTGCATGTCCGCAAGCATGACGTTAATGGTGTTTTTCAGAGTCTCCATCAGCCCCGGCAGGCCTGAGATGGCCTCCCCGGTTGTAGTGTAGACGATGAGGAGCACGGAGGAGAGAAGAACTAACCGATCAGCCTCCTGCTGCATCTCCTGGAACCGAACCTGATCCATCATCATGGTCTATTGAGGGGACAGATACAAACACAGGAAAAACCAGAAGTCATGTTAAAAAAAGACACACAGCTAACAGAGAGACCACGTGATAGGCTTCAGGGTTGAGGGTGTGTACCTCTGGGAAGGGGTCTGAGGTGTGGTCCCACCTCAGCAGGCGTAGATAGGCATGATTATGGACATAATGGGGGAGGAGTGAGGGAGGGTCAGATGAGGCAGCACTAGAGCCATCCACCCCAGCCTCCCTCAGGCTTTTCACTGTTTCCTCAAGCCACTTCTCAGTGTAGTCTAAGGCATCTAAACAACAAAGGATCATTTTAATTATTTACATCATTACTCATCAGTGCTCACTGTGGATTCTTGTTTCTTCATTGTTCAGCATGTTACAACATTTACATAACAGTCTTGGAATAGCTCATTTTAATGGAAGAGCAATACACATTTAAAAGACAGTTACAGCTTTAATATTTCAGTTCTTTTACTGATTTATCAATTAATTTATTGTCAAAAAATGGTAAAACACATCCAGGACAATTTTTCTTAAAGCCAAAGGTAATTAGTTGATTAGTTTATTATCCAAAGGTATTACATTTACAATGAGTCAGCAGTAATTCTTCACATTTCAGATGCTGAAACCAACAAATGTTTGTCATTTTTACAATTAATTTACCATCAAAATCATACTCTAATATTTTTCTATCAACCTTCTAATCACATCAATACTACTGCACACCCACTACTGAGGGAAATATTTGCCATTTTAGCTGCTAAATGCTACACTATGTTCACTAAATTTGCCATTTGGTGCTGGACTGGTATTGTCCAGAGCTTTGTTGCTAAAAAAAACATCTGCTGCAGCTGGAAATGAGGTTGATGAGAGCAGAGTTTGTGATTCAGAAAATCACAACAATTGATAAAAGAGGCTTAAATGCTCTGTGGGGCAGAGGGAAACTGCATAGTTGGGTAATAATTCTCTGTGGGTTTGTAACTACAATCAACCTCTTTCACATTATTATTTAATCAGCTGTTAACATTAAAAATAATGATAAGTGCAGCTTTAAAGGGGAGATAACACAAGCGAGAGGACAATGCCAACATACAGACTGACTATTATGAAGGTCCTGGCTTTACTTTTGGTCCAACAATATGCTCAATATATAATAATACATAAATAATACAATAAATCACTAATTCAATTGAGGAAAGCTTCCTTACTTGGTTGTTTCTCCAGAAACTCCTGGAATTTGTTCCTCTCATACTCAACAGACTGCTGCATCAGATGAGGCCTGATGCTGCTCAGGGCAAAGTTAGCCATGTCTACCTTCATCAGGTCCAGAACTGAGAATATTGCCCTTAGAGGGAGGAGAACAAAGACCAATAAACAAAAAAATGGGAAAAGATAAATCTGACAATTATAATGAAATTGTACCACCTGAAATGTCTAAGAGTCTAGCTGAGTGTCTTTAAGTCTGTGTTAAGACTGGGGACCTGCTAGCTTGTCTCTTATCATTCTCAAAGTTAACATCACTCTTCAACGAGCCGACTTCTGCGCTGTAATAGACTGGAATGAAATTACACACTTTAAAAATAAACTAAGGCTTGGAACATGCAGGGCTAATAATAGCCCCTCCCCTGTCTCTTGGCTTACTTGAGCAGAGGCACAATATCTGTAATTTCCTTTAGCTTATTGATGTCTTCGTCTCTGCAGGGGGCGCACAGCGAGCCCATCATCCCAACAATGAACTGGGACAGTCGACCGATGTCGAGAGCTCCATTCTCAGCCTGCTGCTGGATTAGAGGCAGGTCCAGGACCTCCTCGATACGGGAACGCTGACGACCGTGGCCCGGGAGCAAGAAAGACAGCAGCGTCTGGATAAGCAGAGTAAACAGAAAGTCAGAATGACTGAAGGTAGGGAGGGATGACTAAGGAAGGGATGAATATTGTATTTAATGTCCTGGTATGATGAAGATCTGCTCCTGTGACCTCAAAATACAGTGTGAAAGGGCTAATTGGGAAGGTCAACAGGACCGGTTCATTTCCTGAATAAAATGAAACCCCCTGCTTCACCTCTTTGATTTCAGCGAGTAGTTTGATGGCGTGTCCGTAAGATGGTGGATCCTCCTTCAACTGCGCTTCCAAACAATCCCAGAATGCTTTGTGCATAATTTCCTTCACTCTGCGCTCCAAACTGCACAGGGGGAAAAGATGTACTGTAACTTTTACTGGAGGAAAGACCTCACTCAAAAACAAGAACTGAAGTGACAGTTACAGTATCCAATCAAAATTCTCACCTTCCTTCAGGAAGTTCTGCAGGTTTGACTTGAAAAGCCTGGTTGACCATTATTTCATGAGCCAAAGCCATGTTGGTGACTCTTTTAGCCGTCTCCATCAGCTCCTCCACAGAGACAAACCTGGGAGGGCTCGCTGTCAGGGAGGGAAAATCCATTTTACAGAAAAAATTTCATTTCAACAAAATTACACACATCAGTTATACTTAACTCCAGAAGCTACAGAGCATAAGTTTCTTTTAAAAACAGAGCTGTAGCACTGCCAGGAAATTGGATTTAAACAAATTTTGTGCATAATCTCTCACTTCCAAGTGGATTCACAGTAAATGTAGTATAAGCAGGCACATCGCAAGGACAAGATGTGTTAATCCGCTCTAGCCATCCTGCTGTCAGGATACCCACAATGTTCAGCACACCTGGCTGAAAGCAAAGCCTCTACTCTTGCACATCAAACACAATCCAAGTTATAACTCTGAGCATGAGCATGCATGCATTTTCGAAATCAAAAGTGACAATGTTCAGGCACTACATCTCATACGGGTGTAATTAGAAATAACTGTCCAAAAACATGTCTACTCTCAAATGTTCTGTGAAAACTTTGAGAATTTATTGTTTGGTTTCTGACTGTGGGATAAGTGTTCAGTTCCAGCAGTCATTACCCTTTGGCAGATGTGCCAACACAAGCCTTGAAACATGATCCATACTGAGACTGTGAAGGTTAATTTGATCTTTAGACCTCACACTACACACTGGACCTTATGGACAGAGATTTTTGCTGTGTACTCCAAGTGCTTTGTCTGCCTAACATATCAAATGCCAAGCAGCCCGTCCATTAAACGTGCTGTGTGCAGGTACAGCAACCAAGTGACCACTCTGAGAACCACTGCTAGAAATGATGCTATCAAAACTAATAATCGCTGCCATTTACTTGTAGTGAATATGTCAGGGAAAGAGCTGTACACCACAGAGGTGTGACATCACAAAATCAGCATTCACACCTGCTGGACATCCTCTGTAGTGAAATACAGCAGGTCGGAGTGGGACGTGTTAAAGTGATGACAAGATGAGAATTAGAGCAGTTGTGCTGTTTAAGAGTTAAGAAAGGCAAGCACTGCAGACAAGAAGCCCCTGAAGCAAGGTGCTTGTCATGCTGGTACTTTTAATAACTACAACAGTCATGTTTCTTCCGCACCGTACAAAAGGAGGATTGTTTGTGTTAATAAAGAACTGCTGAACAGAGACTGGGGAACTGAGCAAGCCACTTATAAAATGTGATACAGAGCAGACTGGATCCCAGCTGAGGTAAAACCCCAGTTAAAGTACAGCAAGGACACAGCTGCACAACAGCTGTGCAACCTCAGTTCTATGACACATAATGGCATATTTTGGTGGTTTTGAATTGTCATCAGCTGTAAATAACCTTCTGTGCAAGTCCAAGTCAGGAAGTTGTGAGTTGTGAGCAGCGCCCAAACTTTTGCACATGTCACAATTGAATCCTTTTTTTTTTTTTTTTTTTTTACGTTCATGAAATAAAAAGTAACAGCGCATCAACATTTGAAGAAATGCTCATTTTTAATGTGTCTGATGCTTTTCACTTTAAAAACGACAAAATATGTAATTTTACCAAGGGACTACAAACTTTTGCATACATTTGTTGTAGAAGGTCTTTTCTGCTAATCTCATAGCTGACACTCAAACTCTTTGTGTGTTTGGGAGTTTCCAGCTGTCAACATCACAGTTCTGCTAAGGCTTAAAAGGCCACACCAGTAGGAAGCTGTACCTTTATTCCCACCTCTAAAGACATGTAGGTTAGGCTTATTGCACATGGTGGTTACCTGCATGCATGTTTTTGCTTACTATATTATTAGTTAAAGCCTGCTCCTCACCTTGTGGAGAGTTCTCTCCATGCTGGCTCTGAGAGTCCGCCCGGACTCTCTTCCTCACTGTCTCCTCAGAAGCATCCTGCGCCCTCTCCTCCTTCGACTCCTTGTCTCCTCCACCCTCAAGGTGGTCTGCCTCCTTTGGCATGCTAGAGTTTGCAGGGCACCAAAAGACTAGATGAAAGCTCCAACCTGCAGTGACCTCAAGTGCTTGTAAGTGTTGAAAGTCTCTAATGAGTGCAATAAAATGGTATGCAGCAGCTGTGAGACTTATCTTTGTAGATAGGTGAGAATGTGAGCGGTATTTGTAATGTGATGGGGTTTCATGTGACAGTACAGACAGAGGCACAGATGCGGGTTTGTTTTGCTGAGATTTAGAGATGATGACATCACCCTAGACTAGTAGAGGAGGAGGGGGGTGGGGGGGTCTGTGTACCAGTGCGATGCTAAGACCGAGGTGGTGAAACAAAACAAAGCCTCATGGTGCTGCAGCTGTCTTCACAGCCTCATCTGCGGCAACGTTACTAACCTTGTAGTCGGCGGCAGCGAGGGAAGAGGCGGGTTAGCTGCGGAGCTCAACTTCCCTAACGTTAGCTTGAGTTTAGCAACAATAACAAAGCCCTATGACACAGCTACTCCTTCATGACCGGGCTACAGCGAAACTATCACCGTCAAAAAATTAATTCATAACTTCATCGCCGCCGGACACCGTCTTCACCAGAGGGAGAGCATTGTTTCGTCCGGGAAAAGTCAACCTTATTCACGTCGCAGCCCTCCTCTGAAGGGTTGCTGCTGCTGCTGCTAAACCCAGAGACACTTCCTGTTTTGGGTGGGGTTAACGTGACGTAACAGTCGAGCCCCCCCACCCGCGGCGGCACACACATATTTCAAGGGGGGGGGGGCAATTCATTTTCTCATTTTTTTAAAAAATGTATTGGTTGATTTAACAGTGATATTGTACATAAATAAATATTGTTGTAAATGCACAAATGCATTATAGAATCAATAGACTATTTTCCATGTGTAGTTTTTCAATGGTGCAAATGCTTGTGTTTACCTCTTGGAGGAACCAGGCAAAATCTTATGCTACAGGGGCCCCACAAGTTCTAAAGTGTAATTTTCTACAGAAATTGTGTAGAGAATATTGAAAGCCACATTAAATTTGGTTGTAACTGAGCTGGGTTAACCAAATACTCCACTCAAAGTTTCATGAGTTTGTCAAATTTCAGAAAATAATTTCCACAACATATATTGCAAGAAGGCAATTCTTTGCTACACTAACCAGTGCTCAGTGAAGTGCATAATTTTTCAAGATTTGCTAGACAAATTATGTAATGTACACAAATAGAGACTGGGTGCATCAGGGCACATAATACACAATATTACTGTATATACACAGATGGAGAAAATGCTAAGAAAAAAAAATACATACATGTACAAGCTTAATCACATTAATGTTTGTTTTATATTTAAGACAAAAAGAGCCAATAATATATCATCTATTTATTTATTTTGTTAAGTAATAAAGCAAATACAAGCATACAAGTGCAATCACATGCTGTCAGTATCTTTCCCATTTGTATCTTTACATGTTTAATGTCAGTTACAAATATTTAAGTCAGTTAGTTTGTGTCTAACTGGCCAACCATTAACCAGAAACCTCCTCTGAAACTGATAAAGAAACATAGATGCTCTGTGCCTGTATCACTGGCTTCACAAATCTACAGCACACTGACAGCAGAGTCACCAAAGTACTGGTTAAATATCTCAGGGTGGGCTTGGTAAAACTGTCTGAGTAGGCGCTTTCTCTCCTTGGCTGAGATCTTGGTGTCCCCGTGGATGCTGTTTAGCAGAGCCCACAGTTCCTGGTTGGTGGTCTTCTTTGTAGAGTCAGTGTAAGTCCTGCTGGAAACCTGCTGACAAAACGTAGAGCCTGAAGGACATAAACACAACAGAGGAAAAACACAGGGTTATCGGTGAGGGAACATTTAACTGTTAAAATGCCATATTCATGAACTTCCCATTAACAGTACAAGGAAGCAATTGGACATTAAATATGCAACATTTTTGAAAAAAAGCTGTAATCACAACACTGACATACCATCACTTTATAAAGTTGCTAAGCTGCACGCATTTACCTATTTATATTATACATGTGGTAGACACAGAACAACATTAATTTGAGTTGTTTCTGGCTACCTGATGAATATTAGCTATTAGAAACTCTGGTCTAGTTTCAACCAACTCCTGGGGGAAATGTATTGCTGATACAAAAATATTGGCTAGTGCTGCTTTAACAGTATTAAAAACATGGATATGGCATAAGAAAGGAATATTAAATATAATTTTAGATTTATACCAAACGTGTAACTTAGGAGTGAACAAAATATCTTCCAGTCAGCTGGCAATAAATTATCAGATTAGGATCAATGCCAATATTATGCAATGTAGTTTGAATCATTTTTAAATCTGTGCACCCCCATCTGTTTCATGTCAATGAATCAATCAATGCATAAAATTTATTTTTCACATTGCCTGCACTTTCTAAAAATGTGTGATTAATTGACTTTAAGTTGGATCCACCTGCTTTACAAAAAAGATTCTGCTCTCCTCCTTCAGTAATCCCAGACTTTGATAGAAAAAGATCAAACTGTGACACATGATGACATTGCAACAAAATTAAAATTATCAGCTGAAACACCATGGAAACGATGGATTAACTTAGAAAATTAAGACAATACACATCTATGAATGTAATGAGGACACACAAAGCCACAGTTCCCTGAACACAGATGGAAAATTGCATTTTATCTCGAGCTGTTCCAGGTCATTAAAGGTGTCTGTTGATGTGAATAAGAGTTGATTGTGAAAGAGTGAAAAGGAGTATTTTTTTTAAGACAACTATTTTTGTATTGGGAGTGAAATCTACAGCTGTACAGCAACAGCTACAACCAGTGAGATGCTAAGATTTCTACAGCATGAAGCTCCCACATTAACTGACTTTTAATACTCTTGTATTTGAATGAGAATGATGTTTTGATCCTTTCTCAAACTGTTTTGTGTTGGACACTGCCCAAAGTCTTCATTGTTATAGTCATTTACCAGTCACATCGGGCTGTGTCCCGTGTACAAGGCTGGCCAGCTTGTCACTCACTCCTTTGTGCAGAGCCCCTGGTATCTGGAGCAAAGAGAAAAACATGACTGAGTGGCAGAAAACAGTTTCAATTAAATTATGCTTGAAAAATTGGCGTTCTTTTCTATTCAAGTTCCCATTTATCACTTTCACTGAAACCCTAATACAAATGTCTGTGACAGCAATTTCTAAGATATGTTTTGCAACTCAATCTGAGCAATTTGTTTATGCAATAATGTGTTACAGCATCATTGAATGTCAAAACCAGGGCATCAAACCAGTTTACCAAATCCAGAGTTAACCTTCTGATATTAAGGGTCAGGGCCAGACTCTGTTTTGCAGGTTGAGAAAGATTGTATGATGTTAGGTGTAGCTTTAATGACATAATTTTCATTAGAGGTAACAACCATTTCCAAGCTGATGCTCTGCACTTCTGAAATCCTGATTTTATAACCAAGACATCATCTGACAAAAATCACCATACACATAATTTAACTCCAAAGACTGTGCTTTGATTTCGGCTGTATGATCTTGACTTAAAAATCACTGAAGTCTCTGAAAAGTCTGTAAATCTAGGCACTAAGTTGTCAACACTAAATTATTTTGAAAGAGCTTCGGAAACTCCAACACTCGACTGTTGCGGTTCAGCAGGAAAATAACCCTGATGATGTCACAGTGATATCAGCAGGGTTATCTCAGCTTTGGTGCAGGGGATACAAATTTATAATACAAAACTGTGGAGAAAAAGTGGGTGTTTACAGGCAGGCAGGATTTAATGCAAAAATGCTAGTCGATGCATTATGGGAAGTGTTGGATTGAGTGTTTTTATAGCTCAATCCATAATAGTAGTAGAATAATAATATCAAGAAAAACAATAAAAGTTAGAAAATTCGGTTTTGGAGATAAATGTGCATACTGACAGTGTCTCCTTACCTTGAATATTTCATTTATGTTGCTGAGCATGAAGCACACAATCAGGTCTTCTTTCTCCTTTGAAAGAGCCTTGCTGTGGATGATCGCTCTGGAGAAAGACCTCTTCACTGCTAGTCTGTTTTCCATCTAAAGGTTCAACAGCATGTTTTAAAAGTCAAATTACAGAACAGGCAAGTCCCTTCTTAATGCTGCTTGTCAAGGGGCTGCAACACCTTCAATGTCCATAAAATCTTCCCTTTGAAGTATTTTAAAAATGCATTATCTAGTATAAGATTTAGTCACCAGATCTCACCTCCTTATCCAGTTTTATCCCTTGTGGATCAGCTGCCAGAGACATGAATGTAAGCAGCCTGCGCAGCTCGTCTCTGCAGCTGGATGGCAGCAGCTTCAAGCACAGCTGCAGAGCCTCAAGCGCCTTGTCTAATTTAGCATTCACTGGGAAGGCAAGAGAGACACAAATATAAATGTTGCTATTGAAATCTAGGAGCCAGGAACCAGGAGCTGAGCAACTTGGTGGAGAAACGGGCTTTGTCACTGCGCCTGCCTCACTTACGACTGTACAATGTGAATATAAGCCAGGAAAAAAACACCAGCTTTTCTTGTGACAAACTGCAGTATCTAAGCCATGTTCCTAGTTTTTACCCAGCAGGTCAGTGATGGCTGTGCAGATGTCAGTCATGTGGTGCGGCAGCAGTGGAGGTCTGTCTGTGTGGCTGTAGTGTTTCACCAGGGTCCTGTACAGCAGCAGCTTACACTGGGCCAAACCACTTTGGGAGAGACAAGGCTCATCACTGTTGCTGCCTGGTGTGGACACAAATCAGAGACTGCAGTAGAGCCAGAAACACTAATATGGACATTTATGTTGTGCATGTCAGCTAAAGCAAACCAGGCCTGCTGCGTGTTAAAAAATAAAAAAAGAAAGAAAATTAAAAAAAACAACCGCAACAAGCTGAGTAAACAAAAACACAGTCACACAAAATCAAATCATGCAGCTCAAACAGGGATGAGCCACACTGACCACCACACTGACACCCACCCGAGCATTTGTCTCCACATTGAGGACTGCTACCAGTTGGGACTTGGTCACAGCTCTCCTGCTCTCGAGGAAAACACTGAGGCAGCTCCCTGCTCAGCTCCACCACTGGCTGATCAGAGAGGAAGTCCAGGCAGTCCAGAGCTGCACAGAGCCATTCATCCTCCCTGAGACATACACAAGAACATACACAAGGTAAAAAACACTATATTTCCATCAAAGTGGTGATAAGGATACATAAAGTTAAAATGTGCAGTCACATCTGTCACAGGCTGCCTCAGTCAAAGCCAAACGTACTGAGTCTCCCTGAAGGCCTTGAGGATCTGTCGGTCCAGGTGGTTGCTGCTGTAGATCAGGTCTGGGTTACTGTGAGCCAGCAGGTGTGACGGAGGGGGAGACGATGGGGCCTGGCTGCACTGAAGTACCCCTTCCAGGAGGGGGAGCTCCACCAGATTGAGCAGCCTGAGCAGGGTCTGCTCATGCCACACCTCCTCTATCACTGTGAAGTGGAACAAGATGAAAAATGACAAAAGAAAAGATTGTGCAGCTGTATAATGTTCTAATCCACTTTTTTTTAAAAGTGCTGCTGCAGATTTTGTTTAACAGTTTGTCAGCCAGACTCAACAGGTCAAAAATTATATTATAATAATCAGAATCTGATTTATTGTGACTTTCTCACATGTTAACAACATGAAACATATTTTAAAAAAGCCCAAAAAACACATACTAAAAACACATCTGTGTGTCTATTTTAAAGTCTGTTTTCAAAGTGCTTGTCTGTGCTGTGGTGTCAGTGGCAGGGGAACGGCAGCATCTGAAGGGTGTTTAGAGTCCTAATGTGGGGACGTGTTGCTCAGTCTGGCAGACTTTGCACAGATTCTCTGGAGCCTTCTTCCAGAAGGAAAAAGTGCAAAAAGGTGGCGGGTAGGTTCAGTCATTATGTTTTTAAGGCCTTTCTACCCCACTTTTTGGTGGGGAGAGGCACACCTATGATTTTTTTCCACTGCTCTCACTATTCTCTGCAGGGACTTGCAGGCAGCGTCTGTACAGTTCCCATACCAGACAGTGATGCAGTGAGTTAGGATGCTCTCAATGGTTCCTCTGTAGAATGACTTTCAATCAGCATGTCTCCATTTTTAAAGGGGAGATGATGTTGGAAATTCTTCCCTGTCTTTTGCCCAGTGCTTGAAGTGTTCATCCCCCGTGAGCCTTCATGTGAGATTTTAAAAAAAGTAATATATCCATGTTCGCTGCATTAAGAGGACACATCTGTCCCGATCTCCCCAAAAAATCTACATCTCTGCTTTGAGGTAAAAACACAAAAAAGCAAAAGTGGCACATGGTGATGAAACGCATGTGGTGACATGGCTGACTCACGTGACTGTGGTAACACAGAGTCAGTCTGCACTCTGCTGGGACTCAGACTCAGATGGTCCACCACGGCCTCCAGGGACATGCTGGCAGTGACACGAGCATCCAGCTTGTTTGCTTTTGTGGATGTTTGAGTGAATTTCACAGGGGTGGACATCTGATCATGTGACCCAGTGGGACATACCAGCTCTTCCTGCCTGAGGAGCAAAACAGACATTTGAGAGCTCAAGTTGGCAACATGTTGGGAAGCATTTTGCAATTTTTAGTACAGGTTAGACTTTAAAATATGATGATACCATGAGAGAGTTGACCTCTTGTAGAGATTTATATCATTTATACAGATGCAGCTTTTCTCTTAATATCTCTGCGTGGACCTTTGTGGGCAACGCTGCACATCAGTGAGCAGGACTGTGTAATGGCAAAATCGGTTTTATAGATTTTTTTTGCATTAATTTGATGAAGCACTTTGTCAGATATATATTTCACCTGATAATCAAAACATTCCTATCTGGAATTTTTATCTTTAAACTTAACTATATCATGATATGTTCTACTATTACAGTATGAAATGTCGTATACTGGTAGACAATTTGTTCATGGGTGATGCATAATAGGTAAATTGTCAACCCCCACCAGTCCTCTCCTTCAAACGATGCTCATACTTTCCTAATAAAGAAAACATTTGCATGAGATTCTTCTAAAAATATTTCACTCCGGGCTCCTAAATGCACATTTAACAACACTAAACATAACATTACACCACACTGACATACCTTCAATTTACAAGTACACTCTTCATCACATGCCTTCATTAAAAGTCAACCATGGCTTTTTAGCTTGAATTTGATAATTCATTCATCCCAATCCTAATTTTCAGACTGTAAGACACACACCTATGTCCCTTTTATACACAGGTTAAAGTATCTAACACAGTACCTCTGCGATAAAACCTGTCCTGTATGAAAATATAAAACAGATGTTGGCTCAACTCTAGGGTCATTTTGGAGGTTGATGTTAGTGTTGCTGTATTAAAATACAGTACACATGTAAAAAAGGAAACGTAATGTATGATATGTGTGCTCAGATTAATCAAAAAGAAAGACTGACATCATTTAGACATCATACCTGTCTGACGGGGCACAGAAGAAGAGCTTTTGGATCCCATTTGCAAGCAATCCTCTCTCCAGCTCGTCAACTGAAGGCATGTGCGTATTTACAAACCTGTGTGTTGCATTTTAAAAGGCAGACAAAAGTCTGTTAACACATTCACAGCCTGTATGGATGACTGCTAGAAATCTATTATCACTGTGATGCAGTAAAGGAATATAAGTCTGAGGCAGGAGTACACAGAGAAAAATACGTGTGGCTTTATGTGAATCGAACCTGTAAAGAGCGCTCTTGCTGTCCTGAAAGGCTTCCTGCTTCTTCTCTTTCCCAAACACCTTGGTTCCCACTACCTCAAACATGTTACAGTCCAACAGAGCCTGGCACACACACACCACTTTCTCCCGGGACGCACCTTTAGTTTAATCAAACACATGGTCTGGATAGCAACTTGTTGAATGTCCATGGATGAATAAAATAGAGAATAATGAAAGTCATACAGAATTAATACAGAAAGCTACCATTTATAAAAACCCATTGTCTGGCACACACACCCTCTAAGTCCATGACATGGTTAATATGTTGTGCCACCACATCAACAGCCTCTGAGCCCAGGAAACAGTCACTGTGGGACTTCAGGTGCACTCGTCGACGCTTCACTGTCACAGAAGCCCTGAGGTGGGAGATAAGGCCACTCCACAAGGAGGGAGACTGTGATGGTTTACAGGCCACTCCAAGAGCTAAGAGCAAGGCACAGAGAAACCCAAGGAACATCAAATAATAAAATCAGTGGAGAAATTATTTGACTTTTTTGAGGAGCAGAAATCTGAGAGACCACTTGTAATTTGTGAGCCACAACTTTGAGAAATATACCGGTGCATTTATTTTCCCTTTGGTGCTCAGGATGAGACATTTTCAGACGCGGGAGGCCTCCATGAGCTGCAGAAGTCACACACCTGCAGAAACGCGTCTCTCATGAACTTACCTGTGGGACGCACACACAGTTTCTCTGCAAGGTTCAGCGCCGCAGCTCTTTCCTTTATCGAGGCCATGTTGACCAAATGGTGGGAAAACAGTCAGGGAGAGGACCCTAGTTGATTTGGAAAAAAAAAAAAAAAAAAAAAAGTAGACAGGCAGGAACCACGTCCAAACTAAAGGCCTATGCAATTTTCAATTTAAACCGCTAGATGGCACCAATCACTAAATCACGCAAAGCTCACTTCACTGACGCGGCAGTTTCTTCAGCTTCTGTGTCTGACCTTTTGGTGCCATCATAAATGATGATACATGCTAACGAGTATTTATAAACAGGAAATGGATATAGATCTAGTCCTGAGCCGTGGTGCCTTCATGTGCTCAAGGAAAATGTAGTGTTTTCTAAGAGTTGTTATTGTTAGAAGGGATGCAGCAGGCGTAGGATTGACATTTAAAATGTATTGGTAAGGACATTTGAATTTGCATACTCTGTATTTTTACTATTTTAACTATTTAATTATTTTCATTTCCATCTCTGCCAACAGATAAAGTTAAGCTTCCTCCGACCGCTTGGACACACGGGGGCGCTGTTGACAACCGACTCGGCTGCCGTATTCTTCGCTGGCTGGGCTAACTGGTTACCAAAGGTACAGTTCACCAACAAACCACAATTTTATCGGATTAATTCACTTAAAATGACAGACATTTTAACACCCAGTGAAATCCGAATTTTAAAGACAACGTATCTATATGAAATGAATAGACAAACAAAATCTTGTTTTAATTTATAGTAGCAAATTGAAGTTTCATGCTAGCTAACATTCCCTTGTAGCTTAGCTAATTGCTAATCGTTTAGCAATGACCCACATTAACTCTTGTGTTAATTTTAAGAAAATGGATTGCAGTTAGCTAACAATATGTCAAATTTATTTTGGATTTAACTAATTCTGACTAAAAGGGAGTTCATTAGCAACTGTTGAGACATAAGAAAAAAGAGACTAAGGTGTATGATTTTGAATTAGTTAAAAGAATATTGTAATTGTAAAAAAAAAAAAACCTGTTAATTTTCAAGACAACTTCCCTCAAAATTTAAAAACGCATTATCCATTTTAAAGAAAAAAGTAGCATTTATAAAGAGCTTGCCATTCTGCCCATAGCTGCAAGATAATAAATGAATGGGGGCGGTATTAGTTAAGAGTCTTCACTGATAAATAGCCAAAAACCAAACCCTCCAACATTATATGACTCCGGTGTAATGTGTAATAGACGTTTTGACTATCATATAAGGAAAGGCACAGGTGTCCCTAATTACATTAACGATGGCTCTGTTGCATTCAAGTGTCCCAGTAGTAAGCCATGACAGTGAGCAAGCATGCACAATGCCAGGACTCTGAAACTGATGTACAGTTTTATTATTTTGAAGTAGAGACTTATTATTTATACCTTTGCTTTTCATACTGGGACCTAAAAAAAATAAAAAAGGGTTGTGCACTTTTACACTAATTGCAGTAGTTCAGTACTGTATTGTTTTTAGCTGCACTATAATTTTATTCATTACGATCACAGCAACTTTGGCTCAACTTTCTGTAACATTTAACATAACTCACCCAAAGGTAATACAGACATGTTGTTTGATAGAAACGTTCCAGTTTAATGGATGGCAGGTCTTTTAATTTGTCTTTTCATGGCTTAGAAATGGTGGTTAATATCTGCTCAACTGAATCACAGGAAAAGCAAATAAAGACATTGCAGTTTACTCCCTCGCTCACAGGCAAATACACACTGACACTGTGCACGTAAGACACACATGCACCATCACTTTGACACACTAACACACGTTTGCCCATCCCCTCCCTCCTCAGCCTGGGGTCACAGTGTCATTTTATGATAGTAGCCAATTCTAGCAGGGATCATTTAATTCTCCAACATGATTGATACCAGTGCAGGTTAAATGGGAGAAAACAGGTCTGTTCTATTAAGAGATCAGTGGCTAGTGGAGACCTCCCACTTAAATAGTCATACTGTATTTTCCAGAAGGTGTGTGTTTGCGTGAATGCAGTGTGTGTCTCAGTCAGTCTCTTGGTTATGTTGAGGTGACAGAGACAGTTGCAGAGAACCATTCACAGGTCAAATTAAATAACCTAGATAATTTAAAAAGCATTGACAGCACAATTTGTCCATTCAGTGTTATTGCTCTGACCCCTATTAGTGTCAATGGTCTGGTTCATTTTAACCTAGATGGCTTATCAAGGTGTTATCTTCTCACTGCGATGGAAGTGGTGTAAAACAAAGAAAGAAAAAACCATAATGGTCATTTCAAAGCCATTAGGTTAGATTGTAGTGATTGAGAAACATTATGAGGCTTTAATGTGCCAGCCTATTATTTCAAATGAAATCATTTAGCAGTAAAAATTGCAGATGAGGAAGTAATTATAAGCTTATAAGGAGAAAAGCAGGGTGTTACTGCTTATTAAACAGCCTATTCTATTAACCTTTTTCAACAAAGTGTTTTGATTAACAGGCAGCAGAAACCCAGCGAGACCTTGGCCCGTCCTGAAACAACCCAATGGATCTAGGTGCAGAGTCTGGGATACCCACCCCCCAAACCGCTGTGAGTTACAACTTTTGACATTAGAAGACAAAGCAGATGGCATTGATTACCTGAATTGTTTATTCATTTTAAGATTAGATAAAAATATAAATAATTACTAGGTCTTGTACTCATCTCAGATTTGTTCTCAGAAATGAAACACATTTTCTGCCTGTATCCTGATTTATTTAAAAAAAAAGAAAAATGAAAGAAAACCTGTGGGACACTGGCAATGTTTATTGTTATTTTATATGTTGTTTAATTGCTTTTTGTTAACATTAGGCTGGTCACACTTTCTTATTGTATGCAGGAAAACATGAACATGCTCTGTCTTTGTCCTATAGTCGTAGCACACTGTATAATGTATTTTTTTCATATGTTGCCAGGTTGATGTGTTTCTTCTGGATTTGGTAAGTATTTGAATAACTAAATTATAAGCTTTCATTTTTCTTATTCAGGTAGGAGGACCTGCTTTGGAGCAGGAGCTGTCTCTGTCCAGCGCCGGCTGTCAAACTGAGAGTGGGGGCCCCCTCTTACTCCAGTTGTTGGAATTTAAAACTCATCTATTTGAGGCTGTAGAGGAGCTGCATATTCGGAAGGTAGGGTGGTAGTTGTAACAGTTTCAGTTCTGTGTGGTCGTTTTTATTAATCCAGTATTTAGTTAAAATTCCAAGCATTATTATTGTGAAAGCACAACACCACTGCCTGCCTACTGCACAGTGTTCAAAGGTTCTGGTGTTTGTAACTAATATGATAAGGGTGTCTGGTTTTCTTAATGCATGGTCTTTTGATGTCACAAACTGAAGTAGTCCACACCCCTTGTAGCTTAAAATGACGCAGTGTATGTGTGTGGCTCCTCATTTTGCTGGTTCAACCAAAAAGTGATTTTCTCTTTTTTTATTTGAATAGTTTATAGAGATCTACAGTGATCAAACTTACCAGTAATTCAAAAGTTTAGAGTTTACATTAATAAATTAAGTCCATTTTGTATAGAAAAATTACATCTCTCTTTTCCATCTTGTTGATCATCTCGCTAGATTTATTCTTTGACCTCTTATCAGAGTTTGACCCCAGGTTGAAATCCACCAGTCTACAGAATTAAATGTAATGTGTTTACATGTTTTAGTTCAACAGTTACTGAAACGGAGCTATACAGAGGACAGCTCTAAAAGAGATGACAAAATATGTGTCTTGTTTTCAGCATTGCTTATTTCCTGTGTTCCTCTGTGTCACACCATTAGGACTTAAGACATTAATGGCTCTCTGTTTGGCTAAAGAGCAGAATAATGTCATTGAAATGGTTGGGGAGTTGGTAGTGTCCTTAGAGGGAGCCAGCTGCCCCTTTTGGTTATCTGGACAAGAGCCAGCTGGGTCTGATGCACATTGCGTCAAGATGGGGGACACACACAAGCCATTTGGCCCCTGACCAATAAGTAGAAAGTAAATTTGTTTGTAAAAGTAACAAAAATAAATGACGGTTTGTGCCCTGCAGCAAGTACTTTCAACCTGACAACACCCTGAGTGTGCTTAAAGGTTAGAGGAGCAAAAATGGGATGCTGGTCGTTTGTTCCCATTTAGTTTTTATTGTTATGGCCATGTTAACTGGGACACAAACATAAGATGGTATATCAGTCTGATCCTCCTCAGGCGATGCTGTTATCAAAGTAGCACTTTGTAGTTGTGTTGTTCAGTGGGTGGAGAGGTTAAGAAGCAAGAGGATGTCATGATGGTGCCGGACATTCCTGAGCAGGTCAAATTCCAATGGCTTTTTCCTTTTTTTTCTTTTTTTAATACAGTACGGCACACTGCTTTACTCTGTGATACTGTGAGATGTATATGAAGACAACCTTGTGGCTTGTTCCAATGACATGTATGATGAAAAACTTTAGGACACACTGTCTAACTTCTTCCAACTAAACTATCAAATACACATCACATTTTTATGCCCAGATACTTAGTTTTTTTCCATTTTTAATACCCCATAAAAGGCATCCATTCAGAACAGCAATAAAACAGTAAAGAGATGAAAAGCCATGGCAAATATATGGTGTAAACAGTCATGAATTTTCACATAATAAGTAAAAGGAAAGTATAAATTAGATTTTAGTGCCACAAAACTTAAGTTAATATGTAGTTGCCTACTTTTATTTACATGGATTACCAGGCTTAATCAAGGGTTTTGCATGTACACACACACACACACACATGCACGCACACAAAATAATTATTCCTCAGTGGAAAAGTAACAGCTTTATCTCTTGTGCACTCATTTTTTTGAGTACACTGCCACGCTGGTAGCATAGTTTAATAGGAACTTATAAAATAAACTCAGTGAGTTAACCAGCTCCCACATGCACATAAAAAAGTCCTGTGGATATAGAGAGCAATTGACTTTTACCTGCCTTCTCTGGAGGAAGAGGGAGGATAGGGATGACTTTCCACAAATATCACCTCCCTTCTAATGTTCCTCTTTCTCTGGGTGCTTCTACGAAAGATACGGAGGAATGAACCAGGGAAACTTAGAGTAGTTTGCAGTTTTGGCAAAGAGAGCGTTATCTGCCCACAGAGTGGAAGCGATAATGGATTTTCACTGTGTACCATGCCTGCTAAGATCACACTGTACCAGGCATTGCCTCACCTACATTTACTGTGTTGTTATTTCACTGTGTCTCCATCTAGTCTGTAGGTAGGTTTGTTTAGTAAATGCTAAATGAGGTCTTTCCATGGTTCAGGATGCAGAGACGCGCTTTGAGGATCAGATCAGTAAACTTGTGCTGGAGAAACAGGAGCTGGAGTGGAACAAGGTACGGCTGGGCCTTGCTGGCTTTACAGCAGCATCTTTAATATCTATATTTTGGTCTTTAGATGGGTGGACATTCACAAAATATCATAAGTAATCATATTCTTCATATTATTTGAAGCTGTATTACTTTGTCTTTTCCTGTGTTACAGGAATCCCTACAAAATCAAATTGAAACAATTACGAACCTGCACACAGAGTCACTCACCAATGTTAAGAAGCAGGTACGTTTTTATGGTTACATTTTCATATCTAAACACGATGTTTTAGGATGCATTAAAACCGTCTGAACAGTTTATTTTCTCTTCTCAAGTTTCAGGCCAAAATCAGACACGTTGAGGAGGAGAAGGTACAAGGAGCATTCACATTCACTCATCTCAGTTGCACAATCTCAGCCCTTCTTTTTTGAGTATGTATTGCTTTTTTGACAATAATGATATAACATTTCAGGGGAAATACCAGGTCAGTGCTGAGTTAAAGGACAAGGAGATAAACACCTTAAAAGAAGAGCTGAGGTCACTACAGGTACCTGGACATACAACACTCACAACCTTCTCTCTCTTTATATCTAGTGCTGGCCAAAAGTCTGATACAAATAGAGTTTACACTGGTGCGTACTGCCTAGAGGACATAGCCAGTGAAAGCAGATGAAAGTTTTCACCTTCTCCAGCCCCCGCTGCCTTTGAAATGCTACCAAACTAGCTGACAGTCATATACACGAAAGCTTTACAACAGTAAATAGTGTTAAAATGTCACCTCAGTGCCGTGTGACAAAGTTTTGCTTGCTTTAATTTAACCAACTGCCACATCGTTTCCCCTCAAGGCTTACCACAGATCTGTGTGCTGTTCTGGGACCATTCTGTATAACAACAACATCTATACCCACACAAGCTCAAATCGCCGTGGCTGATGGTGATACTAGCTCTCATAGAAGCTCACTACCTTTTAGCACTTCCTGCACATGCAGAACTTCATCTTAGTGCCTGTTAGCCTGTGGATATTCAAGAAATATATATGTCCTATAAGGACAATAATATGGACAATAGCAGAAATAAAAGTTATTTTTATTTCTGCTACTGTCCTGTCATTATACAATGTATGGGAGTTTTGTGTATTTACGGTTTTAAAAAAAACAAAAAAAACTTGAAGTTTCAACACACTTATCACAATAAGCAAATGGAGCTTATTTATTTTGGGGGGATAATTAAGCATATTTAATTTCCCCCTCGATACCAACATATCATGTTAGTGTGTTAGTGTGACCTGCAGTCTTGTGGCCTCAAAGGTCTGCAACATGAAATACAGGAAAACTCAAAGCATTCAATATAGTCAATGCATTTAGTGGTCTGTGCCCGTTATATACCAAGGGCAAACAAACACTTGAACATCCCAGTACTGTCTCTGTCAGACACACACACACCAGCACTCCCACTCACCCCATCACATCTTTCTGTCTTCTCTTCTTTCTCTCATTCCTCCTTTAAAATCAGAAAAAAAAGATTTTTAACATGAAACAGTTAAAAGTGATGAGTAAATGATGACAAGTCATTCCCAACCAGAGTCTAGAGTCTGAAGTGTAGGGCGCTGATGCATAGACCTGACCCAGTCTGGCTCCCAGAGTGTTTGTCTTTAGGCTTGACAACACAGAGGTGATATACAGCCGTCCCCATGGTCCAGCGCACTTTAACATCCCAGCCGTGTTACAGAGACAATAGAGCCTGTTTTTGATATTCTATCTGGGAGACACTGACTGTGGTGTTTGGCTACAGTGAGGCCCAGTTGTGTTCAATCTTGTGGCACGGTCTGGTGGATTTCCTTAATTTAACACATTTCCACGTCATTGGCAGTTAGGATTGAAGTGATTTAATTGCTCTACCTTGATGAACTGCTAAATTACAAATCTAAGCTCCATTGGAACAGTACGGTTCAAAACATCCATAATTAAATCCAAATAATTCATAATTGCAATTAGTTAATAAACAACCAGGCTAATGAATACACATATTAATATACTATATGTAAAATAAAGGTAGTGACCCTTTTGATCGTCCTTACTTCAACATGCTGCAACATTTTTAGAAGATCATTTAATTCTTGTGGACATGAGGTGTGTTTTAAAAAAGTTGTATTGTTATTGTAAAATTAACAAGATGCAGCTTTGTTTTCTTCTCTCAAATAATTAGTTGTGTTTGTAAGCAGGCCGACAGATGTAGACAGCACGTCTCAATCTTAGTATTTTAAGCTAACCCCTTAATATATTAAACAATAACCTTGACAACCTACATCACTGGCTTCATATGATGAAATAATATTTACCCTTTTTGTGTTGTTTTATTTGATTAATCATCAGAGGAGGTAATTAAAAATGTCATGAGAATTAAACTAAACAAAAAAATGACAAAAATCTGAAAAAAAAGTTTAATTATTTTTCTCCCTAAATCATAAATCAACTTGCGACCCATTAAAAATTATCTGTTGTCCTCCCTGGGGCTCTGGATCCTCAGAATAAGAACCCTACTGATACTGGTTAATGAAGTGCTGGTTGTGTAATAAATTGTCCCAAAAATCTGACAACCTCAAGGGAACCTGTGAAAGTAGGTTTCAGCACACTTGACAGCCAACCTCGAGACAATATATACAGTTATCACAAAGCTATTACAGAAGTTTCAATATCTGTAGGCTGCTACATGATGTACGCAAACAGAAGAGGTTGTTAACAGAAATAAATTTCAACTTTTATATCACATTAAACATCTCATCATTTCAGCTTCTCCAGTTTGAGGATTTGATGATTTGGTTGTTGTTGATTCTGTTTTATAGCTTTGTTACTTAAATATCAAAACTAAACATGGCGTTTGGGCTGTTTGAAACTATGGTGGATGATGTGCACTGTTTAATAAATAAAATGATTAATTGATTAATCAAAAAAAATAATAGACAGATTATTCAGTAGTGAAGACAGTTATTCATTTTAGCCTCACATCAATATACAGTGAGCACATTGTATCAAATCTACTATTTACATTTGTACATGGTACATATTTATATACAAATCATAAATATTTACAATAAATTGTGTATATTGTATTTTATAACCTTATAATACAAACATTTATAATAAATATTTGTATTCAAGATTTAGAAATATGGCTAATAATAAATTGTTGTACTGATACTGATATCGTACTGATATGTCTATGTCATATTGATCAATATAGCTTAGTTAAAGTTACAGTGTTGAAAAAACAATCTCACTGTATGGTGTTTTGTATTTTTCAATTGAAGAATTTTAGATGTTCAAATTGTCTTTTTTTCACCGAGGACTCAACATGGATTATTTCAGTTCATCAGTGTTGCTTTGAAATCTGAGATTCAAAGTTCAAATTTAATTCTTGACCTTGAAAAACAGCAGCTGACAAATCGGTCTGATCTCAAGGTCGGTTAAGTAAATGTTTTTTGTATATGTTGTATGTATCATCCTGGGTCACTGTGAAGGAAATTCAGTCTCTGATAGTTGTAACATCATTAAAATTTTTTGGGATCCTGAGGAAAAAGGGTGGAAAACTCTCACTCAGTTCACACAAGTAAGCCACGCTGCTCTGCTCATCCGTATATAAACCCTTTATCTTTTTTGATTTTCTTTTACTGCTGTTTTACAGTTGCTGAAGTACAACTTGGAGAACAAATCAAACGAGCTGGTAAGGAAGGATTTTCCACTTGTACAAACTGTTGACAGAGGATTGGTGGGAGTGAGAAAAATTAAAAGGGGAGGATGAGGGAATGGTGCTAAGGAGGGACGAGTTTGGAGGGAAGAGCTCATCAGGAGTAACAGAGGGAGTGTGTGACACTTTGAACTGCCAGCACAGCAGAGAAAATATCTCTATTAAAATATTTTATAACTGAGCCTTGCTTGGTTTAACCTTCTTCACATAACAGTGGCTCAGCAGAGTGAGAGGGAGTCGAAGAGAGCGGGTGTATTGGAGAGAGGGAGAGGAGGGAGGGAGAATGAGAGTAAAATGAGTGAGCGGGAAAACGAGAGAGAAAAATCTGCTCAGCTTGATACAGACAATCAAACTAAAATGACAGTTTTAAGAGCGATAAAGCGCTCTGAGGCATAAGCTGAGCTGATTCCTTCATCCCACTGAAGAAGACAGACACTAGCTGTGTTAAACCATGATCCTCTGCGCCACTTTACAGCTGTTTCCACTGTAGTATTCCCTGTCGGACAAAATGCATGGAACATGGAACATTTGGCTAGAGCCAGCAGCTAATTAGCTTAGCTTGAGATGAAGACTGGTAGCAGGAGTAAACTGCTACATTTCTTCTCACTTATTTACATGCTATGTCTTGTTGGTGTAATGTATGTATATAAAAACCAAAGTGTGAAAACCAAAGTTTGGCTTTTGAGGCCATTTCTTGGCCACGAGAGGTGACTTCCTAGAGTTTTGTTGTCATTTTAGTTTGTGGCAACAAACTTTCTAAAGAGACAGGCTCCCTGTTTTTACTCTTAACACTGAGCTAAGCTCACCGGTTGTTAACTGTAGCTTCTCATTTATCGGACAGACATGAGGATCAATCTTCTCTGGTAACATGTGGCAAGACAGTGAATAATCATATTTCCCAAAATGTCAAACTACTGCTATAAGAAAAAGAAACACAGTTAAGATGTTCTTACTGTTTATCCTAATTCTTCTGTATTAATTGATTGATTGATTATTGTAACATTGAGCTACACATACAATACTGTACCGTAAACACATCTCAGAGTCAGAATAAGGTTTTCACATACGAGAAATATGCTTTATTGATGCATAATTTTAAAAATATATTACAAAGAAAAAATATAAAGAAAGATAAAGCAAAAGCAAGCACTGCAAGTCAGGTGGCTTGAAAAATTATTTCTCAATAATATATTTACAATAAAATTGTGAAAACTGTGAAAAAAATATTTAAAAAATATAAAAATAATATGAATATGTACAACGTGCTGTAGGAATCAGAGTAAAATGATGTCTAGTACAGGGTTATATCTTATTTCTTTGTCTGTTTTAACTATTCCCTCTCAACAGGAACAGAAACTAACCTTGCAGAGCAGGTCAAAGGACAGCCACTTGAACCAGCTGGGGGAGGTGGAGAAACGATTCAGTGCTCTGTCCAGGCAGTGTGCCATGGTCAAGCAGGCCCATGAGAAGCTAGAGCAAAATGGTGATGGATGGATGGATACAGAGAAAGGCAGATAAAGCCTATAGATGTTCCTCCTGTATTAATGGCTGTATGTTCACAAATGTAACTGCTGCAAAGACACAGTTTGCTTCATGTCAAACACACCTGCCCTAACAATGGTCTACACAAATCAGGGAACCTACAGTATATCAGTATGTGCTACTGAATGTTACAGAGAGAGTGTGCAGAGTATTTACTTTATTACATCTTACCAGAAGAGGCCCTGTTTTGCTCTAGAACAGCCTGAATTATTTAGAGTATGAGTGTAACAAGGTGCTGGAAACAGTTTGCAGAGATCTCTGCCTGTGCAAACTTGATACAGTAGTGTGAGTCAGCTTTGGCATAATTTTCAACAGCACATTATTTCCCGCAAATGTCCAGTTTCACTTCATCCCAAAGTTGTTATTTTGTGGTTGAGATCTGGGTAATGAACAAAGGTCACTGTCATGCTCCTCCGGGATATTTTGATAAAGAGTAGACTGTGACTGTGAATTGATCTCCCAGGTCAGCAACAAGGTCTAGTGTCAATGAGCTAAGAAAACAGTCATTCAACACTGACACCAGCAGTTTGTCCCTTTATCATCAGGCAGGACTGATTCACAGATCCACCGGTGACAGTAAATAGGAATCCTGCTGTTTTGACATTTTGCTTCCATTGACCACCAATTCTTACAGTTGAAGAGGCGATGAGAATCAATAAGAAACTGACTTCTGCAAATGAAAAACAAGAAGCAACCATTGTGTCACTGAAGAAGGTTTGTGGAAAACTGTAATGTTACATTTTCAGAGTTTTAGCATCGACTTGGTACCAACTGCATGGGCCACAGTCGTCAGGATACTGTGGCCTCCTCATAATTCTGTCCTTTTGAAATGTTTGAATGTGTCTTTACCAGGAGTTGGACGAAGTAAGTAACAAGCTGATCAAAGACAAGATGACATCAGTCAGACACGACAAGAGCCACAGTCATACAGGCAAACAGCAGCACATACAGAGGCTGCACCAGAAACTGAACATGGTAAATGACAATCAGCAAATACATATTTAATATCATACATTTATATATGCTAGCCATTAAAACTAGTTGTTACTTATCTCCATCACACTGTCTAAAAGTTGATAATTCATTATTTTTTACACATTTAGGAAACTGAAATGAACATGAAACTGAGGGAGGAAAATGTAGCTGTAAGAGCAGAAAAGCAGGTAAAGAAAAATAGAAAATATGAAGGAAAACATATTTGACCACTACCTGAATCTATTTTGTGAGTGTGGATGATGTCTTGCTTTGTCTTTTGAAGAAAACTGCATTTCACTTTTTATGATTACAAAGTGCAAATAAGCTAAAATGAAGCTGGTTGGTAACTGTAATGTGATATGCGTGGATATCTACATTGTATTGTGAGTTTGTATGTGTGTGTTTGTTTAGGAGGTGATGAGGTCTCTGCAGCACACACAGCAGCTGTTGTTGAGTCAGACACAGACAGTTAACAGACTAGAGCTGGAGCTGCAGACACAGAGAGAGCAGTACCAGGTCAGAGTCTGTGGGTTTGTTCATGTTGTAGCTCAGACACATCACCATAGACCTACTCATCCCTGTGCCTTCATTCATCATCTGGCATGAGATTATAAACTGAATATGAACAGGAAACACAAACATTTTATGAAACACAACAACAAACACAAATTCAAACATTTGGAAAAAAAAAATTACAAATTGGAAAACATAACAAAACTAAATCACAACAGCATTAACAAAGTAGCAAACACAACATGTCAGAAAACAGACAAAAACAGAAAACTCAACACTATATGTTGTTGAATTTATAGTTTTTTAGTTTTTTTCTGTTTTCTGAAATGTTGTGTTTTCTGTGTTCTTGTGTTTTATCTAGTACAACTGTAACAAAAGAGCTAAAGAGGAGATATCGAACCAGAACACCAGAAACTTTATGCAACTCTTACTAAATCATGAGAAGTCATAAAAAGACTGTTAAACCAGAGCCGCAGTGGACTCATACATGTTCATCTGATTTACTGACAAACGCAGTGGCTACAGTGAGTTTCAATGACTTTTACCTATTGGCAAAGAGATATCACTTCCATTTTAGTATCATTCTAATTGATTAGAAATATTTTAAGCTTTAAATGGTCCAGCACTACTTGCCTTGCTTGTTTTAACGGCACACCTCTGGTCAAAAGTAATTTCATGTAAAAATATATAGTTAAATTGTAATTATTTAC
Organism: Trachinotus anak; assembly: GCF_046630095.1. Classification (NCBI taxonomy): domain Eukaryota; kingdom Metazoa; phylum Chordata; class Actinopteri; order Carangiformes; family Carangidae; genus Trachinotus; species Trachinotus anak. Next base: position 22,041,185 of record NW_027273853.1, on the reverse strand, counting down.
ATTTTGTTGTTTGACATGGATGTACACTACCTCTCAAAAGTATTAGAGCCGTTCAAATCCAGTGAATAACCATAAATGGTACAAAGATAAGTGCTAAACTGCCCAAGGTAAAAAAAAAAACAAAAGTTTAGGTCACCAAAAACTGAAAGATCCTGTAATTTCCATACAAGACAGACCTTTTTCAAGGATTAATAAATTGAAAGTGCCTCATCAGCACTTCTGAGATATGTCTTAATTTTAATCTGACAAACTGCTTCTAGAGGTCTTACTTCTTGACTTGCTCTCTGTTTAACTCTCTTGGGTGTTCATATCCACCAGTGTTTATTTACTTTTTTTAAATGATGTAATCAAATGTATTGAATGATAGGAAATGTGATATAAATCTCCAGGTAAAACCCTGCACCACCTTCAGCACTGGTCTCACACAGATCAGGAATTTTTCAGGCTCCATTTAAATGATTATAGAATGAATTTACACAAGGACAGAAATAAATGACGACCATCATATCTTCTCATAAATGTGATGAATGTGATGTTGTTTATCACAACATGTACATTAGTGAATATGTACATTAGTGCATATGGTCCCCTCCGCAACTGAATGATAGTTAGTGTGTTTATTCTCCATTTATGGCTTTGCAGTTTATTATTCTTTTTCCCTCTCACTGTACCCCCTTCTTCTTTTTAATCCGTCCATTCATTCATTAAATTATTAAAATCAGGATTAAAATGTCACAAGCCAACTGATTTGTATTAGAAAGGAGCCCTCTCTCTCCCTTCCCTGTTTAAGACCCTCTGTTCACGTTAAATAAACACATAAAAATTTAGTATTGTATTAAAAATCCTATGGGTGATTAATTTTACTGCAGGCCCTTAAGCAGGAACACGAGGTGATGCGAGACAAAAGCAAGGCAATGGAAGACAAGGTGGTCCAACTGATGGAAAGCTACGCTGCATCCAAGACCAGCTGGGACAAAGAGGTAGAAGAAAAACTAGTGATACTAGGTGTACTGGTGTCATTTCTGTTCACAGAAAGCTTTAGTCAGGTCAAATTGTAATGTCAAAAAAAGAATCGTGACTTATTGTTGTTTGTCACACTGAAACATCTTAGTGTGTGTGTTTGTGTGTTTGTGTTAAACAGAAGAAATCATTTCTGGATTGCATCAAGAGTGAGCAGCAAGACCTTCAAGCAGTGAGAGAAGCTTATGATGAGCTTCATAAGAAACACACTGAACTATCTTCACTGGCCAAAGCACAGGCACAGCACATATTAGAATTAGAGGTACACACACACACACACACACACACACACGTATAGCCTGCATACAACTGAAACACACAGGCGTCAGTGGTGTCATCACAAATAGATGTCTGTTTCAGTCACATTTTAACTTTTACTAGTTGTTAACTAATGTATTGGGCCATAGAATTGAATTACAATATATGTTATTACTGGAAAGCCTTTGGAAAGCTTACTGGGTAATTAAGAGCCAATTAAAACAACTTAATTACAAACAGTCACAAACACAAACAATACTGCATGACAACACTAAGGGAACACAACAGCAACTTATTCTGGTTATTTACACACAACACTGGGAAAAACTCAGGTCCTTACTACTATTTTGGACTGAGATCGCCTTGTGTGCAGGGTATGTGTATGTAACTCAGGAGTGTCCAGAATTTGTTTCTTGCCTGTCCTCTCTGCCTGCTGCTCTGTTGGCTGTATCATTTTATATTATATTTTATTATACTAAAGCCTAATCCCTTTGAGTAAAGGGAGACACAGAGCTTTTTCTGCTTGCTTTTTTTCCGTCCATGCACTGTAGTGTGAGTTATTGAGTAAGTTAGGCCACAGCTAAAACACAGATACAGAGGTGAAATAAAAGTAATGGTGGATACTAAGGATGTGACATTTAAATTTTTCTCCACACAGATGAGAAACAGTAGTCAGAGCCTCAGTGTTACTACCCACCATCCTAATGAACCCATCTTTGGCTCTGAGCTGTCTGGCTTTGGCAGTCTGCAACACTTGTCCTCCTCTCAGACCAGAAACCCAGACTGTCCTGAGGACGCAGGAGTTGTGACTAAGCTGGATGCCACTGGAGCAACTGGAGGTCAGCCAGCTAAATATAAACACACAGTAGAGAAACATGTTTTATCACTTGTCCTATTATGAGAGGTCTGCATTTTATTTTATGTCATTTTTGTGACCAGTGTATATTAATTTAACAAGCAGCTGAAAAACATTTTATTTTCTGAACATGTATGTTGTTTTCTTTCTCAGGACAAGAAGCCCTAAACCACCAGCAGCAATATTTGAACCTGTTCACTTGCTCACTTATCACCAACAACCTTTTCAGCCCCTGCAGTCAGTCTGGAACAACAGGAAACGACACCAATACATTGAACAAATACACAAAGACCTGTAAGACTAGTGAGAGTGATCCTGATGTAGTTACAGATTCAATGTATACTACTTTGTCTGATGAGAATCTCTTGATTAGCAAAGGTAGCTGTGTGAGTCGCACTTCATCTGTATCAAGCACTGACCACAGGTCTATCAGCGGATCTGTAGGTTTACTGAGTGAAAACAAAAATGAAGGAGGGAACAGAGGAATGAGAGAGGAAAAACATGGAGGGAGGGATGATGGGAGACAAGAAAAGAACAACAGGAAAGAAGAGGAAAGAAATCCACAGCCGCAGTGGAACAGCGAAGAGGTCCAAGGAGAAGATGTAAAGGAGGGAGGAAGGACTGGAGAGAAGAGAGGAACGCTCACAGCCCAAACAGCAGATACAGCAGACAGACGTGAGGATAGCCAGAGGTCAGGAGAGGATGCAGGGGACACCAGAAACCCTGAAACAGAAACAAGAGATAGAGCAGAAAGAGGAGAGACAGCAATGGACACATCAGAAACACAGATACTGACCCAGACGACTATCGAGAAGAGCAACAAACTGCAGGTCATTGACTTCACAGACACGGAGTCACTTTGTGAGCTGTCAGACTGCTCTCAAAGTCTTGCTCAGAAAGTCACTGAGAAGGATCCTGACTCCAGCCATGTGAGCAAAGAAGGACAGGTGCTCCACACCCTCAGTTCTGATGGCAGTCAAAGTGTCAATCACCCCATCACTAAAGTGCCAAACTTGTGTCATGATGACATCCAAACTCAAGATGCGGAGCCGCTTTTGCCTCTGTCAAGTCAAATTCATCAAGTTTCTGAGAAAACCACAGAGGAGAAGCCAACAGAGAAATCAGCAGCTGATTTCCTCACTGAACTTTCAGAACCTTTGAGTCCATCAAATGTGGTACCATTACCTGCTCAAACAAATGGTGTTGTCAGTTTCCAAGAGTTGGAGACAACTACAGCACAAACAGTAGCTAATAAACCTTCTGACTTTTTCAGCAACATGGAGCAAACAGATGAAATGTGTGATGAACATGTGAGTGAAGAATGTGTTGAATTGGTGAAACCTCAAAGTCAGGACATGTCAGAGCAGGAGAACAGACAGCTCGAGAGTCTGGTAACTGATGATGATGATGATGATGATGGTGATTCTAGTGCATATAAGAAAATCCAGGGTCAATCAAATATGGACACACAGGAAAACAATGATGACGAGACTGTCCAGGATCCTGAAGAAAAATCTAAGTTGAAGGATGTGTGTGTTGGTATCACGATGGACTCTGTAGACCCTGAACCTGAGGTGGAGTCTGGCAGCTGTCAGGACCAGATGAACAGTGACAAAATAGATTTTGCAAGTGCTGCAAAGACCCATAAAAGTGAAACTTATTTGAAGCCGTCTGTCCACCCAACTGGACCCACATCGTCATTTGGTCTGCATCAGTTTGTTCAGGTACTACAATCAAACAACTGAAGCATTACCATTCAGAGGCCGTCAATAGAGCCTTGTAGGATAACTGTTTTTCTAATTTCTTGGGCTATTTTGTGCAGATGCATCAAGTCTTGCAAGCCATACATTTAATTGAGTGCACAGAACAAATTGCAGGCTTTAATTAAGTTCTACACTCTGCAAATAAGTTGTTTAGATAATTCCGGTAAACTGGGTGATCTGCAGTTGTTTCTTCAGCTGTTGTTCATGCAGTGTTAGTAATAGAAATATTGTCCAAATCTGTGAAAACAAAATCCAGGGTTCTTTTATATGAGTTTAATTAGTGAACTGAGACATTCATGCACAAAGCAGTCTTACTTTTGGACGTATAATCAGTGCTCTTACAGTAGTACCTTTGTCTTTTGAAAACATTGGTGCCTTTTCAGGGATCTGAGCAAAATACAAGTGGGTCTGGTGGACGATTCAGACATCCTCCTGGCCTGTTCGCCAAAAGCAAGCACAGCAAAGGTGATGGTTGTGTCTATATGACCCATTCAGTAAAAAAAAAAGTGTTATGCAATTATGGAACATTGTAGTTCAGCTCTGTTGCTCCACTGGGAGCCTCTTATATAGTGAACTCATTGTACATCTGTGTTTCATACCATCACCAATAATCATTCATTCTTACCTTCTCGCTGTTCTTGCCATCTCACCTCATTCCTCTCAGTCCCCTTGGTGATTACCAGGGCGTCAGATCTGTTGAATGCCTCCAGTGTCTCTGGGAATGCAGCTTCGTCGACGAGACACCAGCAGGGAGAGTGGAAAGCTTTGGGGGAGACCTGCAGAGAGATAACAGCAGCTCATATGGTCAGTTACACAATCTCTTAAGCCACTCTGAGGACGAATTGTCTCTGAGTGGTCCACACTCTTAAGGACAACACCTACATGCAACAAAGGCTACTTTAAAACTGATTCCACAGCACTGATGATTTACTCTCTCTCACATATCATGCAGGGTATTAATGATTCCTCATTGTGTGATGTCAACTTAAAGCTATGTGGAAATTTTAATTCCAACTGTTGAGGGTCATGTCCAAGCATCATCACAGTGAAACCACAACACTGATCTGTTTTACGACTTGATGTTGTACAGCAGGAAATGGCCACAGTGTGATGTTCACACATAAACATATGACCCACCTCAGAAAGTTAGAATGAAAATATTTTCTTTATCAAATCATTTGGTGTGAGGTCATTTTATGTTTCACAGATTCTGACCGCCATCATTTTATAAAATGTGTCTGAGTGGACCTCAGGGGAAATTTGTACTAAAGCTTTACGAATGTGTCTTTTACATCAAAATGACACTTCCTCATAAAGAACTGGACAGTACACTGCTTTTTCAACATTTTTGTGATCCAGAAAGCTCAGAATGTAAGAGCAGGCTAATATTAGCTCAGGCCAACACATTCAACACAACGAACAGAATATCTTGAGAAGTATAAAACTTTGACAAATGTTAAGTCAGGTGTTGAGTGAGAGGATGAAGCTGATGTATGTTGAACTCATGGACAGCCAGACAGACAAAGAATGAATGACCTGTGGAGGAAAATCTAGCTAATGATGCTTGGGTACCTCTCCTCTCTCACTTACTCAGTCTTTATCCATCTCCTCACTCTCTCGCTTCCTCTCTCACTTCATCATCTGTCGCTCACTCACTTTCTCCTCTCTATTGCAAGTTCTCTCTTTTTCATTCTCTGTTTCACTGTTTCTCTCTCACACGCTCTCATTCTCTCCTTTGTCACCATCACCACAAACTGTCACTCTGAGTTTTATAAGATCCAGGTGCTGGCAATTGAGGGAGATAGAGTGCAACATGCATTGAGTATGAGGAAAAAAAACTGGCCTGATAGTTTAAAAAACTGTAGTGAAGGCCAAAGCTTTCATTTTCTGCAGACTCTGAACATTGGGAATGTCACACAGAGTTCAGCCTGGGCCTGGCTACTTTCTCCGGGCTGGATACTGTTACATATCATTGCCACTGGTTATTGTCTGCCCTGCATTTGTTTATTGCTTCATGTCATTTTTATTAGAAATGTTCAGTTTCTATAGGAGGGACTGAGTATTGAGAAAGAATTGAAAATGCTTTTTCCTTACAGGCTTAATAATTTATTAAAGGCAAACTCTACTGTTTCACTGTAGATGTTTGAGTTCTGCTACTCGGTGTTATTTTCATGTAGGAGAGCAGAGCATCTCTGTCGATCAGTTCTTTTCCAGTCTCTACCTCCTCCAGCACAGTCAGCGAACTGTCATGGCAGGCCACTCCAGGGTAAGTCTCCTCCATTCATGCCTGTATATAAAGGGTGTCCCCGTCTATGAACCAGAATATATGTTTTTACCTTAAAGTGACAGTTTTCCCCAAAATGGAAACTCACTTTCCAACAGATTCAAACTGTTCAAGACTTTGATATGCAAAAATATGTGATTATTTTGTCAGATAGTGTGATTGCATTAAGAGTCATGATTTCACTTGGAATGGTAATTCTTTCAGTTTACTTTCACTGAAAAAAAAAAAAATTATGATGTGATTTTTATTGGATCATGTACCAAACAAGCATGTTTCCTTATATCTGGAGAATATGATTTGGAGGCTCGTGGCATCTCTGTAGCACCGCAATGGTTTATTTATGGTCTGTTATGACACATTTTACCTTTATGAAAAGCTCCTGCAATTTGGATATTGCACTTGGGCATATTGCGATTTTGATAGTATTTTGATTACTTGTGCAGCCCTAAGCCTCATGTATTTTCTGCTTGCACTACAGTGCCAACTACTAGTCTACTAGACCACTAATTTGGTGGTCATTCAAACAATCTGCAGTTTTTATTTTGAAATTTGAGGAGAAACCTATCTGAAAGCTAAAATCCCTAGCTTCACACATTGCCAGGAAGAGGTTACTTGAAATGATTTCAAACTACAGAGGTTGCAGATCATCTAAAGTTGGCCTTGTGATGTTGTTTCATATCATGATACACACACTTTTATCTGACACTAAAGTAACTTTAGATGATAGAGGTTTTGCAATTTTTAAGTATTTCATTTACAGTTATATTTATGCACAACAGAAAAGCGGTGTTGTGAGCACATAGCCAGCTGCTACTGCCCTCTACCCAGAGCAGTGAGAGTGAGAAAAGCGTTCAGTTTTAACTCCCTATTTGAACATAATATGAAGGTGATTTCATTATGCTTCATAACAAGAGTCTATTCCCAAGAGCGCTATCATTGGAAGTCATGGTATAATTGCTAATGTTAGTCTCTCCTTTCTCTAGATGTAGCAGAGCTCCTACCTCAGCTGCAGGTCCTGTTTCAGATTTTGACTGGGAGCCCTGCTGCTCTCAGGAGAGGGAAGATCAGCAGTCATCATTCAGGGCACAGATCTCCAAAATTGAACAGTTTCTCAGCACAGAGAGACTCCGTATGCCCAAAAGACGAAGAATTGACAACTAAACCACCAAACTTACTGTTGTACTGAGGGATGCAATGTGGGACAGTGACAGCATAGATTATATAGATTAGTGTGTTTTATTTGCAAAGTTGCCTGTTGACATTAGTGTAACAAATGAAAATGCTCTGTACATTTGTTGTTTTGATATTGTCATTGTGTATTTGTGGGTAAGCAAAAGAAGAGGGTATTGATTATTTCAATTCTGTTAATATATCTACGTTGCTATAATTATAAGATTTAGTTTTAACATGCAGTTCATGGTTAAAAAGCAGTGTTTGCATGTATGCGTTATCATACTGTATATCTAAAAATAAAACATTTGGCTTTACTTTTTATTTGCTCTATGAACTTACATTGGTTGTTGGTTTACAGTTTTCCAAATAATCAATATAAAAGACATTAGACAGAATTGTGTTATCACGTATCAGTAAATTTGATTATAACCCTAATGTGTCCCTTCCTTCACTGACCAGAGCGACACAACGTGACACAAAAAAACCCTTTAAATCACTGACTGTCCTTTATAGTCAGGGACAAATTTATTGAAACAACAAAACAGTCTGTGTTACATTTGGTTTATTGGAATCGTATTCAGAGTATGTCATGCATTTCACAGTAAAAAGCCAAGTAAATGAACAGCCAAGGCCAGACACTGTTGCCAGTTAAAAAGGCACGTCACAGTTAACATGCTAATTAACATTAATTAGTTTCATGCCAATCAGGGTTGCATGTCTCAGAGGAGCTCTAATTGTGAGGCACCTTTGGTCGACACCGTGTTGTTTGTGTTGCTGCTGCTGCTGTTGTTGGGGCAATTACAACTTGGGACACAACTGGTTATACTCTGTTAACACCTATTAACATAAATTAAAAGAAAACAATTAGCACAAACCCCTTAACCCTAATTAACAAAAAACCCAATTAGCGAACACACAGCCCAATTAACAGACTAACAAGCTTCTCATTAACTTTATGTTCCCTGGGAGGACGATGGAGGAAACAACATATGGCTCCATGTGAGCATGAAGCAGCTGCTTGGCTCCTCATTAGCTACATTTGTACTTTAGCACATATCTGATGTACTGTAATACTCTTTCCTGGAAGAACAATATGGTGTATAAGAGGTTTGGTTAAGTAAGCATTTCTCAAAGGCAGAGCTTCAGTAGAGGCAGAAATGGCCTTGTAACAGGTTGTATGAGTGAGAGGGATGACAGTAAATTTAGCGTCTCTCCAGTCAGACTATCCCGCAAACTGATCTGCTCTAAGCTCAATCAGATATGTATTACTGCAAACTCAATGAGCAAATACACAGCTTTTCAGCCATCAAAAATAATAAAATATTATTCTTATAGTATGAAATCCTTCTATTTAAGGTCAGGAAGTTAGCTGGTTTGCTAAGTTTAAAAGCTGTATGATAGACTGTTAGCTTTGTCACAAGAGGTCTAAAAATGCAGCAAACTGAAGGGTCATCTTCAGTGTGACTTTACTGTAAAATGAGCCATGCAGTGCACTATGTTGTGAGCTTTGACTGGCAGCATTGGATGCTCATGTGGCTTCATTTGAATCTTGTTTGATAGCAACTGTGCCAGGCTTCCTCATATTAGCTACTTTTCCTCAGTGGCCCTCAGTCCTGTTCACCTGCAGCGGTAGAAGGTTTCATTTGTTTTCATTTGGCAGTGACAACACCACTGTAAAGGAGAAGGTCACCTTGAGGACTAAAAGGAAGATCACTGTAGCCTTTGTGGTGGTTCCCCCTTCAGCTGTGGCGTTTGTCATTTGCTTTGTTCCCACCTGAACTGTGGCAGAAAATCGACTGTATATAACTTTATCAGAGAACAGAGCTGTCATATGTTGGAAGGTCTTAATTTAAAATCTGACATTTTTTGTAAACATAAAATGGTTAAGGTGGAAGTAAGATAATAAACTGTTGTTCTTTAGCTGGGCCTGTTGGAGTATGGAAGTCAATTGAAATGCTTTTGTAAAAGAAAGACCAAACTAATTTCACCATTTAAAAAAAAATTATTTGGTAAATCTTCAAAAAACAGGGAAGTTTCTGTCTTGTAATTCTGCTCACGTACTAAAATTAACAGCGTGGTGGCACAAGGTCTAAGCTGGGTCCATCTTACTACACTTACTGATAATGAATACGCCTGAATGTTAATGCGCTCATAAAGAAATCTGGAGCGTTTGAGTGGCTGTGCCCACCGCTGCTGACCCTTATCCTTATTGGGAGGAAGGGAGGGGAGGGGAGGAGAGGTGTGGGAGGGGGTGGAATATAGAGGAGTTAATTTTAATACACTCACGCGTACACATTTGGTTTCTCTCTCACATACAGTGTCGGTCTTTTCCCTCTCTCACACACACACACACACACACACAGCCTGGGTTATGAAGTGCTGCCTTTTTGAAACAGTCAATTACCCTCTGGCAAGGGAGGATACCTGCTGTTAATTACTGCTCAGTGTTTTATATGGAGAGTAAATAAAGAGACCGCTGACATTCACATTCCATCAATGTGTCCCCCAGCACATAGTGTATTGGTCGTGTGTGTTATTTGATGTTGAAATAACCCCTCAGAGGTGGGCACCATGGGAAAAAACACTGTAGATAAGATGTATGCACATTTATATTATTATTCTGTATGTCTCTATTACCTGCTGTATTAATTACTTTATTTCTACAAAATAATAGAATGGGCTAAATGTGTATGTCATTGGGCACTTTTATTTTTTTATTTTGTGTGGTAGGCTACATATATGTGTTTGTTTCCATTTCATTTCCCTTTCATGTAAATCTCAACAGATTAACATTGCACTGATAACACCTACTTAGCAACCGGGAAGACACAATACAGCGCAGTGCATGCACACATACACAGACACACACACACAACCACAACAGTTACGGCTCAAATCCAGAGGCCTGTACAGTAAAACCACAGTCACAAGTTTGAATTCAGTCCTGATTTACTGCCCCATTTTATTGAATTTCTGTACACCAGAAAGGAGGAAAGTAATATATTTGCCAATCATGCAGCTAAATGGGTCTCACCACTAAACATTGTTGAATATCCCAGGGTTATGGGGCCATGTTTTGTCATATTATCCCTCTTTGCCTCAAAAGCCATCACAGTAAATCTGACCGGGAAGTCGTATTAAACGGTGCAGTGGATGTCTGCTGAGATGGATGCTGAGTGCAATCCTGGCACTCTGAGTGTACTCAGAAGTCTTAAACTGACGACATGCAGCTGCTCCTTTGGCCCCGTAAAAATACTTAAATGAGGAGATTATTATGGAGAGAGCAGATCCCGCTCCTCTTAACTCACCTTGTACCGTAGTAGAGAGCTCTGTGTTTTCCTTCTAACACATTTTTAATTCACTGAAATTGATGAAGACAATCAACAGTCATAACCAATCATAGCTTTTCAACTGTAATTGTAACTGTAAAACATAACCTGCAAATGTTAGCAGGACCAGTTCACTACCATCACTTCCAAAGCCAATGAGTGTATCATTAGCAGCAATATTATTTTGTGGGGTTAAGGTGCTAAGATGCTACCATATCATAGTTTAGGGTAACATTATCAGCACTGTCCTGTTCTAGCTGTTGCTGTACCAATGTTAATTTGCTCTAACAAAGCCCTGTTTTGTTTCTTACTACAGAAAAGCATACTTGGTCAGCAGCACAGGTCAGGTTTATACTTCATATCTTTAAACTTGTTGAACTCATACAAGAGAAAAGGATGAACCATTGGGTTTGGTAAATGCATTTTTTATACTGTGCAATATGTTTTTTTTTATGTATGTAGACATCACATGAAAATTTAAGATTATTTTGTCTAAACAAATCAGTTTGAATCATTAAGTCGTCTGCTGGAGTTTTCAACTAAGCAGCGGTACATTGGTTATTGTCCTTAGCAGCCACAACAGCGGGGCTGGTATAGTTTTCACCTTGTGTGTCTGTGTGTCTATCGTCATGGCAAAATGTGGTCCTGGAGACAGAGGCAAAGAAAACTTTGGCAGGTGTTTATATGTCTTTATCATTGTGATAGCGACACAACTGTGAAAGATACAGTCACGAAACTTCACAGGTGTGTAGTTGAGATCAAGATAAAGGCCTTGGTGGCTCTCCTGGTAGAACGCATTACATTAAAGCCTACCACAGCAGCCCAGGGTTCGAATCTGAGCTGCTTCCCTCTCTCCCTCCTCAACTTTCCTGTCTCTCTCTTACTGTAACTATAAATAAAGGCATAAAAAGCCCAAAAAATAATTAAAAATGAAGACAGAGTTTGAAGATGGGTTTGGACTGACCCACATGAATATTGAGGGCACAAGTACACATGGTGCTGTACTCAGTAAACACAACAGTATCAGTGTGTTTTTCTTACTTCTCATTATGCAGACTGCCTAACGCATTCCCCCCTAACCAAATCTGTGAAAGCCTCTCGTCAGCTTTGGGATATGTATTAGTTTATACACATAGTAAATCAGTTAGCTGAACACATCAGTAGAATTTAAAGAGATAAAAAGAAAACAGATACCTAAAATAAAACCTCTCAGTGTTTACTGTTTTTTTTTTCACATGCCATTTCTTATTCTCAGGTTTGAAATATAGTTGTACCGTTTGTCTTCTGTGGTTTCTATCTCTGCACATTTTACTGTGGTGAAACCTCACGACGCTGATAAATAACAGACTTCACCTTTCCTTAGCGGGGCTTAGTATGACTGACTGCACTCCTAGTCTCTCTGAGAGTGTGTCCTCAGCTGTGAATCACTTGTGTTCAACACACATCTGCACTCACAAGCGCACACACTCTCCTCTCGTCTTTCACCCACGTGGAAGGAGCAGAGCAGAGAAGATAATCTCTGAAACGTCGCCCTGCTGTCAAAGGTCAGCAGAGTTGAAAGGTCGCCCTGCGCATCATTTATAGGCTCCTAAATAAGCCCAGACCTCATGCTCCAGCCAGCTCTCCCTTTTTAAGCAGTTATCAGATCCTACAAGTTATGAATTATCTTCCCGATGTAATGCACGTCTGCGCATTGAGCGATCAGAGAAATACTGCACCAGAAAGAGAGCATTGTGGGAAGAAGAGATGTAGGAGGGAGGGAAAAAAATAGAGCAAAAAAAGAAAAGAAAATACGAGATAAAGACAATGGTAGTTAAAGTGGGGATTAGGTCTATCTATTCTCTGCTGTGTAGTATTTTTCTATTGATAAAATAATTTCCCTTCATCTTTAAGGCATCAATGTGGCATCAATCACAAACAAAGCAATTTTCTTTGGTAACTAAAAATTAAGAGGTCACATTAAATGGATGATGGATGTGAATGGGTGTGCCCACACTCATTTTACTACCACTGATCTTCCAGTTCTTGAGTTTTCAACATCTGTGTGACAGACTGAACTTTGCTCACTGGACAGATTAATAGCAAAATATTAGAAATGCAACAGCGGTTTCATTGCACCACCAGCACTAGATATAAAATAGAAATTTACACTGAAAATCAAAGTGCCATTGAATGATGGAATATAGATGCCTGTAAAAAGACATTTTCTGGTCATCCGATTTAAAAGAATTCAATTATATTAGATTTAAAAGAATTCAATTATAGTAGTTCATGTGTTAGCCACAAAAGTGTTGATGGTTTCACTTAAAATGTGTCAACAATAGAGCAAACACAAATCCTATACATGTCCCTACATATGAGGACGTGCTGTCGACAACTGACAGTAAGTTGTTTTTTGGACATGACTGCGGCACCAAATGTGGCAGCGCGGCTCACGTCTTCAAAGGTCAGATGTCAATGTGTTGACAGTTCATTTATAGCACCTGCACACTGTTACTGTTACTCACCTGTACTTTCTTTATACTGACATTTACAGGGTAAAATTCATGAGTTGAATTGAAGTCCTCACTAGACTTAGTCGCTCTATAATAATGTCACAGACCGCTGCAGCTACTAGAGGACTTTGTCACTTAAATATAATGATATGTTGTTTTGGATCATGCTGAAAGGGCTGATGCTGTCGAACATGAGTACAACAGCACGTTGATCTGTTAGCATAAAAGAAGTGGAAGGTAAAAGGTAGAACAATTTCTGATGTGCTTATTCTTACCATTAAAGTCACCCAAGTTATTGGCATGAAGAAGTTTTTGAAAAAAGTGCCACTTTGTATATCAACTAACAGTAAAAACACTGTTTAAGATAGTGGCTACCAGTTGTCTTAGTGTTATCTCAACTGCGGTTCAACAACAAGAATCTGTCTTCACCTAAATGGACAATCACACCATTTACTGGGCCGTCACTGGTCTTAGCTTTTGCGGATTTCCTAGGATTTCTCCTAAAATAATCAATAAAATCAAAGGTGCTGAATAAAGCTGAGCCACTGATGGAATTTTGAGAGGCAGCAAAGCATGTTATCACCTTAACCATTTTAGTTTTCACACTAAAATTATGGTAAAGTAAGTAACAAAAAAAGATTTAGGCTACGCCTTTTAGCAAAATGTCTGAAAGGGCTCTGGGACCTTTAGTAATGTGAATACAGTAATGGTCTGTGTGAAGGACGTCTTAAAGCAGAGAACGGATAAGGAGAAGAGAGTAAAAGATAGGACGAAGTCGGTTCTGTGATACTTTGGCTGCGACTGAATTATCCTCCTCGGAGGACCACCGTGGCAGCACACATACGTTTCTGATTTCCTGGGAAGGCTTTAACTTCTTATGGGTACATGGTCCTCCCACGGACCAACACTGTCACTGATGCCTATATATCTACTGGAATGTGTGTGTGTGTGTGTGTGTGTATGAGGTGGTCTCTGCACATGCACTCCACTCCAGAGGATGAAGCCATTTTGTTATTGATGGAGCAGGGGCCTAAATCTTGGGTCTGGGTCACACAGACATAGACGCACGCACACATTTGCACACACTTAGACTCTGGGAGGTGTTGGTGTGTGAGCCCCTCCCTCGGTGGGTTGCTCACAGTCGGTATGATGGAGAGCTCTTTCTCACTCCAGGGGATCCTATAAACCTGTCACAAGCATTATCTTTGTCTCCCTCTCTCTCTCGCTGTCTCTCTGCCTCTCTCTCTCTCTCTCTGCTTTTCCTCATCTTGTCTCTAGATGCCAGTTCTGCATTATTGAGTTAATGTTACTTTCCGAATATTTTAACACAGTAAAAAACCTCACATTAGATCAGGACTCTTTCTTTCTCAGTCTCACACATGCACGCGAGCACGCCCTTTAAATCACAGACCCAGAGCGACCTGCCAAGCCCCATTATGCTACAAATGTATTTAGTTACTGGCTTTGAAAGAAAGAGATTAGAGGCCTTTTGCTGAATAACAACACTGTTGTGTACTTCTTGTTTTAACACTGAAGCATAGCTCGAACTCAAAGATAACAGCTGCTTTGTTTGACCTTAGATTTTGTTTCAAATAGATGAGACATGTGAGGCTAAAAAAAATAAACAGTGTCATGTAACATGTGAAATGTGCCTAGTCCTGACTTTTAACAGTGCAAATTGAGCATAGGGATATTATGAAACAGGCCCATTAATAACTGTGAGCGTGAAGGCAAAAGGTGAACCTATTTAAAGCCTGTGAAGTCCTCTCACAGAGGTCTAATCTGAGCTGGATCTTATTTAAATGTAGTGATGCCAATAAAGGAGGGTGTTATATGTGTGTGTATCTGAAAGGCCATTTCCCAAGTTTAAGAGAGAGTGCCAGAAAAATATCTAGCATTCAGTTTGTTACCAGCTAAATCATAGTTTCCATGACTGGATAGCGAAGGTGCACCTGGTGTCTCACGCTAAAAGTAGCTCATATGTAAAGAGATTACTGTGTCTTTTTATTTTGTATCTCCCTTAGACCAGGGTTCCCAAACACTTCTCGCACCACAGACCGCCTTAACACAGATTTCATGTACTGCTGATGACAGACACTGGAAACGACTGTGGATTGTCAGATCATGTAAACTGATGAGCTAGTTTAATTAAAAATATATTCTATAGAGCTGTACTAAGTTCAAAATATTCATAGGGAAAATTGCTTATTATGTCTTTGCCTTTATGATGACAGCAACAGTGATTGAGAGAGAGAAAGTTAGGAGAGAGAGAGAGGGGGGATGACATGCAGCAAAGGCTCCAGGCTGCAGTGAGGACTGAGCCTTAATGGTTCGCGCTCTACCAGGTGAGCCTCTAATGCAGAGTAGTTATAAATACGTTGACACACCAAATTAAATTGTGCGATTCCAGCATGGAGGTGAAATTAATCTGCATAAATAGCGAACCTTCGGTCAACCCTTCTGATGAGGTTTACCTGCTTTACAAATTTACAAATGTCCTCACTGTGGGGCTAATAAAGGTATATCTTATCTTATTTACCTTTCACTGTTCTTCACCCTCCTTTGTCTGAGTAAAAATCCACATTCCGCAGAAGAGGAATGTTCTGCAGAAAGTTATGAGACAGGAGTCAATGGGGCGAATGCATCTTTTGAATAAACTCTGTGATCTTATTGTCCCGTTTGAAACCAAGCTAAGCTAATGAGCTAAGTTTATTTTGTATCGTTTTATGCACATAACTACATTGATTGTGTGTTGGGCTCTGAACACTTCCAAAACACAGGAGACCTCAAACTCATTATTGTGTCTGAACGGATTCTGTGTGGACACACATGGACCCCCGCAGCTATTGCTGCTCTGCTAATGATACGCCTCTTTTTTAGACGTGATGTTTGGGACACGGGTGCTCGATGTTATTATAACCAGATTATGTAAGTGGCTGTTCTCTTCTCCTCACAAGAAGTTCAAACCACATTCACTTTCTCCATTTCAATGCTGCATGTTGAGAGGAGCAGGCAGGAGGGCGGAGAGTGATGGAGATCATGATTAAAAATGGACAAGTAATCCCACTGACTGGCCCATTAACCACTCAGATACATCTCAGGTCTGTTTGTTTTGACAGCAAAGCCGCCACGACACAGATGAATGTCTTTCTCTGTTATGATTCCATTAGCAGAGCCAGTGTCATTTTCCTACTCTCTACGGCTCAGGGCCTCTGTGGTTTTCCAGGGACTGGTCTGCCCAGAGACCCGCTGCCCTCTACCCAGAGAGGGGCTTCCCTGTGAGGGGACACGTCTGGATGACCCCCTGGTATGCTGGAGAAGCAAGACCCAGGAGATAAAGAGTGAATAAAAGGGCAAAACAAATACAACTAAAATGGAAATTTTACGATCTCACCAGAGGGTAATATTTTCTTTTTCCTTACTTGCCACAGTTTCAGTTACAACAAGGTCAGAGATATAAATATAAAGATGACAGAGAAGTAGGCCCAATGAGACAATGTTGAAATTCCCTCTGCGTACGTGACAGTCGAATACTGACCAAGCACTGGTCTTGTGATTGCAATCTAGACTCTCCTGACTTGGTCTCACACTGGAAGTACAGTTGCTTAAGTGGGAAAACAAGTGATACTGAGTGGGATACAAATAATAGATAATTAGCCAGTGGTCTGGCTCGACCCAAACACATGTAGAAAGTGACTTATTGCGTCATTCAGAGCTTCACAAACGCAGTATTTTTAAAAGTGGTCATAGTCCAGCAGCATCGGGTTACAGTTTTCATCAACGCTTTTGTTGATCTACATCTTAGATTTCGCCTATGGTGTCCAAAGTCGAGCTCCAAGTTAAAACCAACAAGTTCTGAGTGAACCCTGAAAAGGAGAGCAAAAACTCCCAAATCAAGACCAGCAAGTACCAAGATAAATCCCAAGACTGAGTCCAAGGCCTACACTTTGTGACTCATGTCCTAATTAAGTCATTAGGACATTTCATTAATTTAAAACTATCTCAAATTTTTAAACAGTGTAATTTAACCATTCCAAATCAAAAGGCTTAAGTCCAAATAAAAGACGTCATTTGTGTTAAAATTAAAACAGAATTGCAAGTCAAGTCTAAAGTTATAGTGAAGACCCATGGTATAACTTGGTGGTTATGAACAGCTGGTATCTTAGAAAAAGAAAACAGTTTTTAGTGATAAACATCCAAAAATGAAACCTTCACTTGGAAAATGGTTAAGTTATGATGTGAATGATTACTGAGGGTGCCGAAGTCATTTTTCACTTCATTGTTGCTTTTAAATAGTTTGACCTCTGACTCATACTGTGGGTTGTTATGGTTGCATATTTCCCACCCCAACACCGCATATTTAACAAAGGGGAGCCACGACAGTAGTTAAACCAGTTATTACAAACCTGCTCTCTAGCCACAACAGAGTATGGGGTCACAATGCTGACCAAATACTACAGTAGTTCTGCTTCATTTAAATTCCAGCCAACGGCACAATCTAATGAAGAAGACCAGTTTGTACTCTGAGCCTGTTGCACGGTCTTTGTGCGCCAAACAATGTTTTTGTTGCAGAAATCTAAGTTGCAGAGCTCATAAATTTCCCTACAGGTTGTGTTTTAGTGTTTTAAAGCCAAGGTTCATTTTCCCATTTTGAGGCTTAACATTCACATTCTGTTGACCAGTAATTTTTAGAAACGTCTCCAGTGGCTGATTTACTGATACACAGAGGTCAGTGCTTTGATTTACTCACTTCCTGTAGTGCCTGTCTGTTATTTGTTCTTGTGTTTTTTCCTCTCTTAATGGTTTTTCATAACTGATAAACATTTTTCGTTATCTGATTGATAACCGTGCATTTGTGTTATTTCAGCTAATTTATTATTTATCTAATAATAGCCTTCATTAAATTGCAGGTCAAAAGTTTTCTTGAATACCTTTTGATAACTAATTGATAAAATGATGGATACAGTGTTTTTGCTTTGAAATAACTATTTGGAGGGAGGCATTGATGAGAATCGATGGTAATCTGTTAGCTGTTGGCTGATGGCATTCAGTACAGCCCTTAATGACCTGTCAGATGGCGGAAAAAATGAGGTCAAAGGTGATCAGATTCAGAGCAGCGCAGTTCCTGCCCACTGCCACTGTGGTCATCTCTCTGTATGTCTCTGATAAAGACGAGCCGTGTTTGTTTTTCATGCGCTGCTTCATGTCGGAAGTGGAGTCAGGCCGTCCTCCAAGAGCAACATCAGGACTAGAAATAGAAGGTTGAGATGTGCAAGCAAGTTCTGATGGAAAGAAAACAAATAGAAGATAGAGATGTTAAGAGAACTGCAAGAAATAGAACAGTCTCCTCCTGCGCTGTGTGGGCTCTTATTTGAGCTCAGTTAAAGTCTAGAGGAAAAAACATGTTCAAACGTCACATCATCAGAGCTTTGTCACAGCCAGAGAGGCTTTCAGACTACGAAGAACCAAACCTCAGTGTTAAAATAATCTATTCTTGTACTTGACGACTAAACACATAGCCCGCCATCATCATTCCTTGTCAGCCCATTTGTTATTAAAGTGCTGGAATGTGTCTGGTACTTCATCATGCCAGCGGTCACTCTGCAGCAGGAGGTCGCATGACTGAGATACGTCCTCGCCCCCCCCAACACCTTTTTAACACACACAGGCTACAACAGAAAGACAGTTACACACACAAACACACACACACACACACACACACACACTTCCATCCAGTGACCAAGAGACACATTAAATGAAATGTGTTGGAGCGAGTGGTTAGGGCGCATACCCCGTGAGTGCATATGCTTTGTCTGGCAGGGCACCATGGGTGTCAAGTCATTTTACACACAAATCTACCTGGAATAAATAGTATGAGGTAATATTGGATTAAATATATGGCCACTCTTATTTGTCTCTTCTTAGACTTTGAACATTAAGTGAAGAAACGAGACTAAAGGCCAGTCCACACACAAAGCGTCTATAATTCTACTCTATCAAATGTATGAGTCCACACTGACCATGGGAAACCCCCCAAATTTTTTAAACTCCCAACCTGTGTTTTTTTTTTTTTTTCCCTCTGGCATGCTTAGTGAAGCGTAATCTCCTGTGAGCTCTCTGGTTTTCACTTTTATCTCAGGCACCTCTGGTTCCAGAAGTAAAAGTCCCGATCATTTCCCCACAGACGATGTTACCTGACTCAGAGCCGGAGCTCTTCTCTGGCTTGGATCAGCATGAAACTCTCTCAGTTGATTCATCAGCGCAAAAGCTTCGCATCTGTGTAATATCTGGTTCTTTTGATAAAAAGCCAAGCAACAAGTGTGTGTACATAAAAACATTGAGATAGAAGATATCTACAGCCCCCAAGATACATTTTGGCAGCATCCCTCCAATCACACAGCTTAAAATTCTGGTATGAGGCGACCTTAGGACCAAATAGTTAGAGCTCGTATCAAATGGGCTGATTGCTCTGAGCAGCGAGCTCCTGGTCTGGATTGTTTGCTGCATGTCATTCCCCCTTTCTGTCTCTGCACTTCCTGTCTGTGTCTAACTTCTCTAACAAATAAAGGCATAAAATAGCCAAGCTAAAGATTCTGCCTATGAGAAAACTGACAATATAATTTACTTAAATCAATTCACTTTTAGATCCTGAGGTAATTTTGGATTCATTCTGAGTTTTCTTAACTTAACTGCAAGGAGGAAGCATTTCGAATTCAGCACTGCTCTGATTCAGATAAGAGCAACTTCACCTGGGCTTATGGGTAATGTAGTGTTTAGATCTGTCTGCCATGGCAAAATGACAGACAAAGTATGATTTCTCAGAAATGAAAATGGCATGATTAAATAACATAAACTTATGGAAAGCTACATCATCTGTAAGAGTCACGTGTCCATGTGAAGGAACACAGAGGACATCGCTTAAAGATGATTTTACAAATAGGCAGAAAAGATTTGAAATTGTCGTTGTAAAGAATATATATAAAATAAAAATGCACCTTAAACCTGAGAATAGGGTTTAACCTGAAAATTTGACTGAGCTGGTGATAAATAGACATGAACAGTGATCATGGCAGTATGTGTAATGCACCACACAATAATGGGTTAGATGCTTGTAACCTGGCAGTTGTTTAGATCAACCAGGATAATTGACATAGTATAAATTTTGTTTAAAAAAAAATAAAAGGAAGGGGCAAGGTTCAGTTGGTTTACGAGATGAAACCTTTTCTTCCAGTGTAGCCCTGCTTTTACGTGATGACGAGCCAGGGATGTTGT
Source organism: Trachinotus anak (assembly GCF_046630095.1). NCBI lineage: Eukaryota > Metazoa > Chordata > Actinopteri > Carangiformes > Carangidae > Trachinotus > Trachinotus anak. The sequence continues at coordinate 22,020,735 of NW_027273853.1, read as the reverse complement.
TTTTTTTGCGGTTTTTGTGAAGTACTTTCAATTGACCAGCCGATGAACCCGACACACTCACACAGACACAGACACACAGACACAGTCCTTCCTCCGGCTGATATCTGTTTCAGTGTTCCTCTCAGTTTTCTTGCCAGACGTTTCATTGCCAGCAGCAGGGTCATCTGTTTTGCTCTGACTCCCTGTTAGCTACTTTATTGTTTGCTGGTTGGCTGACTGACTCTGGCTCATTATGAGCAGGTGACAAGGACAAGATGAAGATGGAGGGCAGCGTTAGATCAGTGGAGCCTGAGAGTCAAGTACTTAGTCCACTGTGATAGGGTGTTTTTTTTTTTTGCTTTCTACACAGCACATACTTTGCACATTTGTGTGTTTATTTGCAGGAGATATATTCTACTACCGTGGCCCTGAGAGCTCAATGCACTGCAACTTAAGAAAACACATGCAAATACACAAAACAATTACAATTTAGAAAATAGCTTCATCAATTTGACAAGACGTGCTGCAAATACTCACAACACAACAGAAGTGTTTCCAGGGGAAACAAAAAAGTGATGAACCTGGCTGAGAGACATGTTTTGTTACTTCTCCCTGTCTCTCTTGTTTTTAAAGGATAAATCAGATTTATTACAACTGAGTTCTGCTTTTCATAGTCTTGACTCATCATTTCTATCAATAGTAAAAACACTCTACTCCACTATTTTATTTAATAGACAGTGTTATATATTGCCAGATGACATTTTCACCTCCATACATCAGTAAATAGCATCATCATATTGTAAATTACAAGGAGTGTATTACTGTTACTATGTCATTATTTTATGAATGTCATTGTTATTGATTCTTCTTATTAATCTTTCTATTTATGATCTAATTGTTGTTTTTTTTAAATAATTTTTTAAAATATGTAATTACTTTCTGTTTAAAATGGTGGTTGTTGGCATCATAATAACCATTAACTGAACTATTCACCTATTTATTTTTCACTATATCATGACTCTGAGGCCCAAAGAGCGTCTTATTTCCGGTTAGTATCCGTGTTTTTGTGAATCAGCGGTTCCTATGACGCCTGCACAGCCTGTAGCACAACATCTAAACAGCCTCAGCAGCACCATCCATCAACAGCCAGTCATCAGATCCTGTCTGGACCGGGTTACTTTCACTGTTCACACTTTGTTGCATGTATCGCTCGTGATTCTGAGCCTCAGTGCTTACAAGACCCTGACACGGTGGCATGAATTAGAGCTTTCTTTCTTCCTTGTAGCCTATTTGAAGTACTCTAAGGCATATAAATAACTGTCTGTTATGCCACTACTACTGTATGTTGTGCCTTTATTATAGCTCAGCGGACACTGACAGGAAAGGGGGAAGAGAGAGGGGAATGACATGCAGGACAGAGTTGGACCGGTCGGGAGTCGAGCCGGTGACTGCCTGCTAAGAGCGTCCTGCGCTTACATGGTACGCGCCCTAACCACTCAACTACTGGGCCGTCCCGCTCCTCCTATTTATAACCTTTGTTTTACCAGTAGACTGTCCTTATCAGACAAGAGTGAATTCTGTTTTTCTGTGTTTACATGAAGTTGGTCTTGTATTTTTTTCCATCCCAATGTCTGCACTTCCTCTGAACATGATCTGTGTAAAGGCCAGAAAGTACCTACATGTCCCCCCATGGTTTAAGGCTTTAATAAATGTTATCGAGGATATTCATAGTACACAAGGTTAAAAAATGACGCAAGTTACATGAGGATAAGGTCTCTACATTCTTGGTTTAATTGATGGATGGTGCAATGATGACAACAGGCCGTAGTTAACCAAATATTTTACAAGAGACTGATGAATCACTAGTTCTTTTCAGGATGTTTTAGCATCAGACTATTTCAAGTGTCTGGTGAGTTAAATCAAAGGGATCTCAAGTGGGTCAAATGTTTGGATCTATTTTCAGATGCATATTAACTCATGTCTGCAGTTTCAGATTGTGTCAGGTGGATTTGGATGGATATTAAGGAGAGTCCAGTGATTTGTGACTCCAGTATTCAACTCTGAAAATATATATACATACTGATTTGGAAGTTTTTCCTTCAGCCGTCCGCTCAGAGACAGAGATAGTATCTTTGAAGAATTGTCTGCAACAGCCAGAACATAACTTACTTCACACAGCCAGCTGAAGCTGAAGCAAGCCAAACTGTGTGTGTGTGTGTGTGTGTGTGTCTGTATATTTCTACCTCTCCCTCTGTCCTCTCTTTCACATCTGCCTCCACAAAAACTTCTGTAAAATCTGCTGATATGTTCTTGGAAATCAACACTTCCACAAGCACACAGGAAATTTCTCTCATGTGTGTTAACACTTATTTATTGTTGTCCTTTTTTGGAGGATATTCATTATTTTATTACGCTGGCTACAATGATTTTCATAAAAAAAAAAAAAAATAGGATATCTGCCATCTGACAGACAAAAACACATCAAAGTGATGGTTATTTGACGTGGGGCTGTGTGGGGTACTTATCGATGGTGTATCACCTGCAGTAGATTCAGATCAGCTGCAAGTTTAGAGAAGCAATCCGGAGCACCGGCACAGAAGAGGTTAAATGTGAAAAAAAAATGTGAAAAAAAAACCTAATATTAGTTTAAGTGTACGCTTTACTTTGAATATTTTCACTGCTTTATCTTGCCGTCCAAATAGCAGCGCGTACGCTAGATGCGGTAGTTCAACGGTTCCCAAACTGTAGTTCCAAAGTAAAAAAGTCTGTTTGACGGAGAAATAAAGCGGCGAAAATGTTAAAAATATAAAATACACCTAGACATTTTTTTTTTTTTTTACTGTGGGCATGTTTTAAGTGGCTAAAACACCATTTCCACAGTAGCTCATTGCTTAGCTTCTTCTGCCGATACTTCCGGTTGTTTCTCTAAACTGGGAGAGTGCTGACCCAAATCTACTGCAGGTAATACACAGTACCTCAACCCAACCCCACCTCAAATACCCGAACTATCACTTTAAAGTATCATTTTAAAAGTGACTAATAACAGACTGGACAAATTACAGTTAAGTTAGTGGATCAGTGGATCAAGCTGTGTAATGTGAATGGAGTCACTTGAGCTAATTGAGCTAACTAGCTTTCGACACGTCTCAGTGAGAAACTGTGTAAAAAATCAAATTAATCATGGCTAAGGTTTTCATTCCTAGCATAATGGGACACTTTAATTAAACACCTGAGCTTTTCTTACTTTGACATGTCAAAAATGTCTGCTGTGAAAAAGGCAGAGAGCATCAGTTGTTTCTGTCTGAGTTGGTGGAAACTGAAAAAGAAATAAAAAGGAGAAGTTTAATGAATGCTAATGTCGCTAATGTTACTCTGTGTCTTTAAGTATGCAGTTAATGCTGCTGTAAGTATGAAGCCAGAGATTGTGAACACAGATTTCAGTGCTTTTTCACATCTGCACCACATCAGACCAGTAGACCTGTCAAATCTGAACTAGATTGCAGTGAAATTTTCCTTTTTGTGTTTTCACAAAGAGAATTAAGGTTTCACAAATCCACAAACCAGACTAAGATAAAAGAGACTGAATATCCGGCTTACTTTGGCGAGGTGGCCAGAAGCACGACTCCAAATGAATACTGCCACTTGCTAATGTTAATCTGTAGCTGCTTGATGTGTAAATAAGCAACAGTTTTCCAACAGGTTTGCCATACAAACCTGAAAGTTGATGATATGTCTACATGTCAGTTTTGGAGGCTGAATAAGTTCTATTTATCTACATTATTGTTTTTAGCTTTTCACAAATATCATCATATGTAGCATTGTTTTTTTATTATTATTGTAGCTTCAGGTGTGATTTCAATTCATTTAACTTGTCCCAACCTTTTCCAACTCATTGCCCACTTGAAAATCTCAAAAATGTTGGTGGCCTACATCCAACCCCACAACAACACAAGTATACGATGTGGTCCGGTGGCAAAGTCAGCTGGTGAAAACTTAAAAGTTCCTATCCTATCATTGGCTTATCACAGTGATAAGCTTTAATGAAAGGAGTTTTAAATGACTTAAATGCTGTTAAAGTTCACTTGGTTTTAAGACAAACTAAGTGAACTTTTACTTTTAGTTTTTATAATAACATTATTTCACCAGAACTGTACTGTTGGCCCTGCATGGCCCACCAGTGGGCCCTCGCCCACAGGTTGGGAACCACTGTATTAATGATTCAACCCACTAGATTCCAGCAGGCAAGAGTTATTTCAAGCCATCAGTCTTTTCCTTTGTATATTTATATTTATGCAAGTGTGTGTGTTTAAAGTTGATTCCAGATTGTCAGAATACCAGTGTGTATTAATAACTGATGAATCAGCTGGTAGTACCACTCTCTCAATCTCTTTCTCTCTTGGATCCAGTCTCATAACCACTGACTAGGGCCAAGCCCTAAGTGCTCCCTTTTATATTACTTGCAAGGTGGCCAATGTTTACTCAAACATCTTTAGAGAGATAGAGAGTCCATTTGAGTCCAGGTCAGTCCAGTTCACCACCTGTGTTTGCAGGGAGCGTCTCTATCTTCTGTGGGTTGTAAATTTGAGACCAGGATTGACCAACAAAAACATTATTCAGAGGTTGAAGGTCATGGCAGCTGGACAGAGCTCACCCACAACCATTAATTATCATTGTCAGTGAGAAAAATGCCTTAAAGTTTATAAAAGCTAAAGAAGTTCCTTTTTCTTTTTCTTTCTTTTCTTTTCTTTTCTTTTTTTTTTTTTTTACATTAAACCTCAGTTTTCTGCCCATCTCTTAAAATGACCTGGTTTCTCTTTGTGACCAGTGCATAACCTCTCCTCATCCCCACCTTCTCTATCTCTAATCAGTGAGTCATCAAAACCTAGGGAGTGTTTCAATGGAAATGTGAGCCAACTTTAACATGCAAAATGTCCAACCGCCTTTTAAAAATTGTTTCTGATTCAGTTTCGTAACACCGGTAGCTCATCTTTCTTCCTAATCCTTCCTCCCTCCTGAAACCACTTTTGGGACACTTTGTAAAGTTTTCTTCTCGTTCCTGAGTTAAAACATAAAACACAAGATGAGCGTTTTCACATTTGTTGGACTCTCTGATATGTTGCTTCCTGCAGTATTCTTCTGTCTTCTGATATCCAAATGCTAACCTTACAATGGCACTGAATGTGTCTTTAAGAGACGAGCACTTTCTCTCCACTGGTCATCTCAAAGTCGACTATGCAAAACCAGAAGTATTAGCTCAAGGAAGAGAGCATAAATTATTAGACCAAGAGGAAATTCTGTCCATCCCTCATACTATCACTTGTTGTCTCTGTCAGCTTTAAAAAAAAAATAATAAATTGTCATATATTAATATGTTTGTTAAAAAAATGGCAAATCTTTAAGGAAGTTTGGTCAAAACTAAATAATACAGAAAAAATTATCTCTTTGTTGATATATCATTTTCCAGCCGTATGTAGATCCTCCTTCCTCCTTCATATCAGTAAATAGCTCAGACGGGAGGATCCAGGATGGACACACACACACACACACACACACACAGCTTGTCTGTAGGAGAGCAGGGAGGAACCATGCAAATCCTGACTGATCCAGACACAACCTGCTGAAACAAAAGAGGGCTTCACACACCCATAATATAAATTGTGGCACAAAATACACCTGACTGAACAGAAAAATACGCACATAAAGAAGATGCATGTCTGCACACACACAAAACCAATTTAAGACACTGTACATCCGAATTAAAAGGAATATCAAGGCGAGCATCAATGCATCTTATAACATATGCAGGATTAAAATTTATCATTTAAAAATATGTGCACAAATACATTTCAAGTATGGTAAGTTAACATGTATTTTAAAGACATACAGTGTTTCAAAGGTGATCTGAAGCACTATTATGCATGCTTTGGGTTTATAAGACTTAATGCTATTTTTACAATAGAAATATTTTAAAATTAGGCCATGTTTAAGAAATCTCTGCTTCAGTTTAGGTGTGTGGAATTTAAAGAGAGAAAGGGGAAGAAAGAAGCAGAAGAGGCTCAGTGACAGTCATGCAGTCCATAATTTAAAGAAGCTCCACCTTAACATGAGTCTGCTGAATATGGAAAAACAAAATATGTCCCGGGTCACTGGGATCTCTGTGTTTCTAGAGAAAGCACTGGGAGTAAGGTAGATGGGTTTTCATTTGAAGATCATTTGTTGTTTGTAGAGCAGGAATGCGTTCCATTGGCCATGGGGGCCATCAATCTTTGAACTAGATTGGTCGAGTGGTCAGATGCCTGAGCGCTCCTCTGGGATAAGAGGCACCCCGTGTGTGATTGTCTTTTTTATGTACTTATCTGTGTTCCTGAGTAAAAAAATAAGAAAAGGCCAAGGGGGGAGAGGAGCAGTAGACTGCCTTTATTTTGTCCCTGTGGCTGTCCACCTTGGTGCTGCTGGCTTATTTCACCTCAGGTCCTATCAGAGATCACAGGGCTTATCATGATGGATCAGTGTACATTTATCAGCAAAACACAGAGCAAAAGACACAGTTGTGTCTTTGTGTCCAACAGTCAACCCCACTGAAAGTGAAAGAAGTGTGAGATTGTGAGGCCATGATTTGCTACAGCCAGGGTACAAGCTGATCTGTTAATTCAGGATGGAGTCCTTGGATTTGAAGTTTACCAAAAATATGTACATTATTACAAAGGTTTTGGTTGACCCCCCCTTCCCTCTCATAATTTTCTTTTGACAAGTTGCGTAATAAATCTTGTTATTGTCAAGCTGTACTTCGTCTGCTTGTCTGCTCAGCTGCGGTGGCTGAAAGAAGACCTTTTTCACAGCAGGCGCTTTGACTTGTTGTAGCAGTAAATACACAGATGAAGTACCTCAGTGAGCCGTGCCAGCGAGCCAAAATACACAATATCACAGTGCTGGATGTGGTTCAGCTGAACGGCATGCAGCCATTTTAGTTGATAATGCAAGGTATCCAGTTCATCCTCAGTTTATGTTGTGGTCAGATTAAAGTCACAGCTTGGTATCCCTTTCATCCAACTAGGAAAAGTAAAGTAAAATAAAATGGCCCATTTGAATTGAAGCAGGAGGATGAAGCTTTTCCAAAGCTCATGTTCTTGGCGTGACGACAAATCAACATGGCTGCCAAGTCAAACTCTGAGCAGGTGTTACTTTTAGAAGACTGTGTGTATTTTAAAACACTTTTTACTTTTTAAAGCAGCACTTATTATTATCATCTTTTGCCACTTGGAGGCAACGCAACAAGCTGATGACACAACACTGACGTATCATCACTTATGAATCATAAAGTCGTTGTGGTTAACATGTTAGCAAAGTGTGACCTTTTTGGAAACCCAAGACTCGGAGCAGTGGGTGGATTCATCTGGAGCTGTGTTTCTTTCTACCTGACAAAGTCCAGTGTTCAGTGTCTTTTTTAGCTCTGGTTTCATCACTGTGTTCATCTGCTAGGTGCTAACTTTGTCTGTCTGCTGTTTGTAGCTGTGCAGATAGCATACAGTGGGTTCATCACAGCTTTTTCTTGGTTGTGCAGCCTCCAGCAGTTGGGGACCAAGTGCAGGATGGGTTTGCCCGCTTTGAAGAGGTGTTTCATCCTGTATTTTCAGATTTCTTGGTCTGTTATTTTGGCATCTAGTTTGACTTGTGGCTTCAGCATTTCTGTTAGGATGTCTTCTGCATTTTGTATTCTCTCCTTGGCCTCCACCAGTCTGGTGTTTGCCTTCACTTTTCTGCCTTAATATCCCTGAGTTGCTCCTTGTTATCCTGGCCCTCAGCTCCCGTAGGATCAGCAGACTCTTCGTGAGGCATTTGCTAGCCATGTTGCTAACGTTAGCTGCTGAGGGGCTTCAAAGTTGTGCAGTTCTTCTTTGTGTAATTGTGGTTGCTGTGTGCTTTTCTTGCTTTTCAGTCTGGTTTCCATTCCCTCCCCTTTTAATCCGGTTGAGTTAAGTAGAAAGTTTGCACTTTTTTGGGGGGTTTGTAATGAACTAATCAGGAAGGAAGGGGATTTTTGTTACATTTCATACCCCCACCCACTCCCATTCTGTCCACTATCTAATAGATAAGAGAACTGGTGTGAGTGCCAGAGGTGTATGATAATTCTCAGTGGGTTCATAAGCAAACCCCATAATTTTATCCATTGTTCATATAAAAATCAATAAAAATTTAATCAACAATTAAAAGTTTCAGTTGCACATAGAATTGTAAACTTACATAAACTGACTTTATTGCTTGAATCATTGTGTATCATTGTTTTACATTTCAAGGAAATATCAGGTGTTGACTTTGTTTGCTGTGTTAGTCACCACGTCCTCTGAAACACGAAGCTGCAGAACATTTGCTGCGTTTACTTGTACATTTTACATTTCTTTGCGTGTTTGATATGGTAAATTCTGCAGAGAGGAGAGTGGATCAGTCATGTTAGATCACACTTCATTACTGCAGCATCCATTTTATTCCCTCCATGTCGGCCACTGTCTGGCTCTAAAGGAAACAACATAAGTCAAGAGTGTGTGTGTGTGTGTGTGTGTGTGCGCGCGTGTGTGTGTGTGTTTGTGTTATTCTGCCTGTCTGCATGAGTGTTTATGCATATGTGCACATGTCGTCTTATTTCCAGGACTCTTGTTGAAGACTGAACGAAGTAGTTTGACACACTGATTCTTCTCTTCATGACAAGCACTTTTAACACGCGCTCCGACTCCCTCCCTCATCCTCTCCTCCTACTAACCTCTCTCTCTCTCTCTCTCTCTTGCTCCCTCTCTCTCCCTCGTTCCTCATGGAGTTGAAGAGTTGAATCATGGGTCAGCAGTTCTTTGTGCAGAGCCAGACTAGATTTCCAGATGGTGAAGTCACCATCTATCTCTGCTCATCAAGTTAACACAGATACACCCAAACTCACTCATACATGTGCAGAACGTACTCACACATACAGTAAAATGCTGATTGTAGTCTCTTTTAACTGATGCACGAAAATGCACGAAAAGTAAACAACAACACACACAGCTGCTGTCTAGTTATACCTGCCCTGCTTCCTGTGACGTATGGAGCACAGTGCACAAACTAAGACATGTCAGTGGTTCAATTGGTTCCAGGGAAAGAGCATCATGGGAAAAAAAAACACTGAGTGGACACTTCCGTTAAGAGGGGGAAAACCCACTTTAACTGTGATACTTCAGATAGTCCGTGTGTGTTTTTGTGTGTGTTTGTGTCCACCAGTGGCAGTTTGCCAGCGTCTTTGGCTTGCTTAACGTCCATTTATCTCCAGTGGGAAGAACAAACCAGCCTCAGGAAAATACAAATGTGTCCCACAATGAAGACATCATGTTGAGGTTGGGGGACTTGTTTGAGAGGCAAGTTGACTCAATTATGCTGAAGACTGAATGTGTCCAGCTGTTGGACAGTGAAACAGCTGTCTCTGTGGCTTTGTAGACTGTGCTTCCATCTCAGTCAGGTTCCTCTCCATTGAGCTTTTCTTCTGTTTGCATCCAAATGTGATCTGTTTCATAAGATGACAAGGAAATCATTTAGATTCTGTAGATGGTTGTAAAAAAAAGCAAAGTTTGCTGAGAATTGGTGCCTGGTGCAATGTGTATCAGTGTCAGAGTGTGTGTATGTGTAGGTGTGTTTGTTGCCATGGTCACAAGACAGCTGACAAGACCAGGAGCATCAATCAGAAAGAGATAACCTTGAAAAGGCCTACAGTCTTAGATCAGAAGTTGTAGCGCCATTAATGGACAACACACACACACACACACACACACACACACACACATACACATACACATACACATAAACACAAGCACACACAGGGTGACTCTCTGATTTGTATGTATGAGAGGAAAATGTGATCAAGGAACTGAGAGAAGTGAATGGCCAGAAAACAATGATATGATTCTTTTCTGTTTTTTTTCCCCAGTTTGTGCCTCATAACAACACAATAAGTTCTCATTAGACAAAGCAGGTATTAAACCTTAAAGTCAGCCAACTGATTGATTTTAGGTTCTCATCCGCTGGTCAGATAAACACTGATGGACAAGCAATCCAGTCCACCATCCATAGGAATGGCATTAAGAATTAAATAGTGTGTTCATATTTTACTTGTGTGGAGACGTGTGCACATTATTTACTGTGGTGATATGGAAACTAAGGGTGTGGAGGAAAGAGTTGAACAGTTTGTTTTGACGTGACTTCAGCTGCAGTTCCTTTAATAGCCATTAAGTAATGACTTCCAGAAAACTGGAAGCCAAGAAAGTCAAGTCTCCTTCCAAATATCATTGAACTTGAAGAAAATGTTCCTAGAAAAAAGCTCAATGCACTTTTCCATCCAATAGTGTTACACAAATATCACGAGTCAGACACATAAGAGGCTCACTGCGCGTCTGATGTTGGTCTTTAACATTTTGACAATGGTCACTTATTAAGCGGATAATAAGGATTCATGTAAAGCATGTTTGGGGATGCAATTGCCTTGATCGACAGGTCGTTCAGCCAATCACAGTCAGCTCCACTCAGGCAACTCATCCAGATTTGGTTCTGGCTGTGAGGGATGAGTAGTAAACCAAAATCTCAGCTTCAAACTGTCCCCTGACATCACATAGATTACATCATTGTTCGTCCGTCCAAGGAGCTGACTCTCCTCAAGCTGCAGCCGACACACTGCTGTGTCACAATAACCTCAGACACAAATACATCAGACCAGTCACATATACTCAAAACATTTCAGAGAGCACACACTCCACAGCAGGCAGGCTGGTCCTCGGCTGTAGTTTTCGTTTATTTGGATCTTTTTCAACAAACTTTTTCATTTATAGCAATAAAAATGGTTTATTTTCATCTGAGCAGTTTAATGAAGTCTTATTTAATGAATAATGCGTTAAACTGAAATTATTCGATATTTGTATATTTGAAAAGAAGCTGTGTTTGAAAAGTCTGAAGCATGAATCAGCCTAAAATGTCATTTTAAGAAATGAACTGTCAGCTACTTTTGGACACAAGAAAAAGCAAATTATAGCATATTCTGAATTTTTCTTTTGCCAAGACAAGTGGATGTGAGAGTGTAAACAGTGTTGTATGTGTGAATGAGAGTGAAGATGCTTTATCACGGTTGTCCTCCTCTCTCATTTTCTCCCCCTGCAGGGTCACAAACAGGTCTGGAGCCTGTTTCTGGTGGGTCAGCCCCGGACTCTAAAGTGATGAAGCTGGTTCAGCAAATGTAATGGAAGACAGGAGGTCCTTACACAGGGAAGTAGAAGAGTTTCTCTTTTTAATGACGGAGTGGAAAAGGTGTAAGGTCCGTCATAACATTCAGCAGAATTATAGCTATTAAGGACAAAATTAAATGCTGGAAACTGGATATAATTATTAGGCTCTTTAAAAACGTGTAGGCCTCCGTGTTGCAGGAAATCGCTATAAAAAACTGGACGATTATTCTTTACAGAAATTGTTCAAATAAAAGAGTGATTTTCAGTCATCCAGCAGCAGAGTCCGCAGCAAACACACCTGATGCAGAGGAAAAGAGAAGGAGAATCATCCGCGATTTATTTTTGTCATTTTTACGATGATCAGTTGGTACTTTTTTTTTTTTTTTTTTCCATCTCTGTAACATCAGTGGTATTTGCATTAAAGAGCCGGTCAACCGGACAGATTATCTCCCGAACGGATCTTTACTTCTCACCGACACTGTGAACATTTCTCATCGTAACGAACCGCGCCTATAATAATACTAACAACACCAATAATAATAATAATAATAATAATAATAATGATTATAATGTTATAGTAACTACAGGTATTTTTTATGTACAGTTGACAGTAATACAGACCAAATAGATACAGGCCTGTTGTATAAGGGAGTTTTTCCTCCCCCCTGTCGCCAAGCGCTGACTCTTTATGGAAACTGGGGTTTTCTCTATAATAAAGTCAAGTCTCGACCTTACCCTGTACAGTGCCTTGAGATAATGTATATTATGATTTGGCGCTATACAAATAAAATTGAATTAAATTAAAATTAAAATAAAAAAATAAACTTAAACATAAACGATGTTTCCGCTTCCTTGTTTATTTATTTTAAAATGTGTCCTTCCGCGTTTATACCCTCCGCGGGGTCACAACTGCTCGATAGGTCACAACCGTAAATTGTTTTATGGGAATTTTGATATCTCTGGCATTCACTGAATTAAACTGCATAACATCCAAAAATGTGAAAATCAAATGAATTAAATAAATACACAAACAATTAGACCCGCAGGCCCTGGCTGCTCATCCGCGCACGACCAACTATTAATCTGCCGAAAATTAAATTAGACCGTTATCCTTTTTTTTCTTTAACATCAAAATAATAATTAAAATAATTATAGAATCTAATATGGAGTACAGGTTTGAGTTAGTACCCACATGAAATAGGTCCGTTTTTTTTTTTTTTTGTTTGTTTGTTTTTTTTGGTGGAAGATCATTTTATTTCATTTCTCTTAAGGATTCCTGCGCCAGGTCTGTTTCTGTTCACGGTTTAAATACCAGGATTTATTTTCTATTTCCACCAGAAATGGCTGAAAAATAGGTAATGTGATGCTCCCTGATTAAAAATAACAGCAGGCCTGCATTATTATGTAGGCAGAGGCCTATACATATATCTGACTGAACAATAATAAACCCTGACTGAGGAATAACCAGCCTATCAGCCTCTCAGCAATAAAACAGATTTACAGCTCTACAACCTTTCATGATCACTTTTTACCAGATTAGACAAAATATAAGATTATTTTAGTTTCAGTCACTGCAGGCCAGAATTTGTGTGTGTGTGTGTGTGTGTGTGTGTGAGGGCGTACTGTTCACTATACAGTAAATGAATGAAGTCAGAGGGCTCCTGTCCCTCATCACCTCCTGACTCCACCCCCTACCCTCCTCAGACACACACACACACACACACACACACACACACACACACACACACACCCATACGCAGGCTGAGAGCGTTGAGGGAAAAGAGGGCTACTCCTCCTCACTCCTCCACTCCTCTCTCTCCATTCACAGAGAAAGCTCTGAGCAGAAACCTCTGTCCTCCTTGAATGGGCTCCATCTCTCTGAGCCAAACACTCTTTTACTGCCGCTGTGGATGGAAAGTGAAGATCACAGCTGATCACTGTGTCTCATTTTCCTTCGTTTCTTCTCCTTGAGCTGCTGCTGAGAAAAGCTGAGTCGACTGCTGTGACTCTTCTGTGTCGCCATGAACTTCTGTTGGACTTAAGGAGTTTCCAGAGACAGCGACTGAATCCAATACGACTCGTGAAAGAGAAGAAAAAGACTTTGTAGACTCTCCAGGATTTCGAGGGTGGTGAGTGTTTTAGGTTTGGCTCAGCCAGATACAGAGGCAGGGAGGGGGACAGGTAGAAAGGTACAGGGAAAAAGATAAAGTTTAAAAATTGCCTACTACTTCCCTCCTCTTCTCCCCTGGACCACAATGGGTTCAGATGTACGTGACCTGAGCTCCCTGCTGCCCCCGGTCCCAGCGGGACCCAGTCCCAGCTGCCCAGCCCTGCCCGTCAGCACGGCCCCTCAGTGGACTCCTGTCCTGGACTTTCACACTGCCGCCTCCCCTTACTCCTCCCTGGCTGCCCCCCACACTTCCCTGGGGCCACACTCCTTCATCAAGCAGGAGCCCAGCTGGGGAGCCACCGGTGACCCCCTCCACCACGAAACTGACCCCCACTGCGGCCTCAGCGCCTTCACTGTTCACTTCTCGGGCCAGTTTACGGGCACGGGGGCTTGCAGGTACGGGGCGGCGTTCGGGGCACCCCCGGCTCCACCACCTACCCCGAGCCAACCGCCATCTGTGACCGCCCCACACCACCACCAGCCCCCCAGCAGGATGTTCAGCAATCCGTCATACCTGACCAACTGCATGGACACACAGCAGGCAGCCCGCAGCCAGACAGGTAAGGCTGGAGGAGGAGGCGGGTGTGTGTGTGTGTGTGTGCGTGTGTGTGTGTGTGTGTGTGTTAATCACAAGGTACAAGGGGTCTCTGAAACTTTGATGAAATCTGTCAAGTTCTGTCACCTGCGCTGTTGTTTCATGTCCTTCTTTTCCACATCTTTCCTTTTCAGAAGGCTCCACTTCCTGTGATACAGGTGTTGATATAAGAGAGTTCAGGGAAATTAAATTACATGTTGAGGCAGGGCAGTGATGGTGTAGATTCATGTTACCAATTCTTTTGATTTGCACACCTGAGGCGAATCTGAAGGATGATAAAATCACAGTGCGTCGCTCACATGAAGTTTTTTCAGTCATATTACAGCTGTAATAAAAGTGACGTGAAGCCTTATTTAAAGTGGTTTAAACTGATTTTGTGCTTTGTCACAGCGTACGTGACAAACTCCTGAAAAGCAGCTAATTGAGAATCCCCATTAAAAAAAAAACACTGAGAAAATTCAAGTTCCAGTAAAGAAAGGCGATCCAACTTTTACACAGAAAACTTCCGCAGTGTCTTATCAGGCCGTGTCGATCCAAACATCACTTTAGTTTAGTGGATGCTTGTAAAATTTACACGAGCTACAGGATGACGGCTGATAGGAGAAACCTGGACTGTAACTGTAGCTGAGAAGTTAACTGTTTACTAAGTACTGTACATATGTGGCATCTCAAATGAACTCATGCAAGTTCACAAAATTACAGTATAGCTGGAAAAGTGCAGGAGTTCAGGTCTTTCTGGTTTTGACTCTGGACATTGATGTGAACAGTGGTGGATGTTGTGTGGTGTAAGAAAAGCAAAAGCCTTCAGTGCTGGCTGCATTACCGGCCACACCACAGTCACAAAAAGCACCAGTGACTTCACATGAACCATGTTCATGAACTTGTTTTGACCCTAAACTGTTTCACTCTCCTTCGAAACAGAGTCACTGATGCATCGGAGCCTCACAGCAGCAAATCTTTTTTTTTCACTAATCAAATATTGTAATATCCATATTTGTTTTTTCTTCATGCTTGTGGTGTTTTGTTTTTATTATTGTCGTTTCAGGATTAAATATGGAAATCGGAGTTTTGTATTTATTTCATATATTTAATGCTCGTTATCCTGGAGGTACACTTTCAGTTAAATCCTGTTAATTCCAGGCTCAGGACTTTATACTGAAACTTTATTATTATAGTAAAGGAGAAAGTTGATTCTATTAGAACTATCGTTGATTAGGTGCTGAACACTCAACAATAGGACCCCAGCAGCTGACAAAATAATGTGCAGCATCTAAAATTTTTGTGCTTGTGAAATTCCCAAGATTTGGTAAATGTTCTTGATCTTGTTCTTAATTATTTTGTGCAGTGTCCAAAGAAACAAATTCTTATAATATGTGAATAAAATACATGACTGATGTAATGCACAACACACAGGAGAGTACATCAACATGATTTTGTTCAACTTTAATGAAGAAAATAAAGTCATTTATGTTGGATTAATCCTAAATTTTCATTTTGGCTCTTAGAGTTTAGTATTGTCATACCTTTGAGTTTCCACTTAGATATAATTATATATACTCACAATAATTACATATACATAGAATTTTATATATTTGCTTAGGTTTTATTTGTTACCTCATACTGAACCATTAAAATTACAAGACAAGTGACAGTGAGAGTATGAACGATCCTCCTCTGTAGAGTAAAATCAGACCAAATCTATTGAATTAATTTCTGTTCATCTCTTTTGAACTAAACTGAGTTAAATAGAATTCAGTTGAATTGAAAGCACATTCTTCTTTGCCCTTTTTAAATCATCATTAGTGCATCTGCAACATCACGTTGTGCAGGAAAGTCACTGGATTTCACTTTTTTGTATCAAATACATTAACCTGCAGGGATCTTCTTGCGGATCACATCTAATCCCTGGTCTTTTCCAGTCGGGATAATGAATCTGTTCGCGGTTACCGAACAGATTAATTAGTAATAACATGCTTATCAAGCAGATAATTTAGGAATAACATTATAATGAAAGAGCTGAGCTGACCTCTAACCTGTTTTATCTGCTCCCCGCTGTGGCTCGACGAGCATAGACAAACAAACTAACAGCAGGACTTGGGTCACACAGTAGAACTGATAGCAGAGCAGGGTCACAGCGGGACCATCACATCACCGTGAACTCCATCCTGGAGGAGTTTCATTTTTCTAAACTGGCTGCACATTTCTATTTCTAGTACATTTGCTCTTAGGCTTGTAAACAGAGGCCTGCGGATGCAGTTTACACATTTTTATTTTAACATTTTTATATTTTAATTATGGCTTCGTATTTCAGAGTGAGCTACTTTTTACTTACATTTGTTCCAACAGTTGAAGGTCTACACACTTATCAGTAAACTGTTCCAGTAGCGAGCCATGATAACCCGCTAACATCACTCCAGCTTATGTTAAATATAATGGACAACATGATCATCTTGTCTTTGAACCAGCGATAGAAAGTGTCTGAAAAGTGTATTCTAATAGAAACATAATAAAACTAAAATAAAATTTAGGGAATATAAGTTATGGAAGTTTTTTTTTCCACTTACTGAAATAATCAGGTTGAGATTCATTAAATTCACTGATATTTCAACAGAACTGAAATTTGAGAGACACTAAAAAAAAAAAAAAAAAAGTCTTAGGGTATTTCCAGACATCCAGCTTTTCCAGTTGAATACAAGTTGACCCTCAGTGCTGGACTTACACACACACACACACACACACACACACACACACACACACACACAGAGTAGAGTCAGACAGGGGTGAGTGGAAGATAAATGGAGAAGTTTAATGAGTTTTTTTCTCCCCCCTCCTCTCACCCACCGATTCACAGAGTAAAGCGAGTGAAAGTGTTGCTTTTGAATTAATGAAGCATGTATGTGAGAGTGAGAGATAGTGTGTGTGTGTGTGTGTGTGTGTGTGTGTGTGTGAGTGTGTGTGTGTGTGTTTGTGTGTGTGTGTCCGTGTGTGTCCGTGCATGAGAGTGATTTATGAGAGTGTGTTGAGCCCTTTAGGTCAGCCGAAGTCATGAGTCAGGTCTGGGGTGTCAGGCCCAGGTTTAGTCTCCTCAGAACAACGTGTGTGTTATGTTTTTGTGTGTGTGTCCGGTTACGTATTTATCAGCTCTTTAATGTTGTTTTAATAAAAGTACAAACTGAACTCAGTTCTAGCCTCTTTCTCTCGGGAGTTTCCCTCACTTTTCTTTTACACTTTCGGAGGAAAACACACTGTAAATATATAAAGAGCCTCATATAGATTTGAAAAGTTTGTTGCAAACTGAGGTGTCTGCCAATAAAATAACCAGTTTGATAGATATTGATTCTTTTAAAAAGTCTCTAAAACGTTTGGGGAAAAAAAAAAAAGTTACTGATGTAAGTTTCCTCCGTCGTCTGGACGCTTTGCAGCTGATCCACCAGATTTTAATCAGACACCAAACTTTTTGACCCGACCAGAATCTTAACACAAATCTCTTCTTCTGTTCTGTTCAACAGCAGCAGAACTAATTCTTTTAACCTTTTTTTTTATAGTAACTTAACCATGTATTAAACATTTGTTCTCATAATCCACACATAGAGATACGTATCCAGTCATTGCAGCTGATTATCTAAGTAAAAAAAAATTGAAAAAGTAAGTAATGATTCCAGTGATAAGGAAATAACGTGATCTCTGATGGACCTTCCTACACATTAACGTGCTGTTTGTGTGTGTGTTTACTGTTTTATTATTTTTGTGCTGCAGGTTACAGCGCAGTTGCATTCGACGGAGCTGGTAATTATGGTCACACGCCGACGCACCACAGCTCACAGTTCCCCAACCACTCCTTCAAACATGAGGACACTTTAACTCAGCAGAACACTATGGGTGAGTGTGTGTATGTGTTTGAGCGTGCCAGCACTTTGACTGTATTTCACACACGTCTTCATGTAAATTAAATATTTTTAGGATATCTGGGCTGATTTCTCCCCCTTCCCATAAACCCTCTGTGTCCTACAAAGGCTGTAACTGCAGAAGCAGAGAAAAAGAGAACTGACATGATTGTAATGTTTTAATTTTATTGCCTTTTAACCTGATTATATTTCATCCATAATATTTTGAGTATCTATTTTTTTATTTTCCCAGTAGTAAAAAAAACAAAAATCAGAACAAAGCAGATCTTCATGTGTATTTAAAGCCACTGTATGAGTGCACAGCTGCGTTTGTATGGCAGCTCCGTGGCCCTCACCTAGGGAGTGTCTTGTCCCTTATTCTGACGTCTCCGCAGTGACCTTGCCTGTCGGAGGTATAAATCAGCCACATCCTGACTCACAAACTCCCTCGTCTCTTATCCCTCCTTTCATCCACCCACCTATCCTTTTAATCTCTTGCCCCCACGCATGTTATTGGTAAATATTTAAATGTGTGTTTTATGAAGCCGCCGCTGTAAATTTTGATTAAATTGTCGATTTTTAAAGATAACGGGAGAATTGGAGCTGAGAGGGATTTTGGAATGTAGGGAAATGTCGAGGGAGCCATTCATATACTGCTGGGGGAAGCTCGGAGAGAGAAACATGAAGCAAAAGGTCTTTATTTGTAGAAGAAACTGGCGAAAAGTGGAGAAAACTAAGGGAGGGTAAGAGAGGGCAGAGTTTAAAAGAGATGAGATGTGGAGGAAGTTTAAACTGATCTACTCTGAGTGAGTCATGAGTGAGTTTACCTTCATCTTCAGACTGTTTGGGAGCATGCAGAGGTACAAATGCATTTGCACGTTTATATTATAATTGTGTGTGTGTGTCTGTGTTTGTGTGTGTGTGCCCATGCCCTACAGGTGAGCAGCAGTATCCTGTACCTCCTCCTGTTTATGGGTGCCACACACCATCAGACAGCTGTACAGGCAGTCAGGCTCTGCTGCTGAGGAACCCCTACAACAGGTAACACACACACACACACACACAAAATCTTTTTTTATAATAAACAACCAGAAACAACCGAAGCTAGAATTGCCTCAGAATCCATTGTTGATTAATCGAGTGAGCGGTAGCAGGATGCAGTTTTGAACAGGATGTTCACCTTTAGGACAGGTCTGCCTGCCATTACAGCTTCCTGTCTGTTTGTCTTCTCCTTCCTCTGGCTGCTGTTTGGTGGGTTCAGTTGTTTCGTCGTTTCTAACTCTGCCATTAGAGGTGAAGTTTTCTCCCTGAACTGGTTCAGAAGATCTAATTTCTGATATTGTTTGTATGCTTATTAATAACCTCCCAGTGCACACCACCCCTACAAAAGTCACGGTGCCACTGAAGGAAGTGAAATAACACTGGCAGGAAGTTGTGACGGAAAGTGGGTTGATTTACTGATCGCAAAAATATTGGAAAAAGATTTTGGCGCAAGTTATTCTGCTTGCCATTGACAGAATGACGCAGGTTAATTAACATTATTATTCTCTTTTTATTTAATGCAGAATTTTTTTTATGTTTTTATTGTTGTTTTTTTATTTTTTCATAAAACTAGGACATAAGACAATAATACATGCCTTTCAAAATATATTAAGTGGAGGATAGGACAAAGATATTATGGCTTTAAATCAGTATAACTGTCTTTATTTTTAGCAACATTACCACACTGGAGCTTCTAGTAAATGACAGTACTTTGATCTGTTGTGATGATTGTGATGAAAAGATATATTTTTTTAATTTACTATATCAAAGCCTCATCATCCCAAAAAAATCCGACCACATGTGAACAGTTGTTTTTCTGATCTATTGATAATATCTCCTCCTTCAGTGAAGTACCATCATAGAAAAACTCTTACTTTCACATGCCATATATATGCTCATATCATCAAACTTTACCTTTCTTTTTAAACATGGTGCAGCACGAGTGGCAGCCTGTTACAGCAGCTCTGGCTCATTGTTGAGCTTTTTTCTTGTGAATATCCCCATTGTGGGACTAATAAAGGCTATCTTATCTTATCTTATCTTATCTTATCTTATCTTATCTTATCTTATCTTATCTTATCTTATCTTATCTTATCTTATCTTATCTTATCAAACAATCAGGCACCTGAAGTGTTATAGTGTGAGACCAAAACCATCCTCATACTCCTGCCTCATGAAAGCCTTTCACCATGACCAGCTCACCTCCAGCCACACCCCGTCGTAACCTTTTAACCTTTCCCGTCCTTCCTTCTCCTCTCACACACTGTGGCCAGAAGAAATATTACTTCATTCCTAAAGAGTCAACATTTTGGAATTCCTGTGAATCGAATTTGTAGGAAAATAAGCACACATGCGAATCCATCTGTAAAGTGTTCAGCTGTGGTCACGTTTTTGGCTCATGTCACTCCGCCTCTCATTACTCTCCACTGGCTCCCTGGTGCTGCTCACGTTACATTCAAGTCACTAACGCTAGCTGACAGTGGCCACCAACACAGCACCCACCTACCCGACTCCCCCCACCTACCTGACTCCCCCCACCCAGGTGTATCAACCTTCTCATTCATTACAACAACTCACTACAAAAATTGCTTCAAGACCTTCCTAACTACTGCTTTCCAAGACTCACCTAATATGCCCATTCTCTGTTGGGCCTTCTCTGGATCTTAATAAAAAAAAAACAAAAAACATTTACCTAATTTGTGCATCTGAAAAAGAAACTGTAAAATCTCCATCTCCACATCTGCCACTACAGCGAACTACTACCTGTACGTACTAGAAATGTGTTGATAACTCTTGTACAGGTTTTAAAAAGCCTCCATCAGGAGGTACACCTCCTCACTGAACACTCTCCAAACTGTTTGCTTATTTTTATGTTTCCAAATGAAACATTCTTCACATGCCTCTCACACTTTGTTTTTCATCGATGGAGGGACTGAAGGAATCCTCTTTAAATACTACAGCAGGGGTGGAAACTACAATTTCACTGTGTGTATGTGAGAGAGAGAGATGTGAGGTGGACATAGGCTGTCCTGTAAGTCTCAGTCTGAGGTTCTTCTTTGTCATAAACATAACTGATATCTGCTCAACACACACACTCATTCACACACACACACACACACACACACACACACACACACACACACACACACACACACACACGGCTGGGAATGCTCGTACGAGTTGACTCGGTTGTCTAATCTTGCAGCCTGGTACCAACAGGACTGTATTTACTCTACAGGCCGTCATCTTGGCCTGCTGGAACAACATGAAATGAAAACATGCTGAGCTCTTATTATTAGAGGGAAAGAGAGAGAGAGAGAGAGAGAGCAAAAGAGACGCACACACATACACAGATGCAGAGACACACTCTGCGTCTTATCATAGTAAGAAACAGCATGAGATGCCTGAAAGTGGAGCCACAACCACATGATAGGCTGAATGGTTTGTGTGTTTGTGTGCAATAATGAACCTTCAACATAATTTCAGTTTTGAAAACTGTCTTCATGTAAATGTAAAATTCAAGTGTTGTACTAGTTATAAGAAATCAGAGGGAAATACCTTGCACACACCAACATTATTTGGAGCACAGATCCAACCATCAGGAGTAATGTGCCTTCTCCCAGCTGGTCAACCTACAGCCTAGTAGAAAGAGCAGTACTGACCAACTGACTCTTTGCAGATATGATGGATGTCCCACTAAATCAGTTACTTCAGGCATGTTCTGTCTAAGTTCACAACAGGCCATTCTGCTCTATTGTCTTAAAATAAAGTGAATAGCTTGGAACATGTAAAAGTTTTTATCAGCAAAAAACACAATGTAATTTGGAGCATGTAAATACCACATGAAAAAAGTTGCATTTTCCAGAGTCTTCCAACTTTTTGAAGGTGTAAAGGATTGGTTCGTACAAATCCAAGAAAACTAATGGGATGGTTGTATTTGTGCAGGTTTTGAGAAATTTGTCTCTGAGGTGTCTGCCTCCAATTGAGATGATGGAATAATGTGTTTTCAGTGTGCTATAGTGAAGCAGTTTTCACTGGAGCAAATTTCTTCCACACAAGCACTTCCATATGAAAACTGTTGACAGTATGTGAATTATCCAGAGTGATAGGGATGTTTTTTTTTCTGGGAAGGCGTCTGTCAGTAGGTTGGTGGGCTCAGATTGAAATATCCCAGGAACTACTTGTAGGATTGCCATAAAACTTTTTTCAAATATTCATTGTTACCAGATGATAAAAACCACTGAGGCGGGTTGATCCCCTTAATTTAAAGGATGGTAATTGTGGTTTTGAGTAAAATGTCTCAGCAGCTATTGGATGGATTGCCATGATATTTGGTACAGACATTTCTTGCATGATGCCCAGAGGATGAATTACAATGGTGATGCTCCACCAGATCATCATTTCTCAATGACAAATACAGTGTCCAGTGCTTTATGAACAAATTCCTGAAAAAGTAGTGCCATTGTAGTTTGTGCTTAGTGCCGATTAGCAAATGCTAGCAAGCTAATATGCTAAACGATGGTGGTGAATATAAACATTGTATCTGCTAAACTTTAGCATGTTAGCATTGATCTTAGCATTTAAGTCTAAGACATAAGTGTGGCCTCACAGAGCAACTAGCTTTATGAACTCCTGTGAACCAGAGGGGCTTCTCATGAAAGATCCACCATACCACACAGTGGATGTTTAAATTAGAACAAACATCTTTCGTTAAATGGATGAATGGATCAGTGACAGGTTCTACCGGTCAGCAATAAAGAAGAAAAGCAGACACTTATTTATTTGAAGATGTCATGCATCAGTAATTAAACCCTCTGCTCAGCCTCCATTCCAACAATATTTCAGCAGAAATACCATTTGCGCTGTGCTGGCTGTGTGCCATGCTGTACTGTAAAATAATAGCTGTGTAATGAGCAGGGTACCAGGCACCACATCTACCCTGTCCAGACTGCTGCAAGCCTGCAGGTGGTGTGATAGAAGGGCTGTGGTGTCAGGGGGTGAGAGCTATAAATCCACTGTGTGAGAGTGTGAGTGTGTGTGAGTGTGTGTGTGTGTTTGTGGCAGTGTGTGCGATCGCATGGCAGGTCTGATTAATGATTGTGGAGTCTGCTGTGTTTAATGAAAGATGGCTGTTATGGGAGAATTTAGCTTTCTCGGTTTGTTTGTGTGTGTGTGTCTGTCTGTGTGTGTGAGTGTGTTTGCATTTTTTCATTAGAGTGCCTCTTTTGAGGACAACAAAAGGCAACACAGCTACGCAAATGGATACTCATTCTCAACCCTGTGCTGGTAAATGACAGTCCACTGCACAGCTCATGAGCCTTTCTTCTACGTTTTGTCTTTCCTCCACAGAGGAGAAAATTTATATCAAATGACCTCTCAGTTGGAGTGTGTGGCATGGAACCCTGTCAATACACTGGCATCCACCATAAAGAGGTAGGAACTCATCCATGCTCCCTTTAAACAGCAGCAGTCAATCAAGTTTATGTTGTATAAGACAGTGGGAAACATGAAGAATAAGTTATAGCTGATCAGATCTCAGTGCCTACAGAAGAAATTAACACCTCTTGAAAATCTTGCTCTTGCTGACCATCCAGTGATTTAACTTCTCACCTTGCTGCAGAAGCCAGGGATCAGCTGCCTTTGCTGTACCCAAATTAGCCAAGCTTCCTTGTTTTCCTTTTTTGAAAATGGCTCACTGCGATAGCTAACTGCATAAAAGAAATATTAAAGACTTCACACACACATTCATGGGAACTTTTTTTTCTTCTGATCTTTGAGTTAAGAGTGAAGTTTGCTTTGTGACGCAGCAACGCCACGCTTTGATGGTGATCGCAACAATTGCATGCATGTAGTTATCTTTATTAAAGTGAAATGGTGATGATTATTTGAATTTCCTTAGGGATCAATAAAGTTTTATCTTTATCTTTAAATTGCCATCATGCATGAATGATACATACATACAGCATAGCCTAATTTTATACATGATCCATGTTGATGAAGATACAAAAAAACATTTAAAAAAAGACTTGGCAAAATAACATTTTTATTATTTTAAGAGACCCCCCTGGCTCCCCCCTAGTTCAGACCCTGGTTACAGGTCTTGGATGTGGTCATATGTCTCTTAGTTTGGTCCATTGATGAGCTTCTTCAACATATACTTAAACCATTTCTTTCTGCAGGCAGCCTGGTCTTCTGCGAATATAAAATGTTATTCTTTAGCATAGCAGAAAATATGCTATGCTATGAAATAGTATAGTATATTTTCTGATTTAACTGGATATTTAATTTATTTTTATTCTATGAATCGTCTGTTCAGCAGACTGCTATCTGAATCCAAATCTGAGCAAAGTTTTTATCAGTCAAATGTTTTTCTATTCTTTATTCCTAATACTAAAGAAAGAAGGTTACAAAAATAAATCTGTCAATACATTTTTAAATGAAAATTAAAAATTAAAAATTATGAATATATTCCAAAAATCCAATATACTATTCACAAAAATGGTTGGGAAACAGTGCCTCTCCACTCTAGACCTGCGAGCGACTAACTACTTTTAAGTGTTTGTCAGTCTCTATGGGACATGCATGTACTGTATTTCTAAGTGCATTACTAGTAACACCCAAAATACAATGGTGATCTCTCAGAGTAGATCTCAATTAAACATATGAAGAGTGATGATCAAGAATAATGAATCCACAGGCCATAGAATAAACAAGTCCTTCCAAAAGTCCCCAGAGGTTGTAATGTTCATTATGTTCCACAACATGAAAGGTCAAAGGCCAAAAAACATCAGGTTTATCCTCTTTGTACCAAGAATATCCACCTTGTCATGGGCCAATATGTTAATCATGTTGGGGGACATGTTGAAATGACACTGGCACCAGACAGAAGGTCATTAGGAAGCCAGATTGATCATGATACATCCACTGAGGATTGTTCTTTAAAATTCAGTCATCAAATCTGGTCACATAACATCCCATTTCTCATCACCGTCTCATTTTAACTCTAAAACAGACACACTTAAGAAATCAGTCTCAAACAGTCCCTGAAGTATCAGCTAAAACCATTCAGCTGTATGTGCCGTGCTGTGTGTCACTGTGACCTGCACAGCAGCATAGTGGTCAGTGTCTGTGTCAGCTCACAAATACTTTACTACTCCGAGCCAACTGACATCCATCATAGTTAACAAATGAGTGTGTGTGTGTGTGTGTGTGTGTGTGTGTGTGTGTGTGTCTGATAGAGACGCATATGTGCTCAAAAGAGTGGAAGCAAGCAAGAATGTGTATTTATTTTGAGGCAGGTTGCTGCATAGTGAAGTAGTGTGTAGTGTGCATGTGTGTTAGCATGTGTGTTGTTGTATACAAGCGTCTACGAATGTGGTTTGCCAGGCTGGTATTTCTCTCTGAGTAGCTCAGTCTGTCTTTCTCTGGACTCTCTCTGTCAATGAGGGGGAGCAGGGGAAGGGAGGAGAGGTGTGAGGGAGTAGTAAGGGTGAGGAGGAAGAGAAGGGAAAGCAACAAAAGTAGGACGGAGTCAGTAGAGATAGAGGAACAGGAGATGAGGAAGAGGAAGTACAGGGGAGTTGCACGTAGAGAGGAAGAGCAGATAGGCCCAGTCCAAATACAGATCCTCACATCACCTGGTGCAGAGGTGTTTCTGTGGACAGTAGTCTGATTTATATTGGGATTTTATTCTTAACAATGTAGTTAGATCATATCAGAACAAGTGTATTTTGGTGTTGCTCACTCTTTTGGTGTGTTCTTTTTTTGGTTGTTGTCTTTTTTTTTTTTTTTTTTTGCTGTTTGTTTTGTTTTTTGACAATTTTTAAAGTTACAATGCTATGAATTGTGGGTAATTCACTTTTGGGAAATATACTCATTTGTATTCTGGCCAAACGTTAGATGAGAGGATTGATACCACTCTCATGTCTGTGCAGTAATGACTGCGTATAACTAACACCAGCAGCTAGTTATCTTAGTTTAGCATACATGCTGGGAACAGCTAGCCAATGACAAGACATCTGCTTACCAGTAACTAAAATGCTCACTAATGAACACATTATACTTGTTTTTTTAATCGATTACAAAAAGAGAAGGGTAAAAACTAAAAAATAACAATGTTTTGTTTCCTTTTGACGGAGCAGGGTTAGCGTCTTCCTGTTTCCTGTCTTAGCTAACCAGCTGCTGGCTTTAGCCTTAGATTAGACACACAAGACAGTGGTATTGAGCTTCTAATCTAACTCAGCAAGAAAGTGAATAATTTTATTTACAAATGTTGAATGATTCCTTTGATGGTTTTAAAGGTTCACGAAAGAGCCCTCTGCGTCTCCACTGTTGAATAAATAACAGTCGGCACTTTTGCTGTATTGAATTGAGTTCCGCTGGTGTAGTTATACTAGTTCGTCTAGTTAGTCCAGTCCAGTCTAGTTTACACTTCAAGCTCAACAAAGTCATTTCATGACAGCTTTTGTTGTGATGGCAAAAAGCTTGGTCAGGTCAAATCAAATAATCTCATAAGCGTGGACATTAATGCTCCAGCACATTCATGTTCACATGTGGCGTTTCTCACCACAAACTGATGATCTCACTGAAAACTTGTTCTTGGTCAGTGTGGGGTGTTCGGTGGGTCTGAACCCACCACAACCATCCGTCCTCCTGAATCACACTGAGAAAGCTGTGTGTTGAATGGATTTAAAGCAGTCTTGGTGAAAGGGTCCCCAACAAAGGTGTTCAATTACCTGTACGCTACTAAAACCTGTACAAAAATAAAATACAAACATCCTAAGAAAGATGAATAAATGAATGAATGAATGAATAAACAAAAGTAAAGGCGCATACAGTATAATTTACGCAGAGTCTCCTGCTGACATAGCCTCGATGTCTCTCCTCCTGTTCTTGAGAAAATCGAGGCGGACAAAGAGCACCTTATGACTGCCTGGCCGTACGCTGTACATTCCCACTGCAGCAGCACAGGATGCAAACTCCCATCCTCCTCATTTGGTCAGACAGACTGAAATATAACACATTTCATAGACAAGAGCTTTCTGTTTCTCTCTGTGTGTGTTATCATAAGAAGATACGAGAGGCAACACTGGCAGCTGTGTCACACAGAGCAGGTTTTGTTCTGCTCTTTAGGTCAGAGTGAAATCCAAAATATTTATATCATACATCAAACTCTATTGTATTTAGTGATTGAATCATTACTTTATTAATTAATTATCTCATGAAAAGGGAAATTCATTATTTTTATTAAAACAAATCTGATAATTAATGAATATTTTTAATACTTCAGATTAAGCTTCTCATTAGTTTTTACTGCTTTTATCAGTTTTATATTGTCATCGTAAATTGAATATCAGAAAAACAGGCACTTTAAAAAGGGCACCCTGGGCTCGGGGGGGGGGCTTGTGGTAGATATTTTGGCAAAGTAAAAATATCACTATAATTTAAGTAGTCATCCCTAGCAGTAATAATAAAACATTTAGGAAATATATTAAACGCTAACAGTTGAATACTTGCCTACTTAAGAATTCACTGTTAAGCGATAATGTTACACACATGAAAAGGTTTTGGTTTTTGACAATGTAGATGTAATAATAATATGTATCATTATTATCATAAACCAAAATTTTACAGAAATTGAAATTTTAATCTGATGATGGCGCTAGGTAGAAAGTACAGCGATCACCAAAGTTATTACAAAACATCCTGAGGGAAAATGTGAAGGTCTGAGCAACATTACAAGCAACCCAGACAAAAGTTGTTGAGAGATTCAGCCCGGATCAAAGTGTTGGATCGACCGACTGACTGATCTGAGCAAATACTGCACAGCACCATAATGGTTCTGTAGAGATGATGTCTGCAGTCACCCGTACACCACATGGTTTCATGAAGCTACACGTCTCCAGTATGAACACCTCCTGTATGTATGCCAGCTGAGTCTGGATCAGGGTTTATTGTGCCCAAAGGGTCAAATGTTTTACACAAAATATACACATGCACAAACAGAGGCACCCGGGGTTCAGCTGGATATATGGTGCTCTGACAAAAGAAAAAAAAATAAAGCATACATCAACAGGAGTTACATCTCTACGCTCAACTCCGAGTCTTCAAATGATTGGTCTGTGTTTTGCATTAAGGGCTGAATGTGACAAGGTGAACATATATGAATAATGATACCTTCCTGACCCTACAGTACCTACTGCACACAGTCTGCGTAGTCTAACAGCAGGTCGTGCTTTGTGTCTATCAGGGTTTGCCAGTATGTGATCCTTCTGTTTCACATTCATCATATTCTACGTGACAGCAGTCCACGTGGAAACCGTCTTTTTACCTGTGAGCTGCTGTGATCGTAAAGTGTTTCGATTTAGTGACACAGAAAACAGGCTGCTCTTGGAGCCAATACGGCGGCTTTGAGAAGGTTGTTCCAAACTGTGAAAATGTTGATTTACAGTGTTGATTTCCTCACTTTTAAGTAAAACGAACTGTTTATTTTGAAACCAAATTAATCAGTTCTTCTCTCTTTCTGTGGTGGCAGCCATGCAGCAGGCTATGACAGTGACCCCAGCACCCCCATGGTGTACAGCTGCAGCACGCAGTACCGCATACACACACATGGAGTCTTCAGGGGTATACAGGTAGGACTTTAACTACTGTGATCATCTGTACATGATACTTCTGTGTTCATTGTCAAGAGGCCATCATGAGGTCACAAAGACCTTCAGTCTGGAAACTCATACTGTCCTTACAGTGTCAGGATCCTGCCTGGCGTACTGTAAACCTAACATCAGTGTAACAAACACTGGAGAAACAAACACACACACACACACACACACACAAACAATGTATTTTATACATATTTTTTTTAAATGAGTGGACTGAAAAGATGTGTGGTGGGGCGGCTGATGCAATGACCAGGCTACGTGAAGAGGAAATACTGATATGTAGCAGAGCAGAGATTTACAAACACACACACACATGTCTACACTTAAACACACACATACACACACACAAATATGTCACATACACATTAAAAAGCAGCCCTTAAGGCCAAGGAATCTTTTTCCACAGATCCATTAGCAGTTGAGAAACACACACACACGCACACAGACACACACACACACATAGGGTTACACCGGGTAAAGATACAGTTTCCATACGAGGATCAGCACGTTAATAAATCATTAGATTTTAATTATTGTCTGTCAGCGGCTCTAAAAGATGGGGAGCAGAGATTCTCCAGACCTGCTCTTAGTCCTCAGCAGGTCTTTTTGAGATCTTTCTTTCTTTCTTTTTGGGGCCTGTTTCATCATTCACCCTGCTCCATGTCTTTCTTTGCCTTTTCCCCTCTGCTCAGACAAATGAACTGCACAAAACACACATAAGAGGTCTGGCTCAGTGCAAAACAATAAACAAACCCTCTCTCATATGCCTTTCATAGTACAATTTAAGAGCTGCTAAAATGTGAGATAACACACTGAGTAGCAAAGTGATGCTTTTACCTTTATTATTATGGGGATTACACAAATTCTCAATCACTGCCAAAGGAAATAGAGTTCACAGCCGCAGAATTTCATTCTTCATTAATATTAGTTTGTGACCAGCAAAACATCTTACACAGCTTGTTGAAAACTGAATCCTATGATCAAGAATCACATTACATTATTATGATATCAGTCTGCTGTCAGGAGGTAGCTAATGTTTAATTTAACAATCAATTCCTGCAGCAAACTCACTTGTGATTACTGCAAACAGGCATGTTCGATTAGTTGTCAATCACTCAGCCCCAGAGTATTCAATTAAAATTATATGAATAAGGAATTATGAAATAATTAATCACATTAAATTGTGTAATATGTAATTGAAGCAACAGAAATAAAAACAATTGTGGAGTCATTTTAGAATATATAAGAACTCAGCACAATATTATGAAAAATGTTGTTTGGTCGTTTTTTTTTTCATTATACATTTTATTGAAGTTCATTTTAATTTCATAGAAATTTTAAGTTCATAATGCCCCTTTTTAAATTTCATAATGACAGTTTTCTCCATTGCACTTTCACTTCATGTCACTTTTAGTCAAACGCAGCCTAATTTAGCAAACTCAGCAATAGCTACCAAATTTACCCAGCTAGCTCCTGTTAGCTAGAGCAACAATAATGCCACAGTAATAAAGACTTAACTGACTACAAATAAACACAATGCAAACCTAAACCTAACCTAAACATGCTGCCAACCCTGGCTTCTTAACGAGCCAGGTTTGTTAGCTTGGAGTCTTAATGAAGAGCCAGTGTTAGCAACAGCAGCTAGCTGGTTAATTCATTTTCCTCGGCAGCATTTTGAAGCAAGACTCTGTTATAAAAATAAGATAGATAAAATAAGAATAATGAAATGACACAGTAATGATAAGGTTTCGTTTTAACGATATGTTTCATACAATTTAGTAAGAAGATTATGAAATATAAATGCCTTTTTTATTTATTCAATATTGAAAACTTCAGGCCTCCATACATTAACTCATAATGAAAAAAAATTAATTTGTATTATTAATGAATGTTTTAGACAATTTGCTATGAGCTGGATTAACACCTGTTGGGTTCATTTTGCATTTATGAACATATTACATGAGAGTATTGTGCATCATTTAATACACTTTAGATTAAGATTCATCGCACAATGAAGTAACTCATTCACACTTACACTGGTTCAATGTAATTTTAGTTTTCAGGTTGAAGGTGAGGATAAGTTTTACATGAGCACTGCTCACTTATGTAGGGGCTGTAATGTCCTAATCAATAGCTGCTAACAGTATTAATTACAACAGGGATGACCTTTACGTCTGTTTTGCCATTATGCTAAACACTGGGGAAATGAAGAGCAGATGGCTGTGGGAAGGAGAGAAATAGTTGTGTCTGGAGGGAAAAAGAAAAAAGAAAGAGGAAAGTGATGGACAAAAATTTTAGTGGTGTAAAGTGGAAACATCTGAAAAAGAGGACAGAGAGACAGAGGAAGTGTGAAGAAAGCCCTGAAATGTCATGTACAAAGTTAACGAAAAGAAAAACTGAAGAAATATAAGGTGGCAGATAGCACAAGAAGGTATGACAAATAAATAAAAATGAGAATCTAACATATAAAGTTTTGATTTTTTTTTCAGTCATGTGTTATTCCCTGTTTCCCAGCAGTGTCTGCAGTGGGGCTGTAATGGGGTGCTCTGGAAGGGGGCCTGTCTAACAGGCGTGACTTACAGCTCCCTTTGGGCTGCAGTCAGTCTGGGGTCATTTTACTGCTAATTCCCATCTAATGAATATATGACCATTTTATTATAATGGTCCCCACAGGCCAGACACATCACATGTACTTATTTACACACAGTAAAGATTTAATTGCCTGTTTTCTAAATTACATTTCACTGGTTCAATTATTTATGTCCAGGGAGAGTTTTTGTTAATTCTGCATTGAGTGGTTTGGCTTTAAATGTAAATGTGTGTGTGTGCGCGCGCGCACGTGTGTGTGTGTGTGTGTGTGTGTGTGTGTGTGCGTGCGTGTGCGTGGGCGTGTCTGCGTGCAGGATGTGAGGCGGGTTCCCAGCATCGCTCCAGCCATCGTGCGGTCAGAGACCAGTGAGAAGCGTCCGTTCATGTGTGCTTACCCAGGCTGCAACAAACGCTACTTCAAGCTGTCTCACCTGCAGATGCACGGTCGCAAACACACAGGTGAAATGTGCTGTAATAACATAATCATTATGTGACACTTCTGACAGCAGTATTGGTAGTGTCAGTGTTTCCACACACTCAGATACATTTCCCAGGAGCACAGCACCAGCATGTTCCTATTTCACTCAAATGTTTTCTGTTAGACTTTAGGAGAACAAACTTTTAAAATATTGTTTCCATTAGCCCCAGTTTCCTTATCTACTATTGCCAGAAAACACTTCCTGTTTTGTAAAACAAAGAAATCGTTTATACTTGAAGTCAAATTTAAGACCAAAACTTGGCACTCCTTTATAGTGATTTTTTTCCATGCTTGCAACCAACAGGGTCAGTGTTACCGCCCAGCTGGTTAAATCAGTGTGACCTCAGCAGTGTCGTGACCCTAAAGATGTTTCTCAGTGAAAGACACAAAACTGTGAGGAAAGAGTCTTTGTCTGTCGTCACACCTGCTAACGGAGGCTAGCTAACGCTTGATCAGACCAGGAGTCCAAAACTATCACAGAAAAAAAACAGCAAATATTTAGATTTGAAATGTTGGGACCAGTGAATTTTCGCCATTTTTAATTAAAGGTCCCATATTATATCAAGTGAGATTTCCATGTCTTTTTTTATTCTAAAGCTGGTCTTGGTGCTATATTAAAACTCTGCCTTAAAACAAGCCATCAAATTTGTGATGTCACAACAAAGCAGTCACCACCGTGCCCCAAGCCCAGCCCACAAAATATAGGACCTTTAAAACAATTCTGTTCAAGATTTTTGCTGATTAATTTTCTGTCGACTGGCTGATCAGCTAATCATCTAATTGTCTCAGCTCTGCAGATACTGCTACTGTCCCGGGACAGCAGTATTATGGTACACAAAATTAAACAAGTAGAACTTCGTACATTATTTTCCTATGGGTATGTGTGTGTTATCCGTGACATATTAGGGAAAAAATAAGTGGTAAAATGAATCTAAATAAAATTTAATTTACCTTTTAGTGACCTCCCTCTTGTCTTTGTCCAGGGGAGAAACCCTACCAGTGTGACTTCACAGACTGTGGCCGGAGCTTTTCCCGCTCTGACCAGCTCAAAAGACACCAGAGGAGGCACACAGGTTTGATTGCTTTCACTCAGTCTGCCTCTCCGTCTTTATTTTTTTCTATTTCAGTTCCTTGTCTTTGCTCTCACTACTTGCCCTTCTCTGACATTTGCATGACAGCCATGTTGTGGACAATGCAGTCTTTTGAAGGGCACAGTTTGCATTTTGTGTACAGTGGTGCACTACACTGAACCCCCCTCAGATGAAGTTACTAAAGGCTGGCAAAACTTTGGAATGGCTTCAATGCCTGCAAGCCTCTGCTCTACTGTATTTTTCTATCTCCCTCTGTGTTTGTGTGTGACTGTGTGTGTGTCTGTGTGTGTGTGTGTGTGTGTGTGTGTGTGTGTGATGGTGAACATGTGTTTTCTGTATGTGTGTGAACTTGTGTTTGTTTGTGTGTTGAATGTGTGTGTGTGTGCGTGTGTGTGCATGCATACTGTATATGTGTTTAGGAGTTAAACCCTTCCAATGCGAGACGTGTCAGAGACAGTTCTCTCGGTCTGACCACCTTAAGACACACACCCGGACTCATACAGGTAAAACAAGTGCGTAAACTTTTATTTTTCCATTTCTTCTTCATCCATTTGATGTTTGTACAGTATACAGTTCAAATTAAAGTCACTCAAAGTAAAGATTCAAAATGAATGAATTTTACAGCATAGTTTTTGTACACTCACTGAGCACTTTGTTAGGAACAACATACTAAAACGGGGTAGGGCCCCCCTTTAGTTCTTTGTGGAATTAATTCCACAAGAAATGTGTTGTCATGATTATGAAACCAGTTTGAGGCGACTTTTGCTTTGTGACATGGAGCATTATCCTGCTGGAAGTAGATATTAGAAGATGGTAAACTGTGGCCATAAAGAGATGAAGATGGTCAGGTAGACTGTGGCATTCAGACCATGATTGATTGGTATTAAGGAGCCAATAAAACATTCCCCACATTATTACACCAGCAGTAGCCTGGACTGTTGCCACAAGGTAGGTTGGGTCCATGGATTCGTGCTGTTGAGGCCAAATTCTGACCCTACCATCTGCTGCCTCATCAGACATTTATATTCATCAGACCGGGCTACGTTTTCCATGTCTTCAGCTGTCCCGTCTTGATGAGCCTGTGTCCACTGCAGCCTCAGATTTCAGGTCTTCTGTGGTTGTAGTCCATCCATCTCAAGGTTGGACGTGTTGTTCATTCTGAGGCTTGTCTGCTCACCACAGTTGTAAAGAGTGGTTATCAGAGTTAACGTAGCATCCTCTGAACTCATCAACAAGGTGTTTCTGTCCATAGAGCTGCCGCTCACCTCTCTGTTTTTCACACCACTCTGAGTAAAGACTCCAGAGACACTGAGATCACATTATTTCCTCATTCTGATGTTTGATGTGAACATGAAGTGAGGCTCCTGACCTGTCACATGATTGGCTGATTGGATAATAGCTGAGAATAGCTGAGCAGGTGTACAGGTGTTCCTAATAAAATGCTCAGTGAGTGTACATCACCATGTATGTTATTACCGGATTTGTGCTACCATGCACTATGTGAATATTTTATATATAAAGTCCACTTAATCTTCCCATTTAGCTAATGATCAGCATGATATTCTAATATTCTTCTTTCATTTTCTCCTTGTCTTCTTCAATCCATCCTCTGTCCATCCGTCCCACCTCTGTCTCTCAGGTGAGAAGCCATTTAACTGCCGGTGGCCAAACTGTCAGAAGAAGTTTGCCCGGAGCGATGAGTTGGTGCGACACCACAACATGCACCAGAGGAACCTGACCAAGCTCCAGCTGGCTATCTGAACCCGTGTCCGGCCCATGTCCCAGTTTTAAATGTAAACATCTAGATTGCATCTGCTTAGTTTTTCTCTTGACCCCACTATTTGCACCTGTGAAACCAGCCTCTGCTCAGTCCAGGGTCCTAATGGGTCTCTTAAAAAAGTTAATAGTGGGTGTACATCATTTACATTTTAATAACTAGATACCACAGTCTGTCCTACTCTATAATGCAAATCT
Source organism: Trachinotus anak (assembly GCF_046630095.1). Taxonomy (NCBI): domain Eukaryota; kingdom Metazoa; phylum Chordata; class Actinopteri; order Carangiformes; family Carangidae; genus Trachinotus; species Trachinotus anak. The sequence continues at coordinate 21,986,044 of NW_027273853.1, read as the reverse complement.
ATCTAAAAGTCATGAGAAACTCTGACTGGAGTTAAATACAGTATCTCAAAAACTGTCACTTTCAGAGAGTTGAATTTAAAGGATGAGGCAGTATTCTGTCTTTGTGCTGTTTCCAACAAATCCCATGAAAAGGCCAACAGTGTGTGAGAAATGCAGTCTCTCATCCACCTGAATGAGAGCACAATGTTGACGAAGCAGGGGCTCCAGCATTTAGCTTTAGCTGCAACCTTACATCGTTTGGTGAGGTGCTGTGTTCAATGAAAGCACACATTCCTGGTAGATAACTTACTACTGTTTACCCTGAAATCATGATAAACCTTCAAACTCATCAGTTCACCAGTGCCTGAAAAAACAGCCCCTCACCAACGCATCCACATTGTTCCTTTGAAGATGTAAATGATACAAAACAAAACGGGTTCCACAGACTTGTTAGTACAATCAATTCAATCTTTGTTTTGGTTTTTTCACGAGATTTGTTGACAATGACGAAAATACAGAACATCACCAGAACTATGCAGTAAATAAATCTTTCCTCTAGTTTTGAATTTTCATTTCATAAAATCAGTCAGCACCTGAGTACTTCCAGGTTTTCCGAATAGAATTCACAGCTGAAAAAAACATCATCTTATGTTTCTGTTTACCAGTAAAAACTTTGCTGCTGGCATAAAATGGTTAGGCAGATGTAAATATGAAAATGTACACAGACCTCATTGGATCCACATTTACTTTATAAGGTCCTCATGCCTGACACTTCTGAACTGAACGTTTCTTTGTCAATGAAGAATCTGACAAAAATGCAGCCATCTTAACTACGATGTAATATCTCATTCATCCCCAGTTACTGTTTTCTTGCCACCAACCACCACCATGACAGGGAGGTCAAAAGTTATGGTCAGCCACATCCTTGCTGCCTCCAGCTTAGCCCCTTCTCAGCTGTTGTAAATATGTCTTATGTTGAACTACTTTGGGGTGGCTTATTTATTATCTCTTCATGGACAAAAATTGCTTTCACTGGATTGATTTAAAGGGAGAGAGGTGTCATTCAGTTGCTCTCTGCCTCTTCCTACAGTACAGCTTTCACAGGTCAGCAATGAAAGAAAATGCCAGCTTTAATTTGAAAAGATCAAGTAAAGCAAACAATTTGCATGTGACAGCCTATGCAGTGTTTTGCCTGGTTGGCATAAAACATCATTTGCAAACACAAACATGCCTTTACGGTTGTATTTAAAAAGCTGAACGTTTTTGCTTTTGAGTAATGTGAAAATTTGATATTTTTTCTAGCAGGACTCAGCACTCTTTGAGGTAAATCATCTGAGTCTCTTGTCTCTATGGTGTGTAAATATTGCTGGATTTTGGCAGCGTTTTAGACACTGCAAGCTCTAAAATATGTCTGCTGGGTCACACTGGCTCTGTGGCCGGGACATTATGGTCAAGATGTAAATAATACTTCTCCACCATGGGAACTGAACTCTTTCCATGGGGAGAAACATCTAACTTAACTGATATATTTTAGACTTTCTTTGGATGGATCCAGGAACTGTTTATACTTTCTTTTGTCTTTCTTTAATGTGTATTAATATGAGTCATAAAACAGCAAATGTCAGTGAAACATTTTGTACTCAAAAATGTGAGATTATTGAAAATGATGGTTTCTCTCTGTGTAAATGTATTGTGACTGTTTTGATACAGTAACATTTTGTCTGTGTGGTCATTATTTATTCATTTCTGCATTTCTCTTTGTTGTTTTTTTTATATTAGGTCATTAGTTTTACAGCTTACAGGCCGGTCACATAGTTTCAGTCCTGTGATATTAAAATATCAACTCCAAGTCACACACAGAAAAGTAATATCCATGAAATACTGCTGGACTCATGCCATGTATTTCCATCATCATGAAGATGTAATTGCTCTATGTGAAATATGTGACTTAACTTTAAGTTCCACTATCTTGTAAAAAACATAAAAAGTACATAAAGGTCTTGAAATGAAATATATTCAAATACTAAGTCTTTACACCAGGTTACCTTGACCAAGCTTCCATCCCATAATTCACAAGAGAAGTTTTCTTCTTCAGTGTAGTATATCGTAAATAAAACGAAACATCATGATTTTAAAAACTGAATTAAACATCATTATAGAGCAGGTTTGTGAGTGACAAGACAGAGAAACAAGGTTCAGAACCTTAAGGTCTCTTTAATGGAAACAGTTGCACCATCCACACACACAGCACACACACAGCACACACAGTACAGTGGAGTACCATCCACTTTCCTCTCTTTATCTCTCACCAGATTCCTTGTTGCATTCCTTGGCTCTCAGTAAAAAAAGAAAAAAGGAGCAGTAAAGGCAGATAAAAAATGAATGTGTTTTCTTTCAGCCTCTCTCAACTTCATTCTTGCATTTTTGGGGTCAAAATCTATTGTTTATGTTGTTGTTAGTTGTAGTTGTTGTAGTTGTTTATTTGTACCACCTAAATGACCTTCAAAAAAAAAATAAAATAAAATAAAAAAAAAATATATATATATATATATATTTTTTTTTTTTTTTCTAGAGGAAAGAAAGAAAAGATGGCAGTAGACAACACTCGCACACATGACAACAACGCTTCACAACTTTAAAATGTTCTTGACCAACAGCCCCACAGAATTCATGGTGAGTGAGACAGAGGAAGGAGCAGAGCAGAAAACAGAGACAGAGACATATGGGGGTAGAGATGGATAAAGACAGATACAGCGATGTTTCTTATGTGAACTTTTATCATCAAGTTTAGCCAAAGTGTTAGTGTAAATCAGACAATGTGTCCAATTCCCTCGGTGGAAATCCCCTGAAACTCCCCAGGGCTCTTGTGCTATATCTCAGCTGTCTGACAAGGCCTATATCTCTCATCTCTCTCTTTCCCTGCTCTGTGTGTGTGTGTGTGTGTGTGTGTTTTGGTGTTTCATCTCTGTTCCAGCCTCATGCCACTAACGGCCCTTTTAAGCGAGATAGCTGGACAGTGTAACTGTGGTTTTGTCCACTTCCAGTAGTCACATTAGACGCTGTATCAAGATGGTCCATTTAGTGCAGATGGAGGAACTTGGATTAGGCCTCTTGCAAAATACCGAGAGAAATATCACATGCATGGACATCGACATTTTTCACATCTTATTTCTAATCTGTTTAGCTTGGTCTCAGTGACAGCTGTGTTGCTGCTACAGAGCACGCTAACGATGTAGCTTGTTTGCTGATGAGAAATTCCCGCAAATGTTGAGGAATGGGTGAAGTGAGTCCAACAATCTCTGGGCATTAACATCAATATAAAAAACTGGCGCTAAAACCATGCTAATGACGCCGTGTGTGTTCAGTCGCGTGCAGCCTCTTTTAGCTTGTTTTGTTCTTACGACACATTTACTGTTTTAGCTTATTCTCACAGTTCCCATCAGTCTCCACCATCTAAAACCTTTCCAGCATTTAATTGGTACACTGAGTTCGGTGACCTCTAGTGTCCCGGTAGTACAGCTCTGAGCAGAGGCCTTATCAGTCTTTATGACACAAAACATCTTTTCAGCTTTTCGGACTTTGTTGGCCTGCCTTCTCGAGTCATGGGTGTTGGGGGAAACAGACCTTTACCGCAGCACATTTTGACTTGTCATAACACAAAAAGCTCAGATGAAAATAATTGCATTAACAATGGCTCAGGTCCATCAAGTATCTAAGTATGCGGCTCCACTGAGCCAGCATGTACAGCACCAGCCCTCCCCTCCCCAGTGGACTGCATCCATCTTCAGTGTTATTCAATACACCTGCTCTACGACATGTCGCAATATCTGCTGTGAAAAGGTCTAATCAAGCACACTCTGAGTGTCATTATCATACCTGTGATTTTTCTATTGTAATGTATCAAAATGTTCATCATTATTACATTTTTCTGTACGATATGAAGAATATGAATGACTGAGTAACTGAGTGCATGAAGTGTTTATCACAGTCATGCATACAACTTTGGGTACCACTTTACAATAAGACCACCCTTATAAAGTATTTATGAATAGTTTATAACTAGTTTATTAATTAGCTTGTTTACACTTTATAAATTATTTATAGGGTGTTATAACACATTAGATAAAAAGGGCAACAGTGACCTGCTGCTTGCCAAATAGTGAGCCCACATTTATCTGTACTGTTAACCTAGTTTTTACAACCATTTATTAATGAGTTACTAACATTTGTAACTGGCAAAAGGGAGTTTTATTTTAAAGTGTTAAACACATCCCCATTTATTAATCTGTACTATACGCCTTTCTTTTATAAATACTAGTAACGCATTGATAAACAATGATGGGTTTTACATTTTATAGTAAGGTTCCCTTTTCCCTGTTATAAATGGTAGTAACTCATCAGTAAGATGAGTAAGCAAATAGTAAGTCTGCATCAATGTATGAAAACTGTGTTATATCTTGTTTATAATTGTTTATTTATGATTTAGAAAGTGTTAACAACCAAATTGATAGCTTAATTATAAACCATTTATTATTAATTTATAAGGTTAGTCTTACTGTAAAGTGGTACTCAGTTATGTCCAGTTCATAGGAGCCTAAAAGGCAACTTATATTAGCTGGATCCAGAATAGTGTGTATACATTTACAAATAATACTACAAAATGTCCTAAGATAAAGAAAAATCAAACAACTTACCACTGCATGAACCACTGATAACACATACTGTATAGGAAACAAAATAAATACAAAAAAAAGATCCATATTGCTTTCTGTTGCTGATCACTGGTGGATATAAAGGTTTATTTTGCCCCCCATGGTGAGTTACGTCAGGCATGGTATTGGCAGTGTACTAATTGGGATGTGTTACTCACATCCCGTTAGTCTTATATTTGGTGCCTGAAGATAAGAGAAGAATTAAACAGTGATCTATTTTTTTCTAAAGTAAGAAGAAAGAGCAAAAGAAAGACCGAAATAAACAGATAAACAGTGATATTGTGAAAGAAAACAGCACCAGAGTAGGAGGGAGTGAAAAGAAGCTGCTGGAAAGAGTGAAAGATGAAAAAAAAAAAGAGATATAGACTCTGCGGTCACGTTGTTCTAGGATCTGTGGAAGCAGAGAGAGGGAGATGATACTGTGGATGTCTAGGTCCTGGTACGGCTCAGCACAACTCACACACACACACACACACACACACACACACACACACTCCTAGAGCTGGAAGTGCTCAGTGCAGTTTGTTTCTCAAGAGGCTGCATTCCTTTACTGTCAAAGACTCAAGTTGCTTTAAGAGGATAAAAATTCTGACATGAGCACAGCAAAGCCACAGGAGAGATTAATATCAAAAAGTGCAGAGTAAGTGCTGAGTAAACAGAAAGTAAAGCAAGAAAATATGACCATTTGTCGTTTTGTTTGGCACTTGTCTTATTGATTCCCTTAATGTTGATTAAAAAAACCCTTATCTTAGCATCAATACCATATAATACACCATTGGCCACCTCTTTCAGCACCTCTACTCTGCATTTTACATTTTGTGCCTGTGGGTTGGATTTGGAGGGAAATCTGTTTTAGTGCTCTATGGCACAAAACAGGAAGAAGGCGATGTTCCTCCAGCTCAGACAGAGCTAAACCTTTGACAGTTTCTGGCTCCAGGAGATGAAAAGAGTGAAAGGCTGATGGTTGATTCACTTCCAACATGATTATCCTCTTCGGTAAAGCCAAAGGAACGACGAAGGACCTCCAAGAAATGGAGTGTAAGAGAAATCGTATTATATTCAAAACCTAAATATTCAAGCTCTGAACTACATTTCTGATATGTTCATTTATTATGAGCCTCAGATCATCTCATACTCCCACACAGACATTGTGTTGTTTACCTATGTTTATTATATTGCATGTTTGCATGTCGGACAGTGTTCTCCAATAGGGAGAAATTTTTATTTTATATTTTTTAGTGTCATGATGTTGCACCTTGGTTTTTTGTTCAGTTCAGTGGGATACTGTTCCAATGTCTGTCAGTGATCAATCATAGAGTGAGCAGAGTCACAAACACCAACACACTTAAAGGAAAAGGAGCATTTCGGATATTTCCCCAAATACAGTTTAAAATAATGGACTATCAACAATACACTGACTTTATTTTAGCTTTTAGTCTTTTAAATGATACGACTGTAGGCGAAGTGTTATTTTAGTTGGACAAGCACCTTATATTTTTGGTTTTTTTTTTAAAATTGGCATTACAAGCATTGGAGTACATGTGCATGAATATGACTGTAATCCTGATGCACGTCACAGATGACATGGAAAATAAAACATTTTAGATAAAGGTAGCAGACAAGCAGGCTGTTTAAATCAAAGTTTCTTTTAGCCTTTCAAGGCCCACACACCTTCGCTATGTCCACGCAGGTGTTTTCACCCATTTTGTGTGACTGGACCGTCACTGGGGACCGTGTGCGTGTATACAGCTTTGTTGCAGCTGCGAGGGTGGAGATGTTACCTGTTTATCATTCGTATTTGTTCATGAAGTTTGGAGACCTCATGTAATATCTTCACTCTGTCTTCATTTCCTTTGGGAACTAACAACAAAAAATCTTTTCGTCTCATTTCATTTTTTTCTGATCACACTTTTTAAAAATTGAAATTATGACCTTTGACCAAAGAGTTGACATGTCTATTCAAAGTACACTTTCGATACAGTTTTCTCCATTAAGGTGATACAAAAGTATTTAAAGAAATTACACATCTCTTTTTATTGAAAACCATTGTTGAGAGCTCAATAAATATCACATTTTACATCAAAAATTCTTTAAATGAAGAATAAATCAAACTTAACTGAAGGTCATATAAAGATAACGAGTCCAAATGAGTGCATACGCTCTGAGCAGGTGAGTCCCTGGTTTGACTCCCAGCTGGCTGGACTCTTTGCTGCATGTCATTCCCCCTCTCTCTGTCCCCTCATTTCCTGTCTCTCTACATCGCACACTGAGGAGAAATCCGGTCTCTGCCTCCACCTTGTGGTGGATCTCTGTCATTATCATAAAGCATGCGTCACCTATGCACAGTTTCAGAGCCAGAAATGTAGGATCTGTACCACTTTTATGAATTGTTAAGTTCTGAAATTCCTTTTTGTGACAATCAGTCAAGGTGTGGTCATTTATTGTCACTAAACTTCAATGTTCCCATTTAATTCAACCAATTTGTTATCCATTCTTTTAATATTGAATATGAAGAAGCTCTTCTTTAACTGCAGCGTCCTCCCTAACATTTTTTGACATTTTCGTCAGTCTCTCAGGAAATAATCTATGGATCTTGATGTAAAAATGATCTCTGAGCTGTACAATTTGTTGTAGATCCACATAATCAGAAGCCCCGGTTCCTCTGGAGCTGGTGGGGATGGTGATAGTCCACTGAGTCCCATGTTAGTTTACATCTGTGCTTTTCCTACTATGACATATCATCATACTACTGTGAGGAAAGCTAATATAATTATGATTTTTAAACAAACCCTAGTCATTTAAATTGTTTTGAGTCAAGATTATCAAATCAATTTATAGGATACAGCAGCGTACAGTACAGTGGTTTGTTGCACTGTTCTGTTAAAGAACTTCTGGAAATTGAGTTGTTAGATTTTGAATGAGGAGGAAATTTCTGTTAGGATTTAGTTAATTTTGTAAATGGACATAAATATTATTAGACATCACTGGCATAAAAAATGAAATGTAGCCTCATAGACAGAACAGTAAAAACACTTTAAAAGATCTGCAAGTATAAACATTTCAGACGTATATGGGCTAAAATGAAGGAGAGAAGTCTATACTGTCTGAGACACAACATCCCTTCCTTTAAAGTTCCTCTCTACACATGTTTAAACCATGACTGATATTTTTGTTTGGCACAGTTTTCCCACATAAAGTGAAAAACAATCAAACACTGGGGCTGTAAGCATCAGGGCCCCCGCCCACCAGGTGGGGCCCTGACAGGTGAGGCCCTCAAAACGATTAGCAGGGGAAACCTCAGAGACCCAGGTCAAACAGGAACTGAAATGTTGAAGTAAGATAACATGAGAGGAATACACATGCAGAGAAAATAAATAATAATAAATAAACAAATAATTGAATAAAAGAACTGAGCAAGGGGTCAGAATAAGTTAGACTCATACATAGGTATGTGGAGTTTCCTGACAAGGGCGCATGTGACCTTTTCATACATCTGTGAAGTAGAGAACATTAATTTCTTTGTGCAGTCCACACTGGGAGAGGATTTCTTGGAATGACATTTATGTGTATAATCGATGATATTGTCAACTAGAAATGTATATTTATGGATTTGGAGCTCAGCCAATTATACAAGGATTTGTTTCCTTGTAGTGAACAGCTGCCCTGATGTTTGTGCGTCCCTTTAAATGTTAAATGTTAAATTGTGGGACGGAATTTTTTCTCCATTTCTGCCATAAAGGAAGGTCCAGTGTTTCCTATGCTAAAGGAGATAAAGTAGGAGGCACTGAAGCTCCTTTCCTTATCATATAAAGGATTGGAACAGCGCTTAGATTCCGGGTCACTTTAAGTAAAGGTAAATATTTCAAAATAAAAGCCAAGAGGATAGAACTCCGGCCCGCCGAGTATTTTGATAGTCTGATTTTTTTTTTTTTTAATCTTACAATGTCTCACATTAAGCTGTAGCTAATGTCGAAATAGAGAATCTCCTCCCACTTGAGGAGGTTTATTCAGGCTGGTTTTACAATAGAGCTCTGTCATAGCAAAGGACTGCTACAAAATAAAAGCGCAAGAATATTCGGTTTTTTTTTCTGCAATTCTATCGTTCAGACAAGCTTGTAACTTTTATTATGAAAAGTTGTGACAGGAAGTTCCAAAGGTTCTGTCGCTGGGTTCACAGACCTCTGAAATAGCAGATATATGATGTGATATAAAAAAATAACACCAGCTCAATGAATCAGTCAAACGTATATATGTGACTGTGGCCACACAATATTTACATTGTTTACATTGTATTTACATTTATACATTTAATTTGCATTTTTATCATCAGTTTCTTGATATCCATGCCTGTCACCCACGATGCCCTCACTGTTTACAAATCGTGTCACAACCAGTCAAACTATTAGTTCATAAGGAGTGTTTGTCATCAATGTTCTTATGAAAAAAAACAAAAAAAAAAAAAAACGAAATAAAAAAATTCCTCTTACATTAGCCGCTAAGTTTGACCAGTAAACTCACATTCCCTGTTAAAACTAAGACTTTCCAATTACTGTAGCTGCTAAATCTGGCCTCCAACAATGCAATACAAAGTAAGGTTAAGGTTGTTTTATTTATTTATTTATTTGTTTTTTTTTAGTGTACTGTAAACATGAGTAATGAAGTGTAAGGCTCGCAATGTTAAAATATACAACACCGCAAAATCACCTTTAAAAAAAACCACACTGTCTATATTGGAATCATTTGCTGTATGTATGAAAACCACTGTCAAGCAGTTTCGCTTCCATGAAGTTTCGGTTCATCCTCCCTCTGTTAGGTTGTGTTTTCTGTCGCTCAGTGTAAGTTTCGTTTCCCTCCAGCGGCTGCGCTATAAAAAGCAGCTGTCGGGCCTGAGGAGGCGCACAAGCGAAATGTTTACGTGGGGAGAGGACTGTCGGCGGGGCTTCTGGGTGAAGGACGGCTCAGGCATCGACTGCACGCCGGAGGGTGGGGTTCCCTTTCTAAACCTGCACATCAGGGACCTGTCAGCAGGTCGCAATGTGCTGGCTTTTGTGAAAACTAATGGAAATTCCTTCATCATTCGCACAAATGAGAGCGTGGATGGGAGAAGACTCAGAGGAAAGCAGAGTGAGCATCAGTCTCCTGCTCGGTTTCTGTTTGTATTTATGCGTGGAAAACAACAAAGCTCTGCCAACGAGAATTCAGTTGTTTTCCTTTTTGCAGTAATGATGGCAGACAACCGGCGGCGCACACTGACACCTGCCTGGTGTGGTTTGTGTGTTTGCAGAGTTTGTGGAGTGTAAAGAGAAGATTCAGGCTGTGAGTTGTGGTGATGATGTGGTCACACTGCTGTCTGACGGAGGCAGAGTTTTCTGTGTGGACACAACTCACACCCCTTTCACTCCACGGTAAGGACAGAGTTTATGCTCTCCTAAATTTGCAACTAAATGTTTTTAATGGTACAAAATGTCAGATATGTTTATATAATAATGTTATAATTATTATTACTGTTATTGTTGTTATTATTATTATTATCAGAATTATTATTGTTGTTGTTGTTATTATTTGTCTTACAGCATATAAAATCTTCATTTCATTTAATTCAGCTCTCTTCTGTCTCCTCTTATCTCAGGCCACTGGAAGCTTTGTGTAACATACCAGTTTCTCAGGTTGCTTGTGGGAGCCAGCATTCAGTTGCCCTGACCAAAGGTGCAGTAACATGTACAGTAAACTGCTGCTAATGTACAAGCTGTAAATATCAGTCCATCCAAATTACATTAAGAAAAAGATCTTTTCTCAATCATCTCTACAGAGGTTTGGTTTTTTTTATGTGACAAAGATATTTCTGTATGAGATTTCTGCCTCCGCTGCAAAAAAGACAATTAAACCTTCATTTGTTCTGCTCACAGTATTAAACAATTACAGAAATGTTTGTGGATTGTCCAGGGGTAGAATGAGAGAGATGTTGTTGATTTTTTTTTTTGGCATGTAATTTTATTTATTTTATTAAAAAAAAAAAGGGTCTTTATTGCATGTAATATGGGTGAACCAACCCTTTAAGAATTGACTCGGATCCTCATTACTACAACATGAGTAGCTACTTAGGCTCATTCAATCATGAGCAACACACTAGAATCAAAACTATGACCCCTCTCCTTCAGGAAACAAAGCACATATCTGACAGCAAATATTAGTCTTCTGTATTTTTTATTCTACCAGTGCTGTAGTCAGGACCAGGCTCTCCAACTTCCAACTTTACTGAGTAAAATTCTTAGGATGTCACCAGTGCAGATGATATGGGTTAACCTTTTCTTAATTGTAGGTTGAAGAAAACATACAACTACAGTATCAGATGAAAAAGTCCTTGGACAGTGTTGAGATGTGTCCGGAAAGTGTCTGAGAAAACAGAGTACACTATTGTAGAGTGCACTGGAGCTCACAGAGTTGTGCTGATTTCCCCACAGATGGTCAGGTGTACTCATGGGGTCAGGATTCCAGGGGCCAGCTGGGTCTGGGAAAGAGGAAGCCCAGCGCCAACTCACCCCAACACCTCCGATCTCTGTCAGAGATCCCCGTGGTTCAGATCGCTGCAGGGGGAGAGCAGAGCTTCGCCCTCTCTGTCTCTGGAGGTGTGATCGGCTGGGGCAGAAACGACTGTGGGCAGCTTGGGCTGGGAGACACAACAGGTGCTCTGCAGCAACTTTTTACATTCATCTTTGTTTCACTTTAATTGTATGTATTTACAGGAATGTCAAGGTAAAACTACAATGTTGTGTAATGAGTTGTCCCTTGTTACACACTGTTTAAAGGTGAATTTTACAGGCGACCACAACACGGTATCATTAGCATTTTAAACGTATCTATAATACATACTGTTTCCATGGCATGCAAACATGAGTGTTCATTTCCTTTCTATAGACAGACATACACCAACTCCTGTTCAATGCCTGAACAGGAAGAAAACTATTCACATTTCCTGTGGAAAGGATCACACTGCCATTTTGACAAAGGTCAGTCTAAAAAATGTTGGTACCAAAATACAATCTCCTGGACTGCAGACTTCATGAAGAAATGATTCAGATTTACTCACCAAATTGACACTGGAGCGATAGAATAGGTCCTAAATATTCTAGCGAACCAAAGTCTCCAAATTTATGCAGTGAATATGTTAAATACATAATTTTTGAAGTTTAGTTAAATCAGCTTAGAAAATGTTCTCAAAAACTCTTGATGTCAGTGTAATCAATTAATAGGTACAGTTAAACCTCTATTTCCTGTGGAACAAACTGTTTCCTTCTCAGGATGGTGCAGTGTTTACATTTGGCTCTGGTCAATACGGGCAGCTTGGGCACAATTCCTTCAGGGATGAACTCCGTCCTCGTCTTGTTGCAGAACTCTTGGGGGCAAAGGTCACCAAGATTGCATGTGGACGGTACTGTAATACCCATCTTGTTTTTATTGCAATGACTGTGAGCCTGTGTGGCTCATTATCTTGAAGTTCTAAACAGTAAACTTACAGTGACACCCACAAATGACCTGAATTAGGTCTTGAAAAGTATTTCACTTGATCAGATATTGTAGGAACCTGCTGTAATGAAAATGATAAAAAGAAAAACAGTGGATCTATGTTTATCTGTGTCTCTGATGTACTGTTTGTAATGCATTATCTACTCAGAAATCACACATTAGTGTTGACAGACTCCAAGAAGGTCTACTCCTTTGGGTGTAGAGAGCAAGGGCAGCTGGGACATGGAGACGAGAGTCATCCGTCTGTGCCACTACCTGTTCAACTGCCACAAGGTGACTACACTTCTGGTATAAATGAAATAAACTAATGAGGATGCAATTAACTGATGCATGAAAGAGTTGACGTTTTTACTCATTACTTATACTTTCAGAGAGCGGCGATGGTCCAAAAACAAGAAACATCTTCGCAGGAGAAAACTGTTCATTTGCAACATGCACATCTGATGAGGTACCAACACTAATGCATACAGGGCACACTACGACTGAAGGATAATACTGTGAATATCAACTCAATTAGTTTTTCTTGCAGGAAGCTCGCGAGGAGTCAAACACTGACAGCATCAGTCATGTTACACATTGTCTTGATGACATGATTGAAAAATGGACCTCTAAATGTGATTCAAAGACATGGAAAAAGATAAAACAGTAAGTGTAACACACCAGCAGTTTTTTGTGACTGTAATTATTAATTTGGACCCAAAACTTTTAACCCTGTTTTCTCAGTGCAATGGATTAAAAATCTAAACTCTTCACAGGGAAATCCACAGGACTTTTTCCTCTGCATCCTGTGTGAATAAAAGCTTCCTCGAGCAAAGGTAAACACAGCACTTCTGTGCACGATCATCACTTCCTCTTATTTAGTGAATTGTAAAATTTACTTTTTGCTTGCTAGATATGTTCCTCTAGGGATGGCCAATATCGGTCGACATGGGTATTTTGTGTTTCGTCTACCACATTGGTCCAGATTGGTTGTTGAAATATCTCAACAACTGTTGGATGGATTGTGATGAACTTTGGTACAGAAATTCATGCTTCTCTCATGATAACTTCTAATAACACGGGTGATCCCCAGACTTCTTGACTTGACTTGGGCTTGAGAAAATACCTACAAAACTGACCATCAGCATCTTGTGTTTAGTCCAAATTAGCAAATGTTAGCATGCAAACACATCAAACTAATAAGATGAAACATGCTATACTTGCTGAACATCAGCCTGTCACATATCACTGTGCACATTGTACCATGCTGATGTTAGCACATGGCTGAAAGAACTGTTGTTTTCTGTAAGCATGGATGCATGGACTTAGTGTTTTTTCTTTCTCTTCTTAGCAAAGACAAACATTTCCAGACGTCAACAAAGTACCCTGGCTTGAACTTGCCACATGCACGACGTGCTTTCAAGAAACTGGTCAAGAAGGATGATGTTTTGGCAGAGGTATGTAACTGAGTTGTACAGTATGCAATGTGCATTTGTCTTGGAAAAATTCTGAATATCTGTGCTACTGATTGGCTCATTGTGACTAGCTGTGTAATTACTCTCAAAATGTGCTCATAATAAGCCTGCTGACTTGTCAGAGGCTTTTAAAGATGACCAACCAATCCCAGTATTTTCCCTCTAACCACCAACCAGTTGTCAGTGACTGACCTTTTGCAATCTTTCCCGAACTAACAGGTAGAGGCTGCTATTCTGCACTTGCTTCAATCCTTTAATAAGAAACCGATGGCAGTTGAGGGGCTGAGGATCTTCCTACTTCTCAATGAGCTTCTGTATGTGATGCAGAAACGCAAACAGCAACAGAGCACAAAGCTTGCTGAGGCAGTCGCCGCTGCAGTACTGAGCTTGTCTGCTGACAGCCTTCAGGTCATAGGTACTTCAGCTTAATATTTTTATTTTAATCAATTTTTTTTAAGATGCAGTATATTAAAGTTAGAATCCCTAAGATTGATGCTTCACATTAAAAGCATTCAATAGGCAAATATGACTAGGCTTTTATTGTGAAGTTGTCACATTTAATGCAATGCATTTGTCACTGTGGTTAGCACTGACCTCAATCACTGACAGCAGATCAGTTTTAAATATTGCAGGGAGTTATGGAGGAAGGAGCAGCCACAGTCAGCTGACAGATTAAGAGCTGCACGCTGCACACCTTCAACTCCACAGCAAAATTAGAACCTGGTAACCACAGGCGTCACCAAATCAACCAGGACTCAAATCTTAAGGATTATAACTTTAATAGTTTTAAGGGACAGTATATTTTTGATGTCTGCTCAGTTGTGATATGGTCACTGAGATTAATGTTTTTAATTCTCCATGTTGTCTTCTCCAGGGGACTGGTGGTCCTCACTGTCAGCCTCCACCATGGTTAAACATTTGAAGGTGTGGAAGCAGGCCCTCTCAGTCATCCTGTCCTTAAGGCCTGTTCCTCGCAACTCTGGAGTCAGAAATCTGCTACTAGTCCTCCAGTACATGTACAATGTTAGTATCAGTTATTACTTGTAATTTCTGTCACACAGCAGAATCCTATACCTGTAATCCTACTCAAGCGTACTACAAAATAACGTTTTTTTTCCTTTGTGGAACTTTTCACCTAATAAAAAAAATACTTGTTTTAAAGGTCAACAGCAGGACTCCAGAATCTCGAAGGATGCCGGAAAGCGATTTTTGTTTGTTGATTGACATAAACTTTCTTGTTGAGGACCTGCAGCTTTGGCGATCACGGTCGAGACACTGGGTAAAAACAACAGATTGTTCATTATTTTGTGAGCTTTATTGCCATGTGCCTGTACATCATGGGTTTGAATCCACTTCCCTGTTTCTCTTTGTTTCTGTCGCTTTCCAGATACTATTCATGTAAAAAACTGGTTGTCATATACACTTATAAAGGACCTGTGTGCTTTTTTCCTTTTAGAGAGCACATGCTGAGTCACTTATCCTTTGTAACTTTCCAATTGTGCTGGATCTGCAATCAAAGAAAGCGGTGTTTGACATGAATACTGAGTACACTGTGGTAAGTGAAGCCTTGAGCTGTGCCTCAGAGCTAGCCTTGATACACAATACAATGTATATCATTGCAGTATGAAAAAATACAAATGTTCTCTGTGTGATACAAACATTGAATTTAGCTGACAAATACACAACACAAAAAGCTAAATGAAATCTTTATCTTGTTCCAGTTTGAAGCAGTACAGAGCGTCCTCTCGGATTTGTTTATGGAATTCGGGTTGTTTCTCCCGTGTCCACAAGATGTGCTTTTGGTACTGGAACTGAGTCGAGCATCGATTTTGGAGGGCGCCTTTGAAAAACTGGCTGCTGCTCATCACAAGGAGTACAAGAGGCCACTTGTGGTAAACATGTAGTTTTGATCTGATGACCATAGCATGACCAAAGTCACACTAAAATGCTTGCATTATTGTTTATTTAGTCTTTACATATCATGGGTGGTTTCATTGAGAGGCAACCTGCCTTTTACAGGAAAGGCCTGATCACATTCACACAGTTGAACACACCTGGAAGCTGTCCGCTACCACCACCCACTACACTCTTGTAGTCAGTCTTACCTGGAGAACTTAGTTTGTTTCTTTTTGTCTTCTAGGTCTTTTTTGATGAAAACCCTACGATTGATAACATCTATAAAAAAGACTTTTTTCATGAAGTCTTTCACGAGATGGTGTCAGGTGAATCTGAGATGTTCATGTTCAACGACTCCAAAACACTGGCATGGTTTCCCTCCAAAGTAAGACTTTTGAATGAACAAATATTTATTTCAGACTTAAAGATCCTACCTTACAAAAAATATACAGTAACATATCAATTCTATATTCAAGCAATTTGACTGAATTATCTCTACCATCAATACCAGGCAACACAGGATCACCAGAGGTACTTCCTGTTTGGGGTTCTGTGTGGATTGGCTTTGTACAACCAGTGCATCATACACTTGCCCTTCCCACTGGTTCTGTTCAAGAAGCTGCTTGGTGTAAAGCCTTCACTGGAGGATATGATGGAGTTCAGTCCAGTTGTTGGAGAGTAAGTGGAAATTAATGTAAATTTAAATCACACAAATTTGTAGGTTGTGATTCTACTTTTGCAGAGCATAATGTAAATAGTGTTAGTTTAAATATTCATTTTATTGTGTTTAAAGGAGTCTGCAGTACATCCTGGAAGACCACACAGATGATGACATAGACAACATGATTATGGATTTTTTAGTAAGCGGTCTATAACTTCAACTCATGTATCCTCTTTCTGATATCCAACTGACAGTCTATTATTATTTCCCACAGCAGTGACATTACTATCTTTTTTCTTTAAAGATCGTCTGGGATGGGACAAAAGTTGACCTTGATCCTGAAAATCCTGAAAAGCCAGTGACAAATCAAAATAAGTAAGGGCCATGAAAGAATTTATCACGCTTGTTGTTTGTTGTGTTATTTGACTATAGTTTTAAGAAAATGTGAAAAACAGCATTAATATATGAGGACTCAATACACTATAATTACACATACATTGTAAATATGAAGCTTTAGTGTTGACACTCATTTGTGACGCAGTTTGGATAAAAGCATGTACCAAATGAGTAAATGTAATGTTAATACATTATGTCACATATTAAGTTTCTGTGGTTATCTGACACCCACGAAAGTAAAGGGATACTGCTATAGAGTGCTATTGAAAAAACTATGCAGTCATAGTAACAAGTTTTGTCTGTCTGCCATACAATTGGTTTATCTGAGCTTTTTGCTAAAAAACAGCAGCCTTCTGTTGAAAACAACATTGTGAGAGTTACTCCTGGAGATATAATTGTATATCATCTGCAAGAAATGAAAAGGTGTATGTGTATGTATGTATGTATGTGTGTGTGTGTGTGTATGTGTGTGTGTGTGTGTGTGTGTATACACACATATATATATATATATATATATATATATATATATATAGCCTACTAAACATGTGACCAAGGGGAAGCTTGTAAAACAATAAAAAATATGGGGGCCCAGAATTGATCCTTGAGGTACACCACAAGTAAGTTTTGTAGACCAGTAAATGAAGCTTCAAAGTCACAACAGAAAAGTGTCTGAGGTAGGATTTCAACCACTCTTGCATGAAATTAAGTGGAACAGAGCCATTAATGATTTGACAAGGGTGTGCATCCAGTTGATGAATTAAAACTTTTTATAACAGGAAGGAGTTTGTGGATTCCTTTGTAAATCATGCCTTCAACACATCAATGGATAGTTTGTTTCGGGAGTTCAAGCAAGGCTTCTTCCAAGTCTGTGACCGGGACTTAGTGAAGTTGTTCCGGCCAAAGGAGCTGCATGAATTGCTGGTGGGCAAAGACTTCCAAGACTGGGAAAGACTGAAAAAGGTACAGTCTAATATAAGAGCTCTGCAATGTCTCATTTTCTCTGCAACTGTAACCAATTTTTTATATCCTCATGTTCTTGATTTGAATACTACAAATAACAGGTGCTGTTTTAACTTGCTGTTTTACTGTATTCAGAACACAGGTTATGAGGGAGTGTACCATGTTGGCCACCCCAACATACAGATGTTTTGGGAGGTTTTTGATGAACTAACTGAGGATCAGAAAAAAACTTTCCTTTGTAAGTACTTTACCTTTCTTTAACATATAAGAATGTCCTACTATTTCAATTTTGACATAAATTTAAATTATATTCCAAATGTACTAGACTAGACTTGCTGCTATATGCACTGAATCAGGGGAAAGTAACTAATCATTGGAATCTATTCAAGTCAATTATCAATAATGTTTTATCACCCAGAGATACAGCATTTCAGTGTAGATGGTTCATGAAGGTTTTTACATTTACTGTTGTGTTCACTTTGTAACTGGCAAGTCAGATGTAGTTTAGATACTGTTTTACCAGCAAGGTTGCTTTAAATCAATTAAAGAACTGTTTTAATTAGCATGAGCAATGATACTGTCTGAACTGAGCCCCGGGGTTGGGCAGTGCAAAGATATATACAAAGGATGTCATAAAAATGATTTAAAAAAAAAAAAGGCTCCAGCTGATTGCCACTTTTCCCTTCACTAGGGTTTGTGACGGGTTTTGAAAGAGTGCCTATTCTCGGCCTGCAAAACATCAAGATGACAATCAGGGTGAAACAAGTCGAGGACCTCGCTGCTGACCAGTACTACCCTGAGACACACACGTGCTTCTCTTGCCTGGAGCTGCCTTTATACTCAACCAAGGAGATTATGCAAACCAGGCTGGCAGAGGCCCTGAGCAACAACAGAAGAATCCACAAGTGATGGAGGGACTGTGCCTAAACTACTCCCTGTGTCTGCAGCGAACTCAGTCTTTACATAAAGATAGCATTTTGTAAATAGCTGACCAAACCTGGTCAACCAGTGTTATAGCAAAAGTTCTTTATCATGATGTGTGATGGGTGTACAAAAAAAAAGCCCTAAAGTGAAAATACTCTTAAGTTGTGTACATATGTTGTAGGGAAATCTTAATTAAGTTATTTGATTATTTCTTATGTGTTAACGGTGTTTGATTTTTTTTTTCTTTTTTTTGGGGCCACTAATTGCATACAGAAAACCATAAACCTCTGCATTTGTACAGAGTGTCCATGCTTAAACTATAATGTAAGAAAACAATGGTATATGTAAATATTTTCATTTTGGAGCAATAAAAATACATTCTTCAGTGCATTTCAGTTGTGGAATAATTTCAAAAAGTCTCAACCCAGATATACCTTGAGATAGAGCTAAACACAGCACTGGCAAACCATTTTCCAGTTATTTTCCAGAGCTACCACAGAGGTGGTTGTGAGTACTTTGGTATGTGTTTATATTATCTGTCTGTCTGTGGACACATTTTAACACCACGATGGCATCACAACAGTGAAAGATACAGTCACAAAGTCTTACATTTGTCTTACAGGTGCGCAGTTCAGACCAAAATGAAGACCAAGAACAAAGATAGGTGTGGTCCAACCTATGACTGCAGAGTACTTATTGGTTAATATACTGTATACTGCAATAACATTATCCTTTATGTTTTTGGAGATATACAAAGTAGCCTACATAGGCCTATATCTTATAAGGATTACCTCCAGCTAATTAGTGCCAGCTCTGCACTCATTAGTGTCCACCCACTATTTTACAGCACCGGATGGTTCCTAAAAGTGGGAGTTTTTTGTAGGAGACAAGTTTCACAGTGAAAAGTGTGTGAATAGTCTAACCCGTGATATTTCTCTCCCGTATCTTTCGGTTTCCAATTACCGGAGGAGTCCGTATTTTACTATATTTAGCTCATCAACACTATCCAATAACAAGTGCCACCAGCTCCAGTTTCACTTTCGTTTTCCTTTTCACCTCAAAGTTCATAAATTGACTCACTGGGCGTGTTATTTTCGTTTCCTCCCTGTTTCTAGGTTTTGTTTTCCACAGCTCACAGCAGTGTCAGCACAATGAGCCCATAAAGTTTGGCCACCGCTGATAAAGCTCAGTCACATAAACCAGGTGTCGGTTCTGCAGAGGCACTTCACCAAAATGTTCTCATGGGGAGAGGGCTGTCCTCCGGGCTTTCGGCTGAGACGTGGCTCAAACATCGCGACAGAGGACGGGGTTCACCTGTTGGACCTCAGCTACCGCATCGGGGACTTGTCTGCGGGTCACAGTCTGCTGGCTTTCGTCAAAACTGACGGAAAAGCGCACATCATTCGCACCCGTGGAAGAGGAAAACACGGTGAGTTTCAGTCTGTATCTCTAAGGAAAACAGGAATTTAAAGGGATATTTCAGGTTATTTGACGTGGGGTTGTGTGAGGTACTCACGCGTTGTCAGTGTGTTACCTGCAGATGATTTGGATAACTGTTGTACCCGGGCCCAGCAGAAAAAAAAAGTGTTTAAGACGCCCATAGAAATAATCCAATATCCGTTTAAATGTGAGCTTCATTAAGAATATGTTCAGCTCTTTATCCTGCCGTCAAAACAGCACTTTCCTTTGGTACTTTTTTTTTCAACCGCTTAACTACCGTGTCCCTACGCACAAGCGCACCTTCAGGGCTTACCGTATTACGCCGCCGCAGGTTCGGTGAAAGGAAATAATTTCTTTTTTCTGCTTCATCACCTGCTGTGTCTCTGCGGTTTGTGTGTTTGCAGAGTTTGTGGAGTGTAAAGAGAAGATTCAGGCTGTGAGTTGTGGTGATGATGTGGTCACACTGCTGTCTGACAGAGGCAGAGTTTTCTGTGTGGACGCAACACACACCCCTTTCACTCCACGGTAAGGACGAATAAAGTTTTACATTTTGTTACTAAGTGCAAACTGGGGTATTTCGGATAATGTGATTTTTGCTTTGTTCTTTTGTTAAGTCTTCAGTTGAATCCATTGTAAAAACTCCGATTATTACAGAACATGTGTTTAAGCGGTGTTGGTTTCTATCGTTTCAGCACTCCAGCAGCTCTGTGCAACATTAAAGTTTCTCAGGTTGCTTGTGGGGGCCAGCATTCAGTGGCCCTGACCAAAGGTACAGTAACACTGCTGCTTATGTACAAGGGGAAAGCAAGATTGTTCTTGCTCCTACCACTGTTGTAGCTACTTCTACTGGGGTCTAGACACAATCACAGGCAATGCTTAAATAGTCCAATATGTCCATCTATAATACATAGTCATTGGCAAAAACTTCCCTTAGGAAACTGCACCTGCACCAGACAGCAAATATTAGTTTAATTAATTAATTAATTTTGTATCCACATACCACTGTAGTGAAGACCTGCAGCTCTCTCCCCTCCAACATTCAGCTAATCACAACATTGACATTTGTGTCCCTCAACTGAATTCTGTAAACCCAAATATTAATTGTTAAGTTTGTAAAAAAAAAAAAAAAAATACAATATTGGAAAAACACCTCATCCAGCTTTGAGACAGGATTGTAAAAGCTGACTCAAAGTCCAACTGTTAGATGATGGCCAAGTGATCATGATAATTAATGATAATAAAGTCTATTTATACTGTGCTTAAAAAGAGTGATTACAGTGCTTTATAACTGGTAAACATGTAACATGTCAGGATGTGAGAAAAGTGATGGTGGTTTCCCCACAGATGGTCAGGTGTACTCATGGGGTCAGGATTCCAGGGGCCAGCTGGGTCTGGAAAAGAGGAAGCCAGGCGCCAACTCACCCCAACACCTCCGATCCCTGTCAGCGATCCCCGTGGTTCAGATCGCTGCAGGGGGAGAGCAGAGCTTCGCCCTCTCTGTCTCTGGAGGTGTGATCGGCTGGGGCAGAAATGACCGGGGACAGCTCGGGCTGGGAGACACAAAAGGTAAAAAAAAAAAAACAGTCATTATGCATAAATATATATGTATGTATGTATACTGTATATACTGTTACTTAACATGTAAATCTGACTTGTAATATCTTTTCAACAGACAGACCCACACCAACTCCTGTTCATTACCTGAATATGAAGAAAACTATTCACATTTCCTGTGGAACAGACCACACTGCCATTCTGACAAAGGTTAGTCAGAGAAATCTTTCTAACACTCCCATGTTGTAAACGACCACATTTTATGGCTGGAAAAGAAGAAGTACACAAGTAAACACTTCCAACTTATATAACGACTTATACTGAAATGATC
The DNA here is from genome assembly GCF_046630095.1 of Trachinotus anak. Lineage (NCBI taxonomy): Eukaryota > Metazoa > Chordata > Actinopteri > Carangiformes > Carangidae > Trachinotus > Trachinotus anak. The sequence goes on along the minus strand of NW_027273853.1, from coordinate 21,964,213 downwards.
AGGCATCGCTCATGAGCATATCAATAGTATTTACTGTCCACTGGTGCAGACACATTTATAATCACATACTGACTTCTGATGCCACAGATAAATGCAAATGAGATGTAAATGTAACTATAACAACAAATGATACTTGAACTACAGTTGTGTGGTTGTTTCCTCAGGATGGTGGAGTGTTTACATTTGGCTCTGGTCAATATGGGCAGCTTGGCCACAACTCGTTCTGTGATGAACTACGTCCTCGGCTTGTTGCAGAGCTCTGGGGGGCAAAGGTCGTCAAGATTGCATGTGGACGGTACAGTACAGTTCTAAACTTCTAATAAACAATTAAACTGAGCCAGTTCACCCCATTACTGGTGTAGTTCCAGCATGATTTGAATTTCTTTTCTTTCAACTGTGACTGTTTTTACTGTTAAATAATCTCAGGATTATTCAAACACATCATACTGACACAGACAAAACACTGATAAAATGTAGCCGCATGAGTGTGTTATTGCATATTGAAATATAAACCTTAACATTATGAAAGAACTTCTGTCATTCCTGCATCTGATTACAAGTTTCAGCTTCTGACTCATTCTCAGGTTATTGCATTCCATCTTCCTTGTTTTGGCCACCATTGGAGAAGTTATTTCACCAACTATAATCTGTTGAAATAAAGTCTTGAATGTGTAACAGTTCAAATACTTACTGGCTGGTCTGTGCATTTTTTTTTCAATCAGGCATCACACATTAGTGTTGACAGACTCCAGGGGGGTCTTCTCCTTTGGGAGTGGGGAACAGGGGCAGCTGGGACGTGGAGAGAAGAGTCATCCATCTGTCCCACTACCTGTTCATCTGCCACAGGGTAAATGCATTCCTAAATCACTGAATTGAATGATGAGTCCTGTCAAGTTATATTTATTTATAGAGCGTTGTATGTTATTCTCAGTTGTATTCTATTATTATTCCAGACACCAGTGACGGTCCCAAAATTAGAAACATATACGCAGGAGGAAACTGTTCCTTTGCAATGTGCATGTCTGATGAGGTGTGAACACAAACACACACAGTACACCGCTCAATTGTGGGAGGTTTAATAATACATTTACCCCAGTTATTTATACATGTTAAGTCATTTTTCTAAACCAAACATGAACTCTCTCTTGTTTCTTTCTCAGGACATTCACCATGGGTTAAACACAGACGCTATGAACAATCTAACTCAGCACTCTCTTGATGGTATGATTGACAGATGGACATCTGAATCTGATTCAAAATCATGGAAAAAGACAAAACAGTGGGTATAATGGAGTACCAGTTATCTTTCTCATTATGTATTTAATTTTTACAGTGTTTTATTACTGTTATTTAGCTCCAAAGCTATTAATACCGTCAGTGTTATTGACTAACCATACCTTCACAGGGAAATCCACAGGATGTTTTCCTCCGCATCCTGTTTGAATCAAAGCTTCCTGGATCGAAGGTAAATACAGTATTTTTGTTCATAATCATCTTGTTTCAGGTTAATTGCAATACGTTTGAATTTGCTTTTTCTTCTTAGCAAAGACAAACACTTCCAGACCTCACCAAAGTACTCTGGCTTGAACTTGTCACTTGCACAACTTGATTTTAAGAAGCTGGTGAAGAAGGATGTTGTTCTGGCAAAGGTATGAAACTGAAATGTGATTGTATGTTAGTTATCTTATCGGTAATTAACAAGAAAGAGTGGGAGTTTTCATTTCAAAGCCTCTTATTAATACTCTACTAAGCCTGTATATTATATTTTCTCAACAGGTTGAAGCTGCTGTCCTACAGATGCTTCCCTCTCTTGATGTGAAACCAGTGGGAGTGGAAGGGCTGAGGATCTTCCTGCTTCTGAATGAGCTCCTGTGTGTGATCCAGAAACACAAACAGCCCCTTTGCACAAAACTTGCTGAGGCTGTCGCTGCTGCCTTACTAAGACTGTCTGCTGGAAGCCTCCAGGACATAGGTATCGTGAAATATAACTGTTTGAAATATTTCATATTTGAGAAGCTTAATTTATCATTAATCGTAGAATCATGTAATGGTTTGATCACCAACCTTCAGTACAGCATGTGTTCAACGGTGTAAGCCAAATGACTATAATATAGTGTGGAGTCTGATTGAGGAGGAGAGGATGCTTTGCTGTTGCAGGGCTGTTTGTAATTTTGATAAAATGCTTTACATTAATTGTAGGAAGCTGTGTCCTTGTATGGAGTCCAGAATGTGCCAATCAAACAGCTGTTGACTTTTTCAGATTATAATCAGTTGATAAGAAGATAATTTTACAAAAGCAACTATGAATTCATTGTGTATTTGTGAATTCAAAATAATCAATAATTTTTGTTTTTATTATTATGAGGTAAAATTATCACCTCATGATTATTATTATAATTAATACATGAATTTTTAATAGAATTGTAGCATTTGTAAAAAAAAAAAAAAAAAAAAAAAAAGGCTTTAAATGTTACTTTTTCCTATAACATGTAGTAAGGCCCCTTCCTGTTGTTGTATTAGTCAGCCTTTATTTGTATGGTGCTGCCACCCTCTGTTGTGTGAGGGAACAGGTGGCTGGAGAATTAGAGCTCCTGCTGCTGCTCTGTGGATTAAAACTGAAATTTTTAAGTGGCACATTGCTGACCCATAAATTAAACACTGAGGTCTCTAATTAAAGTGATAATGAAACAGAAATTGTAATGATTAAAGTAGGAGACAAATGTAAATTGTAAAATGAACATGATAGGCAGAGGTGTTAATAAATGGATAACAAGAAGTAAAATTTAAAAGCATATTTTAGAAATTAATCTTGTGAATCTTTTAAAATTTCAATTAATTCAGATCTAATAATATGATTAATTTATTACTCACTGATATTAATCTGCACATTGTCTTCTTCAGAGGACTGGTGGTCCTCACTGTCGGCCTCCACCATGGTTAAACATATTAAGGTGTGGAAGCAGGCCCTCTCGGTCATCCTGTCCATTAGGCCTGTTCCTCGCAACTCTGGAGTCAAAAATCTGCTACTAGTCCTCCAACACATGTACAATGTTAGTGTCTTTTGTCTCCTTTAAATTACAAACCATACCAAATGTAATTCCTACACACCCTTCTTTGTTTTTTTTCAACCTTTCTTAATATTCCTGTTTTAAAGGCCAACAACAGGATTGCAAGACATCGAAGAATCCCAAAAAAAACATATTGTTTGGAAATTACCATGGACGTTCTCGTGGAGGATATGCAGCTTTGGCATTTGAAGTCACAAAACAAGGTAAAAATTATAATAAACCACTAGGTTCAACATGTCTCAGGATGGCAGTCAAATCATTCCCTCCTCTCTCTCACTTCATATAGCCTCCATACGGTGTTCATTTATGTAAAAAAAACACACACACCAAAAAAACATTATTAAATTTAATAATACATATAATAAATATAAATAATAAAACATTAGCAAATTTTAGTAAACACTGAGCACTGATGTCCCCTTTTTGCAGGATGGGAATTATCAGCCACTTATCCTATGTAATTACCCATTTGTGATGGATCTGAAATCAAAGCAAATGGCTTTTGACATCAGCGCTGGATTCACACAGGTAACTCTACAATTAATCAACTTTAATCGCGTTGTACCATTTGTTTAATGTGAGAAAATGCCTGTCCTGACCTGACAACTTACAGTATATGCGTTAACTATCTAATGTTAGAGCTGCACTAATTAATATATCTGTTTAAACAAAGGATTAAATAAGAATGTGGAATGGGAAGTTTATTACAATTTGGCAGCATTTTGAAAATGGCATTTTGTATTGTATTGTAGAGACAACACCAGGTACTCTTACCTGGCCCTTTTGGATGGGGTTTCCCGTCTTACTTCGAACTAAAGCTGACACGAGCATCTCTGTTGGAAGGCACCTTCGAACAGTTGGCTGCTGCTCATCACAGTGCCTTCAAGAAGCCACTTGTGGTAAGTATTTAGTTTTGACCTAATGGTAAAAGCATGACCAAATTATTTTGTAGTTACTTTTATCTAAGCGTCTATCTTAAAGGAAGAATTATAACTTTTTGTCTCTCAGGTCTATTTGGATGATAACCCAAAGCTCACAGATGTCTACAAAAGAGACTTCTTTCACCACTTGTTTCATGACATGGTGTCACCTAAATCTGGGATGTTCATGTTCAATGACACCCAAACGCTGGCATGGTTCCCATCCAAAGTAAGTCTTTTGATCCTCATACAGGAAAATTAACATTGAACTAGGAACTCGGGATTGGTTATATAAAATGGATTTCTTCTCTTGATGATAAGCAGCAATGCAACAACATGCAGTTTTTATTACTTTTTTATTTGAACAATTTTTAATCAATGCAGACAACAGAGAAGGACAAGACAAACTTCTTCCTGTTTGGGGTTCTGTGTGGATTGGCCTTGTACAACCAGAGTATCATACACTTGCCCTTCCCATTGGCTCTCTTCAAGAAGCTGCTTGGTATTCAGCCAACATTGGAGGATATGATGGAGTTCAGCCCAAGTGTTGGAAAGTAAGAAATTGTAAATTTAAATCACACAAATTGGTATTTACATTGTGATGCCTGGAAAATCACAATACATTGTAAATACTGTACATAAGTAAGTATATAAACATATGTTAATATAACTCTTTATTATATAACTTGTGTTTTTTTAAGGTGTCTACAGTACACATTGGACTATGAAGGTGACCTAGAAGACCAACCTTTTTTGGTTAGTGTTTTACTCTAAGAGATGCCCAGTAATCTACCTCATTAACTGTTCTTATAATATTACAATGACACCACTAACCTGTTCTCTTTCATAACTGATTTACAGATCAACTGGGATGGGATGGACGTTGACCTTGATCCCCAAAATCCTGGAAAGCTAGTGACAAGTCAAAATAAGTAAGACTATATTTGTATCTGAATGGATCAATATTGATAATAAATTTCAATAGTTGGAGCCTTGATACAAACTTTTCAAAGATCCAACATTGCTTCAGACATGTACAGTAAAAGCGATCTCTGAGACTGAGCAAGCTGCTATGGTCAAAATAGAGGGATATGAGATTTCTTATTAATAGGCCTCAAGAGAAGGGTGGAGGAGTTGCTTTATACTTGTATAAAATGTATTAAAGTAATTCTGCGATTAGTGTGTTACTTGTTATGACATTGTCATAAAGGTTACTTGTGGGGTTCCCCAGGGCTCGGTGTTGGGCTGATTATTGTTTATTTTGCATAGAAATAATGTGAGATTTCCAAAATGATAAAAAAATTATATTATTAGAAATGCTAAAGAGTTGGTTAAAAAAAACACTCAATTTGAATAAAAATAAAGTTGTAGTATTTGTTAATTAGTTAACCAACTCAAAAACAAACTCATGATAAATGATATTGAAAATGAAAGAATGTCTAAAATTTAATTTCTTGGAGGGATAATAGATAATAAACTATGGAGGCCATATATAAATTAAATTAAAGCAAAAATGCCAAAGTCAATTGTAATAGTATATAAAGTATATGTTATTGTTTGTTTTTTTATGTTACCTTTATAGGTTACACAAGATGTGTATCATTTTGTTTTCATTGTTTTGTTTGTTGGTTGTTTTATGTTAGCTTTCAATGTTGGACATGGCGTATTGTTAAAATGACAGGATTTAGAGGCTGTGGTTTCAACCTGTTAATTTTAGATCTATACTAAAAAGCTCTGACTCAGAGAAACGTTTTGGTGGATTAAAACTTTTATCTGCTAAACAGGAAGGAGTTTGTGGATGCCTACGTGACTCATGCCTTCAGCACATCAGTGGAGAGTGTGTTTGAAGAGTTCAAGCGAGGCTTCTTCCTGGTGTGTGACGAGGATTTGGTGAAGCTGTTTGGGCCAGAGGAGCTGCGGGGAGTCCTGGTAGGCAAAGATGTCTATGACTGGGCAAAGCTCAAACAGGTACAGTCACCAAAAAGGCTCCTTTTGTTCCAGTTTTCTTTGCAGCTGATTTCCCACATCTTCATGTGTTTGATTGGACTTTATCAAAGAATCTAACAATTGTTCGTACCTGTTTTAGAACACAGCGTATGAGTGGCAGTTCTACGACGGCCACCCCACCATACTGATGTTTTGGGAGGTTTTTGATGAACTAAGTGAAGAACTCAAGAAAGATTTCCTTTGTAAGTACTCACTAGTTTTTCCATGTTGAAACCTCTAGGTCTTTGAAAAATAGATTCTAATATTGATATGTTGGGATGCATTATAAAACTTAACAAAACAGACGGTTAGCAGTTGATTGTTATCAACCGGTCCACTGACTCTTCAGTGTAACTATCGTCACACACTATCTCTTAAATTACTAGAGTTTTGCTGACTGTGCCAAATCATAGTTTGACAGTAATCTCATACTGTATATATAATATATATAGTCACCAAATACAAAACAAAAAGTGGCTCAGTCTCTGTCAGATCATGTCAGACAGCATGTTTCCACACATGCTATTTCATTATAATCAGAATAAGGGAATTGCTTTCAGACTTTTTGAAATTATTCCTACACTGTCTGTGGATGGCAACGACAGCATGGTTAATGATGGGCAGCTACATCACTTGGTGGTATGGTATAATTAGGAAACATTAGTTGTGGGTTTGAGACAGGATGCAATTTCCATCATGAAAGTCACATATACTCATCCGCCACTTCAATCTCTCATGGCTGCATTAACCTGGTTGGAGGATGCAGGCAAAAACTAAGCTGCTGGGCCCCATTAACCACTGTTCCTCCCTTTTTTATATACATTGTGTTTCAATATGTCATCCCATACTAGCCAGGGGCAGTTGCCCACTTTACAACAACCACCCCATCCTCACTTTCTCCCATACCAAAAAAATTCAACAACAGCAGAATTGAATGCCCCCATTATTAACATTATTAGTTACCTGTTCTTGAAAAATTGGAGTCGTTATTTGAATGACGTGACCAAGTCAAAAGAAAATGGTGATATTATTTATTATGATTACTATTAGTTATCTTTGACCCATCCATGTGAATAAGTAAAGCAGAGATGCATAGCAGATGATGCTGATGCACAAAGATGTTAACATACAAAAAGTAACTTGAAAATTCCTATTTTTCCCCTCACGTCTGTTCTTCAGTCTTCCTGACTGGTTTTAGGAGGGTTCCTGTTCTTGGCATGGATCAGATCCACATGAAGGTTCGAGTGAAGCAAATCCAGAGCGGCTCCTACGATCAGCACCTCCCAGAGTCTCTGACATGTCACTCCATTCTGGAGCTGCCCTTGTATTCGGGGAAGGAGGTCATGCGAGACAGACTGACAGAGGCCCTCATACCAGACAGAGGATTCTTGGTGTGATGGTGGATCAACAGATTCTGGACAGGAGCATGTAGCATCTGTGCTAGGGAACAGTGGACTTCATTTTTACTTTTGGATCAGATTTCCTGCTCTTCCTCAGGGTAAAAAAAACAACTAACTGTCCTGAATGCACATGACTTGGCATTGTAAAAGTGCACTTTAAAAACGGTGACAGAGAGCAGCATTTGCAGCTATTCCCCCTTAACAGCTCTACTGAAGCCACTTTGAAATTCCAAACTTAATTTTCTGTAATTTAACTTATCATCTTCAAGTATCATCAAGTTATTTATGCACATATCATGTTGTATATATTCTCAGGAAAAAACGAACTAATTTTTATGTGACACATTTTGTTCTGACAAAAACACTTTTTTTTTGTTTATTTCATCTTGGTCTGTTTATTGTTTACACCTTCATTAATATAATGCACTACAAAAATCCTGTAATAAATCTTATCTTTATGAAATTTATATTTTTGGATTCTGTGTGAGAAAGGTTTCAGTTCAACTGTATGGTGATTTTTGAGTTTGTGATTCTGTTCATTTGTATTAAATGTAGTGGGAGAAAATGCTTTTGTTGTTATTGCTGTTGAACCAACCAAAAGTTGTTTATAAATTAGATGTGTCATTAAACCATTGTTTAAAGTCAGTAGCTGTAACACAAAAGTAACATCTGTACTGAAGGTCCAGATGTGGTAAACAAGGCAAAATAGCAACCTGCTTACTTTCATCTGGGTTTTCCAGACCCATGTAAACTTCACAGAGAATTCAGAACCTCCCCAATAGAACTTGAGTAGTATTTTAGAAAACAGCTCTAACGTGCAGATCTCAATTTATCAACAAATCATAAATCATGCAGCAGGCTTCAAGTGTTGCAAACATTCCTCATTCCACAGCTCTGAGGGCGTCAGCGCTAAATTCCCTTCAGTCAACGTCGAACTTGTGATGTTGGATTTTTGTTCTGTGAGTTCATCTGATGATGAAAAGGATATATATGATCATAGTAGACTCGACACTTTGACAGACTGCATCCTTCATCTTTTAGAAGTGATCAATGTCAGGTGATGGTTTATTTGGAAAATACATGAAAAAATCTATAAAATTTTGGCCAAAGTTAGACATATCCATAGAGGAGAAGAAATTTGGTTTTTGTCCCGGGGTCCGATCTGTTTAGTCTGCCACTAGAAGTTTGTGAAAGACAACACAAAAGAGACAATTTTGTTTAAACAGGTTTGAAATAGTTTTAAAATGTATTTTCAAAATGCAGCATCAGGCAGAGTGGTTAAAACTGACAACCCTGCTGTAACTAGAAGGGCACTAAGAGAGGGCAGACCTCTGGCAAGGCCAGTGTCAGACAACACAGACCAGACTTCAGAGAAAAAAATTCAGATTCAGAGTAAATGATCCAGATCTGTCCCAATTTACTGGCTTCTTCCCTGACCCACGTCCAAGCCCTACACCAAGTTTGGTGCCAATCGGTTCAGTACTTTTTGTGTTATCCTATTGACAAATAAACAGACACATGTGAAAACATAACCTCCCCGGCAGAGGTAATAAACTAATGTATGATCTGTTTTGCAGTAGGCTGAGTTTTAAGCTGATTTGGGACGCTGCTGGGAAGGAGAGAAGAATAACTATCACGTGATAATGATGCCAACTGAATTAACAGCTGAAATATGCCTGAAAATACAGTTGGTTATATACTGTATCTATATTTTCCAGAAAACGTACTACATCAAAACATACATTAATATTGTGACATAAGATCACATATACTTTGACACTGACTGTTATGGATGAAACCCTCCCAGCACCTACAGTGTAAATGTGGGTTAAAAAAAGGAGGCTAACAGGTACAAAGTGTGACAACAGATGCCACTCCTGTACTGTAGAAGCTAAACATGGTCACCCTGACCAGCTCTGGACTTCTGAGGACAATAGCAGTTTTGATATTTGAGACTTTCATTTCATAACAAACCCCTAAATTTGGTTGTTGAATATTTCTGACAAAGACGTGGGCTGATTCAGTTTTTATCACGATAAATTCACTGATCCTGATATCTGATATATGTTAACATTGACCTTTGACCTGTGTGGTTTCAGAGTAATTCCATCGTGAATATATTCATAAGCCATAAAGTTAGAGTTGCTGTTTTTATTGTGTGTTTTTTTTTTTTTTTTTTTCCTGATCTTGCATAAAGTTGTCACTAATAAAGGTGACTTCCTTCTCTGTGTGTAGGTGCGTGCCTTTGGCCAGGAAGATTAGATGCTTGATAGTAGGTACAAAGCATCACAACTGTATGTATGTAATTTAATATTTTGAATATTATGGTATGGTGAAAATGAATATCAATAAGTTTACTCCACACTGTTTGTGTACAACTTCATGAATAAAGAAATTATCTAAGTGTTATGCAGTGATGTTGCAATTCTTTGTACTACCACTAGATAGCGGCAAAGTCCAAACTATTCAAATACCATCTAGTCACTTGTTACATAGATGACAATACCTAGGCCTCTAACCCATAAATACAGTATATCATGCATTGAAATGGAACACTGCCAAGCTATTATAAGAACTCAAATCCATGTTAAAATAAAACCGAAAGGGAGTTCATACCAGAAAAGTCAGTCATTCAACAGCAACATGGGACTGAAGAGAAAGAAATTTAAGAATGTTAGAGACAAATCTTGGGTTTGAAATACTAGGTTGTTGCTGTTAGCATCACATGCACTGTGTTCTTCTGTTTTCCTCTGGACCAAGCATGATTGAAATCCTGATCAGTGATTAAACGTGGAGTCATAGATATGTCTCTGTGTGGTGTGCATACTCCTAAATGCTACATAGAGAGGGCCTCAAAAAGTATGTTCCCCCCAGAGTGAGGATATCTTTGGGATGGGATGGCCGCTTCAAAGGGCTGCTTGAGGGTTAAGACCTGGTTTTAGGGTTAGAATTAGGTTTAGAAAGAGAGAAAACCAAAACCTTAACCTTTGTCTGTTCTGTATGTTTGCAGATGGAAGTGTGCTGGGTGCAGGTGGATTTAATGTTCAAAGGAAGAAAGAAACAAAGAAAGAAACAAGGAAATGGACCACTAGATGGCCCCATTATTCTGCCTGTTCGCTGGTTCGATGAAACAAAGAGCAGCTGGGATGAGATCAGCTAGTGACTAATGCAGACTGCTGTAGCTTTAGAGAATAACAGTGGTTGGAATGTAAAACCTACAGGTCATAACAAAGAGAAATTAAATGAAGTTAATTGAAAGATGAGAATATCAGCGTGGTGTGATGCTGCAAAATAAATGGGCATGAACAAAGGCTTACCCACACTGGAACACGCAAATAAACTTAGGCTTACACAGTAAGATATAGACATACTTCAACTCCCTTAGGAGGATGCACAAGAATGCTGTGTTACTTTTCCTCAGAACATTCCACTATCTAAGAGCAAACTAAGGGTATAAATGGAAACAACTTCTTTTGTTTATTGTTGTCATTTCCCTTCCTTTGAGTATTTTTGTATGAATTTCCGGCCCAGTCATTGCAATAGAAGCAGGTTAGGAATTAAAGTTATCATATATGTTATGGTAGAGCTCATTGAGCCTCCCTGCTATTTAAAGGAAAAAAAACAACAACAACACATTAGTCAGTTATATAATTTCTTGGACATCCATTCAGTCGTTCCCCTCTCTCCGCTGCGTACTAGAGGCGCGCCGCCGCCGCCGCCGCTGCGCCGCGGGAGCGAGTTGGAATGTATTGACGTCAGAAGGAAGCTGCCCTGGACATGCGCGCTCACGTACGTGCCCGCGCCCAAGAGACGGTCCGTCCTCCACTCTGTCTTGTGCGTGTGTGTGCGTGTGTGTGTGTCTCTCTCTCTCTGCGGATCCACACTCTGGAGTGCGCCGAGGCGGGCGGGCAGTCATGAGGAGAGTGTGCGCTCTCATGTGGAGCAGTATGAAATTATGAAAGAAGACGAGGAGGCGGCGCTGTCATTTTCCACGTTTGAATTCAGCGGTGACATTAAGTGTGAGACCGTGGAGTGACAGCTTTTGCACAACAATGGTAAGTTAGGTTACTGTGTTTTTTTTTATTTTGTTTGTTTTTTTTGCCCCTGGATGCCTGTCCGCTCCGCTGGCATCATGGTTTTCATTCTGTGGCGCTGTCAGTGTCGGTGAGGTTGTTTGGAGGATGACTACATGCGTATGTGCCAACTCGGGACTGCAGCTGAGGCCAAGTATAGAACAGCTGGCCGCAACACGAGTGAAGCAGCCCATGGGCAAGATTACGCAGTGTTTAGGTCTGATCAAACTGTACAGCCAAGAATATCAGCGCATATGAACCCGGCGAGGCCTGCTAGTGTCCACTTGGCCCAGTGGAGCTGCGAAAGGTGATTTAAACGTGTTGGAGAGGGCTGCTGTGGTCTTTAACGGCGACAATAATGCTGCTACACAGTGATGAATAAATGGCGGTGTTGATTATGTTGATTATGATCATGATGAAGTGTTGACAGTGTTGACAGTAGGTCAGTAAGGCGAAATATCGTGAGGAAAACAGCAGTGAAGCTGACTGACACTCAGTGATAATTGCGTTGTTGATGAACATGGTAATGAAGATGATGATGGCAGCTGAACTAGTTACCCTGGGGAAGATCTGATGATGACATCATCAGGTCTAATGACACCTTCTGACCCTCTTAGCAAAACTAATGACACACACACACACACAGGCACGGACTCACACATACATTATGGTTTCCTGTTACAGTATTGATTTGGCGTGCCAATCTTTGTGCTGGATGGGTGTTATTTGAGATAGAGACAAACACAGCCCTTCAACATCACAGACAATAAAATAATATTTTACCCTCTACTGTTCTCGCTGTACTTCAATCCTACACCGTGTAATCTAGTCTTGACTACTTAATTTAAACTTGTTCTGTTTTCTGTGTCTTTCATAAAAGATGTGAAACATGAATCTGTTACTGGTCCTGTGCCTGAGGGGATGAGGCATTAGCAGCAGCTGACCTCATCTAAAGCCCTTTTCCCCTCGGGCCAAAGGCCAAAATTATCAACACCATCATTTTGTCTCATTGTGTTGTCTTTTCTTTGTCCTGCCAGGCGATTCCCCACACCTTGACACTGTGATACAACTATTTCCATCTCCTTTCCTTTTGTACCTTTTGTATTCCCCTCCAGCCCCTGAAGCCCTCCAGTTCAATCCCTCCTCTACCCTCCTCCCTGCCGAATCCCCTCTTTGTTTCAAACATGGACCCCTCTGGAGAGGCAATCACAGCCCAGGATGGACATCTCGACCCCAGGTGCAGCCCCGGTCGCTCTGATCTCAGCGGACTGTACCATCTGGGTCGGACGTTGGGCAGGGGCCACTTTGCGGTGGTTAAACTGGCTCGTCATGTCAACACTGGGCAACTGGTGGCTGTCAAGATGATCGACAAGACAAAACTTGACGTTATGGCAACAAGCCACCTCTTACAGGAAGTGAGGTACAGAATAAAATTATCCTGAAAGACTGAGGTTAAGATGAAAAGATTAAAACCGTTAAAGAAATAATAAAATCTTGAAGTCTTACTTACTTGGAACACTCACTGGTTATCTCACCATCACTGCTAATTATTTTCAGGTGCATGAGGCTGGTACAGCATCCCAACGTGGTTCGCCTCTACGAGGTCATCGACACACCCACCACCCTCTACCTGGTCATGGAGCTGGCTGAGGGGGGCGACCTCTATGACTACATCCTGCGCCATGAGGGAGGTGTGGCTGAGGGCACCGCCAAGCGTCATTTCGCCCAGATAGTGCGTGCTGTGGCATACTGCCACCAGCTCCACGTGGTGCACCGGGACTTGAAGCCCGAGAACGTGGTATTCTTTCCCCAGCAGGGGGCGGTGAAGCTGACAGACTTTGGGTTCAGCAACTTATTCCAACCAGGGACAATGTTGGCCACCAGCTGTGGGTCGCTGGCGTACTCCGCTCCAGAGATTCTGCTGGGAGAAGAGTACGATGCTCCAGCTGTTGGTGAGACACAGAAAATTGCTAATCTCTTTTTTGTTGTTGAAACTGAACTATTGGACAAGATAAGTGATTCCTTAACTGGGGGTCGGGACCACCACATGGGGACGAAAGACGTTTAATAAAGTAGGAAAACAGAAAAATTATGTTCATTTGAAAGTTTCTTCTAAACTTGGTTAATTTTCTTATGGATTGCTGGACAGCTTTACCAACAGTATAAGGAGTGATTTATATATTATGAGGAAAAAAAGTCACTTTTTGGTTAATCTGGTCACAACCAATAGTCCACTGTAATGGGTGACGAGGTAGACAGTAGACATCTCTTTGTTTGAAGGTCACAGGATACAAAGGCTGGAAACCATTGGCGTAGATAAGCAAGTCTGTGTATGCTTCTAGTCAAGCACGTTAAATCTGCTGCTGCTGGCAAAACACACTGATATACATTCAAATCATAGCCACTGGTTATATGCAACAACCAAGTCAGTCTCTTCTGAGATCAGCATTTGAAATGCTGCTAAATCTTAACCTTTAAGTGATAAAATCCAATTTTGCTCAGCTGACTTAATTCAATTATTTCTGGAGCTTTCTATCATATGTTTTGATCCTCATCAAATCAGAGTTTGCCCAGTTGTCATGGACTTGTCCGTGTTGATCCAGATGTTGACTTCTTGTCCATTGTTGGCTTTCAGAGTTCACTCGTGAGCACAGAAATAGCACTTGACAAAACAGTCTTATAAGGTCCATTTAGTCTCTTCTGGAGCTTTTGATCATCCTACATGATCAGCAGAGGAAGTAAGATGAGGTGAGATTGTTTTGTCAACTGCTGTTTCCAACGCCAAGACAGATTTTTGAAACAAAATTGTGTGATTGTGTTTGGCTACAGCTGCAACACAGTGGTACCAAATAGTCCATATGCCAAATTCAGCTGGAGGCCTTCACTGTTTGTAACTGTGTGATTTTGCATGAGCCCCTGTGTTTGTGTGTGTGCAGATTCATCATTTTACCTCTGGTCTGAGTGGCCATGTTTGTCCCTTTGACCCTGTGTACGTATTCCTGTGTATTTTCTTGTATCTCTGTGTGTGTGTGTGTGTGAGTGTGTGTGTGTATGTGTATGTCTGTGTAGGATTAGTGTGCTTATCTGGGTCAGTCTCAGCAAGCCAGCCAGTCATAAGCCAACTGAGCACGTTCTGCAGTGGAACCAAACACTGCAGCTCATCACTGGGCTCTTACACTGCATAGCAAGCATTTGTATGTCTGTGTGTGTCTGAGAGAGAGAGAGAGAGAGAGAGAGAGAGTGGAAGGTAGAAGACAAGAAGACAAAGACAGATAGCAGAAATAGAAAGTATCATGCCTCATGTCTGCACTGCTGGGAATTATCTGACATTAGCAGTGTGAGATTTGAGATTATAGAAACAGAATGAAAACAGAGGGATTCGGTTTTATATCTCTGGGGGGGGGGGACATGTCCCTTTCAGGGTGGTCATTGGTCTTATCTGGATTTTGGCAGGGTTTGGGTGCTATTTACACTGGTGACTACAAATGCATCTACTCTGAATACAAATGCATCCCAGCTACACAGCTAGTGGCTGTTCTAGTGGAAGGACATCAACAGCATTTGTTTTTGTTTAAAGAAAATATTACCTATGAAAAGAAAGATCTGCAAATGGGTCAAAGCCAGAGAAAGTGTAGTTTAAGAAATTAAAGGCCTTGAACAGTCTCAGCGGGATGGTTTCTTCACTGACCAAGAACAAGGAGTGGCAGTGAAGGACCATTGCTCACATGCATCCATAACTTCTACATGAGTTATGAGTTGCATTAGTTCCTTTTTTTCTTGTTACTTCCTGTTTCTAAAAGCGTCCACACCAAGTGTGTCCATTTAAACCCATGAACAAACATGACTCAACCTGATGATTATGTCATCACTTTGATAGAAATTTACACTTCCATTACCCACACACACACCCACAAATATGTATATATCGCTGTGTGCTTGTGTGTTTGTGTGTGGCTGCGTTAATTCTGAGCTGCAAAGAGGAAGAGATGTCCCTTAGATACCTCAGCTTAGTAAGGTGACTCATAAACCCTTCTCCACACACACACACACACACACACACAGACTGCTCTCTGTGTCCCTTTGGTATTTCTGTCTCATATAAACAGACAGTGTTTAATTCACTGTGGTTCCTTTACTTCTGGGCGTCTTACCGTGTGCTGTATGTGGGCTCTGTTTGAGGACATGGTACGTGTGTGTGTGTGTGTGTGTGTGTTTGATGATAGTCATATGATGTGGAGGAGAGACAGGAAGGTCCTCGCGGTCTCTTGCCTTTGATAAAGATAAACACTGCCTACAATTACATTGTATCTGCCCATTACTGTGTGCATACATGTGCGTGCAGTTTTTCAGCTTCTGAGTGTTAATGTTAATGTTAACTTCGCTGCTGCAGTACATGTTAGCCTGCTAATGGGGGGGTAGATTGATCAGTTATGAGGGAGAAGTAGGTCTTGGCAACGAGTTTTGTAAAATGTCAGATAGGAAGGAAGGAAAGCCTAAGTTGGTGGAGTATATCCTGTGCATGAGGAACTCATGCATTTGACAGATACTGTAAGTCTCTCTGGGCGTCAGCTGCACACTTTATATTTACACTCTGAGGTGTAAATAGCATTGTGTGTGGTTGTAACAGAAAGAGTCACTTTAAAGCTCAATAACCTTGTTAAGAGAAGAAGCTATTTGTGATGAACTTTGAATATCTGGGGCATATTTTTAGTTTGATTTTCTTTTTACTTTATTATTTGTTTGATAGGGACAATGCAATGCAATGTGAAATGAATGTGCAACAAAGAGTTCATAGCTATTGCTAATTCTCCTCTCTTGCCCATAGTTGGGCTTTTCCATGTACAATTCAGCCATAACAGTCTAACATTTATAACTGAGCCAAGCAGATAATGTCACACCACGTTGATATTTATTTTTCAGTGCAGCTAAATTTGAATTTGATGGGAGAAAAATCTGTTGTCTAAATCTCTAAAACAATAAATAGCGTTTTAGTGTCAGTCACATTCTTTAAAGAGCATTTACAAGATTTATGATGGCAAATAATGACGTCTGAGGTGAAGTTGGGTTAGAGCTCTCTGATGTGCTGTCCAGGGTGATGTATTGAACCACAGCAGAAAGTTTCATTTTGAATAATGGCTTCGCATGCATCCTCTTTGGCTGGTAACCACATCATATACACCACTCATTTCTCTGCTCCAGGGTGGACGGTTGCTTGTTTGCAAGCCTGAAAGCCCTCCATAAACATCCCATTTTAGATCAAGGAATAGCTGCACAGCCATAGCTTTTCCAGACAAAACCCCTTCGTCAGTGTTTTCATACCAACCTGAAGGCTGAGGACTGTTTATATAAATAAACCTTTTCCAGAGCTTGGAAAGGCCAGATCCTGCATGTCACCACTGGACATGTTGGAAACTCTAACAGTGCAGAGAACAAATCATCTCTCTTAGTGAAAAAAATCCAAAAACAGACGCATCGGCTTGGGAGAAAAATTGCACAATGCTGATTATAAATGAATCATTTAGGTACAGCATGTCCTAATGTGTGGCTTTTGGCATTTAAAATACAGAGATAGTCTAACAAAAGACTCTGTCAAGTTGCATCATGGAAAATGTAAGATCCAGTGGTAAATTCACACTGGGGATTAAAGTTCAGAATATCCGCTGAACTGAGTTGACCTTATTATTTTAGAATCTGTCCCTGCCAATTTGTTTTTAGAATCAAGTGTCAAGTGCAATACTAAATTCCTGGAGAACCCCTTTAATTCTGAAAGAAATCAACCTCTCATAAAACTCTGATTGCTATTTTTAAAAGTTGTCCTGATATTTTTAAGACATATGACATTTCTTGCATTATCCATTAAAGTTTCACTGATCCCCAGGAAATAATGCACTGTTAGGCAGATTAGAGAGTGATTAGTGAGTCTAGTGACTTTAGCTCAGGTGTCTTAGTCAGGTGACTTTCCACACAGTCATGAAATCGTGACAATGATGCCTATGTCAGATAAAAATGGCACAGTAGAGCTTTATCAGGACCATTATGTCAGAGTTAGAGTTAGTCAGTGACTGATGACCAATTGGCAACCCACTGTGACGTCACCCATTGGTTTGTGAACTGCCGTTTTTGAAGCCTCAAGTTTGTAATTTGGGTGTTGCCATCTTGGGTTTTTTGAAACCAGGGGAAACCATATTTGGATGAGATGGTGAAGCTGAGTGAGTGAGGGGTGGATTTGACCTGCTCTGTACTCTATCCTGATTGTCAGACAGGCCAAGGTGTGTGGTACAGTCTGTCAATCACACGGTAGCCTTGCCCTAATGCATACCCTGATTTATGGTCTATTTTCCTCTAAATGGGACCATAATTTAAAAAATGAACATCATCATGTATTGAAGAAGACTTGAAACTAGCGACTGAGACCATAAACTCATTAGGAAAACATTTACTGAGGTAATAAATCAAGTGAGAAGTAGGGCCATTTTCCCATAGACTTCAATACAATCAGAGTCTACATCCATTTTTATATACAGTCTATGCTGATGACCTGAATGCACCATTCAATAAGTGGTATCCATGCTTTGGATGCTGGGATATTCTAGGTTTGTCCTCCAAAACTGGGCCAAAAAAAGAGCTGCATGTCTTGTCTGAACTTAGATGGCCCTTTTGGAACAGGGCCGCATTGTCGACCCTTCATGACGTATTTGTCTTGAAGTGCGCACTTAAAAGGAGGCGGCCCCCCTAAACAGGGCCACAGCTGATCATTCACCCTGCTGTTCTTGGCAGTAGTGCTGAACTCTGAGCCCAAGCTCTTGCATCTCAACCCTTTTATAGTTAAACTTGTTTTCAGTTTAGCCCTTAGCCTATCTACTACTTGTCCATATAGACAGTATGTATATATGCGTGGGTGTTGATGTTTGTACCGTCAGCAGAACACTGATGTGTGGTGAGAATGTGTGATATTCCCCAGCGAGCAGAGAAAAGGACACTCCCAGCAGTCAGTGGCTTCTCCTCCCTGTTGCATAACTCTTCTCTAGACCAAAGTGAGCCTGGCTGAGAGCGTGCATGCGAGTGTACATTGTATGGTGAGAACTGAGGGCTGTTGTTTGGGCCACCATGAGTATAATGCGGGACAATGGCTGAATGTTTATCACACAAGAGACTGGTACATGTCCGAGTCTCTAGATAGATGTGAATCTGAATGAACTGCAGTGTTTTTTTTATTTTTTATGTATTTTGATAAAGATATCTGATCCATTTAGGATTTTATATTAATTAACAAAGGCAGGTGTTAAACAACAACACTTTTTCAAGTTTTTGCTGATACAACTGTGTTTAATTACTCATTAATCTCACTATAGAGTGTTGTGAAAAGGGCAGATAATCCAGATCTCTGTGTCTGAGACTTGTACATATTGCACCATTACATATGTTATTAGAAATAGTCAGAACTAATTGGCCAGTTAATGCACGACCATGATGCTGTATTCTTATCTAGTGCTCAGAAAAGGATGTTGAGAGAAACCTTCTTTATAAAAAACAAATAGAATATCTGATGTTTTTTGTGGCACAAATAAGATTTCCACTTGTGTCAGCAGTTTAGTGTAATAAATGTTATACTCAAATTGTTAGATAAACTGCACTTAAAACAAGACTGAGAGTCTCCAGCCATGCTGGCTGTTCAGTGAGGCTGAGTGGTACTTTAAGATAAATGCTGACATCAGCATGCCAACATGCTGTTACATGGGAGATTCTCTAGGTAGATGCTAAAATGCCGTGTTCTTCATCATGTTAGCTTGCTAACATTTTCTAATGAGCACTTAACAAGAAGTGCAGCTGATTTGTGAGATTAGAGGAGCAGGGATTTCATCATAAACAAAAGTGTTGGACAAAGTGAAAATTTGACCTGATGAGGAAAAGGGATCGGGGATCACCAAAATCATCATGATTATAACAAAATTTTGTGTCAATTCATCTAGTAGATGTTGAGATATTTCACTGGGTTAAGTTGAAGCTTTGTTGAAACTTTGACATGCTGCGAAACTGTCCTTTAACCAACTCACAAAACAAATGTGATATTGGCAGAGGCAGCATTTTATCAGACGTACGATCTGTTGTATTTCTGGTGTTGCATTGACACAGTGCGAACAGAGTGTGCGGTGTTCTTATTTCCAGTGTTTGGGAGAAACACAAGGAGAGACAGAAAAAGGAAAGCAAGATCATTCTCAGAATAGCACAACACCACAACAAGCCCTCTGTTGTTATGGCCTTCAGCCCTCAGCTCCCTTTCCTCTGCATATGTGTGTGTGTGTTTCCTTGAAGCAGCCACACTGTTCTCGCCTGGTTCAGGCTGTTCTGAGTTCACATGGACCTCCTCTCACTGCATCTGCATGAGTGCATGAGAAAGGAGGGTGAAGGATGGGAGGGGGGAGTAAGGGAAGGAAAGGGAGGGGACAGGAAAAGAACACACTGTCAGTGCACCGGGATGCCTGTGTGTGTGCGTGTGTGTGTGTGTGCATGTCAAAGCGGTCATCCAGCCGTTACTCATACAGTCTCCTCTTTCATTTTTTCATTTCATTGAGGAATAACCTAGAGTAACCTCACTTAGCACTCAGCAGGGGGACCACTGTCACCCTGCTCACCCTGACCTCTGACCTCTTTGTCGAGGATGTGGAGGAGGCAGGAGAAAATAGAATTTCGCTGCTGGAATCAGTGAATAATGCCGTTACTGTGACTTTGATCCTTTAATGTAGATTTGTAGGACAGAATCAAATTTTCTCCTCATCTGTGGGCTGCCTCAGAAAATATCAGCAGGATTTTTTAAAAGTGAAATACAAGAAGGACAAATATTTATATTAATATCCCTCATGAAGCATGAAGCTCCCAGGATTCAAAATATGATCAGAGAACACAGAGAGTGTTTGCTATTTTAAGGCCTGAGACGATTTGCCGTTTAAAGCTAATTTTGGTGCTTTTCTGTGTGTGTGTGTGTGTTCCAGATATCTGGTCTCTGGGGGTGATCCTGTACATGTTGGTGTGTGGAGTCCCTCCCTTTCAGGAAACCAACGACAGCGAGACCCTTGTCATGATTCTGGACTGTCGCTACTCCATCCCAGAGCATGTTTCAGACGACTGCAGAGAGTGAGTATGGAGGAATAATCACACACACTGCACATAAAACTAGGGTTATACCAGGAAGATGAAAGTTCCTGTCTGAGCACAGCTTTTATCTGTAAACTATACAGCAACTTCATTATCTTTTTCACATTTTATTACTTAATTGCTAAGTGTTTTTTTTTTTTTATTCAAATGCTCACTCTCTCCCTGAGATTTTCTGCTGTTGAATAGACATGGTGTCCTGAAGAGCCACTGACTGTAAAATCATCTCATTACCGTACGTTTCAGTGGATAACATGAGTGTCCTAATTGTCTTGGACATTTTTCCAGCCTGCTGCAAATAGAGAGAATACTTTCTTGGCATGAAACAGTGTGTGCATCTATCAAATTCTGGCTATTGTTTTTATTCATACAAAAATATCTGTGGCCTGGAAGCTTAAACTGTATTTCATTCTTGTCAGACACACACAAACACACCCAGGGAATAAAATACTCCTCCAACCAAAGCACACACACACACACCTCAGCCAGTCCTCAGCTCACAGGACAGCAGGGTAAACACCAGTGGTTTCTGTGTATCTAAAGCCTGATATGTCTTATTGCTGTGTGCCACACATATCAATGGGCCACATTGTTACCATGAACACATGATGTAGTTTGTTCGAAGTCAATGCCACATATATTATTATGGTGGCATAAATTCTCACTAGAGCAGCAAATGTGTGTTAATCCACAGCTGAAAGTCCAAGAATTTACTATTACTCCTGTTTGATTTGCTAAGTACTACAGTGCCCAGCTGATTTAGGAAACTACAGAAATTGCATATTACTTTATACATTTATGAGCTGTTTTACATCTTCAGGCAGGAATGGTCTTGGGACTGAGTGCCACACACACACACACGCACCCAGGATGGTGAAACCGGTGGTTTAAAAATACTGAAACGTGCTTGATTGGCTAGCGTGGTACAAATTGCACCATAAAACAGAACAACAGTGCAGGTTGCATGTGTAAAACAACAAGTGTATCTGGATGCAGTTCTTACTCTGAACACTTATTGAATGAACGCCTTCATACACTTGTTTCTTTTCCATGCAGCTGAGGTTAGAAGGTGACAGGCGTAAATATCATCTGCGTCCGCAAACATCTGACCCTGCACTCGTCATATGATTTAGCCCCTGGTCACATGATGGTGTGTTTGATGTCAGAAGACAAGCAGAACAGAATAAAACAAACTTGTGGACATTAGGAACTCTTACATGTTTCAAGCTGTTTCAGGAACATTCATTGTTAAGATGTGTGGCAATAGCCTAGTTCAGCTTTAAATCAGGTCATTCTCTGTGTCAAATCGGTTGCTATAATGACTGGTCACTAAAATGCGAAGCACCTGTGTCCTCTTCATCAAACGATAAATCCCTCTGTCTTCTTGTTCCCCATCAGTCTGATCTCCAGGATGCTCCAGAAGGATCCTTCTTGCCGTGCCTCACTTGAGGAGATCGAGGCTCATGACTGGCTGCAGGGGTTGGACAACGCGCTGCTTAGCCCTGAGGCCCCACCACACTGGCTCTCAGGGGCCCTATCTCCCAGCTCTCCACGCTTAGGAGTGCCCGAGTGTGGGGACTTGCTTGCCGCGAGGCCCCCATCTCAGCTGGCTTTCCCTGGGCCCTGGCAGCCCAGTCTCAGCTACACCCTGCGTCCTTCTCCAGCTGAGGAGCCTCCAGTTACTAAGAACCTGCCTGCACTACAGCAGATCTGTGAGGAGGAAGAGGAGGAAGAGGAGGAGGAAGAGGATGAGGAGGGCAGTTTGGTAAAAGACGAAGAAAGCTGGGCATCTCTGTTAGTAGCTGAACCAGAGAAAGAAGCTGAGGAGGCACTCGAAGAGGCAGATGATCAAACCTGCAAAGAAGAGGAAGAAAAAGAAGAGTTAGAAAACTCAGTGGAAATAATGGAGGAGGAAGAGGAGGCAGCAGAGGATGAAATGGAGATAGAAGGGGAAATAGAGAAAAAAGACAGTGGGGGTGTGATTTCAGACCAACCTGTCAGTCATGGAGACAAGTCAGTCAGTCAGACTCCTAAAGTCCCGCCATTGTCTCTGCCTGGTTTTGGGGTCCCGTGTTGTCAGGGGCAGCAGGACCTCACAACTGCAGAGGAAGGAAAGGACAAAGAGACAGAACCCAACAACAACACCAACAAACCCCCTCCCTCCATCCCTGTGTCCTCTGCCGGACTTAGCCTTAACACTAAAGAGGAACCAAAACCAGAAAAAGAAGGAGAACAAGAAGAAAAAACAGTGGAAGACCCAAGACATGACCTCGTAACAGACAGATCGCAACCCCACAATGCACTTGGGACCCGGGATGAGGCTGCTCCGAGGGTGGAGCAGGGGAAACGACACAGTATAAAGCTGCGTGAGAGACTCTTTCAGTTCCCTCTGTGTGAGAAAGCTCTGGCCTTCAACATACCAACACACAACAAGCCCAAGATCCTCCCGCTGGCTCAGTACAACTGCTGCCATGTGCTATAGAGGAACCAGCCTGGGTGCTATCTGATGTGCTCCTCAGTCACTTGGGACATTCGAGCTGTTTAGCATTCGGCAAGTGGCTGACTAGTGAGCACAGACCCTGTGAAGTGGCAAACCACTGAGCTCCCTGCTGAGCCTCTGTACTGCACAGACCGTGAGGCACGAGAGGAAAGGCCCTCGGCATGCAAACACCAAGTGTACAGGATGGGACGTGTACAGCTTCATACCTACTAACACTCGGTTTATCATGCTCATGTAATCAACATTGTGTTAAGCTGAAAGTGGTGTACAGCACAGTAGTCAGACTTAGTAGAACCTCATCCATTTTGCTGCTGCGCTGAGGAGCAACCATAGAATTGCAATGAGAAGTCTGTGTTCAATCTGTAGCTTAGAAACAATACTGAACCTGCCTGTACAGGAAAGAGGGAGGCTTGAAGAAAGAAGGCTGCAAGAGATAGACATAATGACTGCAACAGTTTTTATTGAATAAGCTATAGTCTGTTTTGTTGTTTCAAAAGGTGCCTACAATGATAAAAATGGGTTTCATACTGTATGTGCCCACTGTGTCATTTTGGTTCTGACTGTAAAAGGCTCTTCAGGTCAGAATATTCTAGCACATACACTCAGTAGATCCATGATTTCATATTTTATAATGTATGCATTAGAATAAACGTTGAACCAGCTTCTGCTACAGAGTAGCACTTGTTTCCTCTTCCCTTTGCACAACCTGCTTCTCTCGTTGGTCTAAAAACTCTTAATATAAGCTTAATATATAGAAAGACTGAGACTGTTATATGATATGATATGATATGAAGACTGAGATGATGATATGATTTTCTGTTCTCTTAATCCTAAAGTCTTATTGATACAATGGCTTGTCCTAACATACTGTATGATACTGTTTATAGGACCATTGATTATTAATTGGGATGCAGGTCTTCCATGGTAATTGAAGTTCTTTTTAATTTTACTGAACATTGAAATAATATTTGATCATAACAGTTTTATTTTGGATGTGCAGATATATAAGTTCTTTATTTTCTTTTTATAATATGACAAAGATATTAATTCTCTGAAGAGATATGTGACTTTGTGCATGTTATTACTGTTATTTATCACAATATACCTCCATGTGTCTTGGATTTGACAGGACCTTGTTCTTGTATAGGTAACCCACTGATGAATTGCACACAGTACAACTATTGTAGTTGGTAGATTTCTACAAGCAGTATCCTTGATTTGACTGATTTGTTTGTCATTTGGACCAAATAAAATGGTGACATGTTATTGTGTAGCCGAGGGGTCCCTTCGCATGGTATTATTTTACCACATAAGGCCTCAGTGTGTTCCTATATTTTCATGAGCATACTGGATTTTCCTTCTTTTGAACCTCAGACATGAAGAGTAAAGATTTGCAGAGTAACAGAAGTTCAAAGCTGTACAATAAGCTATATCTTCCTCTTATCATTCAAAAAATAGAGCTTATTCCCGTCACTCACTACAGCTTCATGGGTACAACAAATTGGATTTTTAACTCGTGACCTGTGACCGACCTGTATAAGGAGCGGATGTCACATGATTAATTGCTCATTTTTCATCAGCTGTAGAAGCATCAAATCTGTGCAGAAGAGGGATAAAATCCCATTATTTGATCCTGTGTGATTGCAGCCTGTCTGTCCTCAGAGTGTCTGTGTCTACTGGCCTGTATTATAACTAGGACCATGTCTCTATGGAGCCATGAACTTATTTTTCTGTATTTATTTATTAAAATTGATTAAATCAAAAAGATATGCTGAGTGTTTATTTCAGACACATACACTACACATGCCTTGACATGGCTTTATGCTACTTTATATTTCCACTCCACCAAACTTAAGAGGAAACATTACTATTAATATGACATTTATTTACCAGTCACTTCTCAGGTAAAGATGTAAACATATGATACATTTATTTAAAAAAAAAAAAAAAAGCTTGTGATCCCTTATAATAATAAGTGGATTTTGGCTTGACCACAACAGCAGGGCCACCCCTATAACGTGGAATGACTGACTGAGTGATCATATTTCCACCATTGGTCAGCTAAATGCCACCGAGTTGGAGTTTCTGGTGCAAACAGGTTCTGTTAGGGGGTGTTTGCAGCCTGCAATGTCGCCAACTTAGGAGGTTGATATATGGATGCAAACCAGGGGCTTAAAGTTATAATATGTAACTTTTCCACATTCAAATGTCTGAAAATGACAAGACTTACATTTATTCTTTTTATTTATTTATTTTAGTTATGTTCTTATTTCATCTGTTTCATCTTCATATGTTTCTAGCGATTCCAAAACCAGAGATAAAGTTATTTTAAACACGCTAATGATCCGTTTTATTTGGTCGCCTGTTAATGATGTCATACGTCAGCGTCATGATTCTGCTGTATTTTTTTTCAGTAATGGTAAAAAAAAAAAAAAAAAAAGCATTGCTGGCCAGAAGCTCAAAATATACTTTTATCCTGTTTTAAGCCACATTTTAAGATACACTTTTTACACCTTGGCAAATCACTGATTTTAGAGTGACGCTGCTTTGTTTGGTGTTTCTGCCGGTTTTCATCCCTTTGTCTGTTAGTCATGGAGGGGAAGCTGGTAAAAACTCCCGAAAATGTGGTTCATAAATTAGCAATTAGTTTAGCAGTTTTAGCTCCCAACTTTTCCTTGATGTCCTGTGTCTGCCAATCACTGAAATTTTAAAGTGAGGCTGCTTTATTTGGTGTCTCTACCGGTTTTAATCACCTGATCGGTCTTATAATACATCCATGTTTGACAGGAAGGGGAGGACAAATCTGCAGATAATTCGGCTGCCGCTTTTAATCTATTGGTCCCTTTGTTATGGAGAGGTGAACAAGTCTGCGGTTCGTTCAGCTACCGGTAAAACACCCTTGAACGTCTGGCTCATAAATTAGCAGTTATTTAGTAAGAGTAGCAGTCCCAGCCCTTCCCAGATGTCCTGGGTCCGCCACACAGCCTCAGTGAAACACTGATTTGAAATGTGAAACTGCTTTCAGTGCTTTTAATGGTGATTTACTTAAGTAAAAGTCCCACAATGTAAAATACTCCACTCAAGCAAAAGTCTTACATTCAAAGTTTTACTTTAAGTACAGTAAATGCATGAACATAAAATGACCAACAAATCTTAACCTGGTGAAATGTAATTAATTTTCAATTTCCATTATCAATTAATCTGCCTGTTGACTTCTCAAAATATGAATTGTTTGCTGTATAAGTTGATAGAGAAGAGATAACAACCAACCTTCTGTATATTTTATTTTAGGACAACTAGCAAACACAGTCACCTCATTTTTGACCTGAAATCCTGATCCTAGGACCAGATTATCTATATGTCTGTCTTCACTGACTCATCACAACCCATCAGAACAGTTCACACACACAAACACACACAGGTTTATGATGAGTGTCAGGACTGAAAATGTGCATCTGCAGCCAGCTGAGAATGTCTCGCCATCACACAGACACAGTTGAGTAAAATGAAAAGTGTATGGTGCCTCCTGGTGGCTGGAAACAATACTAACTTCTAAAAACTATAACTTACGTAATGAACAATACACTACTGTTCAGCAAGTATGAAGGAAAGATTGGCTTCATCAGCTTATTCATTTATGAAGTTAAATGTGCCAACAGTGAAGAGTGAATAATGAATTGAACAGTCATAGCATGAATGTGACGTATTAGACTAGGAGATGAATTTGTTATTGCGGCACAGTGAAGTCAAGCGCTCATTCTTAGAGGCACACAACAGAATAACAACTAAAATCCACACATAAAAAAATAATATATTTCCAGTAACAAAGCAGATAACAGTTCTTTGGTTGCTTCCCATCACTTTCAATGCAAATCTTAAATCTTCGCACATAATTGCCTGAATTAACTTCAGTTTATGTACTATATTTGATTTTAAGCATATTTCTATAGCCATATTGTGATTACTTGAGGAAAAATAAGGAAAGAAAAGTATCATCAGTGGAGGCAGAATTAATGATACAAGTGCAATGCTTTTTTCTTTCAGTTCAGTGAGAGACAAACTTGTTTTTAATTAATTTGTGCATTATTGTTTAGAGTCAAATAAGGGCAAGGTTGTGACTTTTGACATGCAAGCAAATAGACTATAAAACACCCATTATTAAAGGTGATATACAATATAAATCAATATGTAGGGTTTGAATTACTCCACTGTAAAACGTGTTACAACCCTCTACACAGAATTCCTTTTGTCAGTGACTGTTTAGATGCTGAGCACTTTAAATAGAAATGATCTTTACTGTAAAATCAGGCCTGTTAGTATAAGTTCGAAGATTACTGTGTTTCTCCTTTTGGTGGCTCCAACATGTGTGCACATGTGCATGAATGGTTCAGCATCTTAGGAAATAGGGTTATTTGTTTCCTTGCCGAGAGATTGACACCACTCTCATATCTGGACAGTAAATACAATATGTGGCTAACTTAGCTTCGGGCAGAGACTGGAAACAGGTGGAAACAGTTAGCCTAGGTACAATCAAGCAAACAAAATATAACATGTGAATTACTAAGTTTTCGAAGTGCTTGCTTGTAGAACCAGACGAGCTGTTTCCATCCTGCGTTAACATAAATACCTACAGGCAGAAGATTTTCTGAAATTAAGCCAGCAAAAATTATTTCTTTTTTTGTCACATGGGGACACAGCCACAGATGCTAACTCAACACTGACACATTTGCTAACACATCGACGTGTTAGCAAACAGCTGCCATTTATTTATCCAGCAGACATTGAGCAGCATTAGCATTCATTTGGAGTCGTGTTTCTGTCCACTTATTGAAGTCTAAATGTTTTAGTGCTGTAGTTAATTCTCTACCAACTGCTGAGAAAACTATCTGCCTCTTTAGCTGCTAAAGAGACACATTCACCATTGTCAGGTATAGTTCACAGTGGGTTTATCAGAGCTCCTTTTGCTGAAAACAGCTGCGAAACTGCAGCTTGTCATAGCAGTCCTCGTGCTGCTCTGCATCAGAAGCAGGATGCAGATCGGCATTAAGATCTAAACTGCAAATTTACCCAAAATATGTCATATGATCCTTTGGGCAGGTCGCCCACCCTGTCTCACAAATAATCTCAAAGTTTGTAAGTCTATGAAATAAACCTTCATGAGAAATTCAAGTTTGAAGAGATCTGTGTCTGTAAAAAGAAAAAAAAGAGAATGTGAATAAAAACATCAGGTAACAGAGATACACTACGAAGACTGTGCCTTTGTCAACAAAGACAGAAAAAATATGGTTCCCCCAAATCTGAGGTCATCTTGAAGGAAAGTAAAACCACTTTAATCTGAAGAGAAACTACACTTTCCTCTAAGTGGCAAACTAACCAGTAGAAGCAAAGACTAAGAAGTGAAGGTAGAATAGAGAGCACGGTATATGTTGTTCATTTATGGTGAACATGACATCTTCCTCTTCTCCTTGTGGCTCATGATGACAGCTCAGTCAGACACCTGTTACATGAGCAGTTTGCCATAAACCTAATCAGGTGATGGTAAACTGTGTCACTGTTGTTGTGCTGCCCCCATGTGGCCGAAAATAAAACAGGTCCAAAGCCGTTTCACATGAATTGTTTGGAAAATACTGACATAGTAACTAAAATTATGTTGTTTTCATCTATATTTTTTCATAATAATATGAGTTATAATAATCGAATTATAACTGAGTTTATGGGTATTTATATAGTGTTTTGTAATCAGCAATCTGTGTTTTCATGGATGAATAAAATTTTACTTTGAGCCACTTTATAAAGCTGTTATGTAGCTGAGGACATGTTGGCAGGTCTGACCCTTTGAAGTGAGTCAGGAAACTGTTATAAACCACAATGCTCTCTCGAAAGATGGGGATTATATTTTACTTTTTATCCCTGAACTGCAGCATTTTACCATCATGACTGTACTAATAATGTGACACCTTATTTATCTTCATGGGAAAATCACATTGATCTCTCCACATGGAAAGTCAGAAGTCAGGTTTGAGTGTCATGCTCAAGAAAACCTCAATAAGACCATTAAAAAAAAAATAAATCATCATCCTCATAAAACAAAATTAAATGATGTATGAGATGAAACTGTGAGTCATTTTATCCTCTGCTCTTTACTTTCAAAGATCACAGTGGATTCAGTTCAGTTCAGTTCAGTATTTACCCTTAATAGTGAGAAGAATCATTGGTGATGTTTGTTCAACAACATCATTGGTGGCCACACAGTAATTAACTCCTTCATCTGTGGCCCTGAAACTGTAAAAGCCTCCTTCAGATAAAATTATGGCTCCATCTTCTTGAACGCGGTGAAACGGCCGACGGGAGGCTCGGGCCTGCTGGAGCAGGTCAGGTTCACCCAGCTACCTGCTGACACCAAACCTGATGGACTGATGGACGCTGAGGTGTCTTCGGGGGCATCTGGAACAGAGACGTGAGAGAGTAGAGGAGCATCAAGGCCTACATGAAATCCTTGAGAGGAAAATAACTGACATCTCATGAATCTTCATGTGCTGACAGGACTTCAGTGTCACTGTGTTACAAGCAAAACTTTGACTCCAATTTCACACCTGAAAGTGATTATACAATGACAGTTCAATCACAAAGCTGAGTCCAGAGGGCAGGTGGTTCTGTTGCCTTCATCTCTGCAGCTGAACCTGAAAGGTGTAGTAGATTTTCAAGCCTGCGCTGTCTTCCAGCTTGAAAATCTACCACACTTTTCAGAATCTGGACAGCTTTGTGATTGGATCATCATTGACCAATCAGATTCAGGTGTTAAAACGGGAACTTTGAGCACCAAGTTTTACACAATTTTCTGCTTTGTATCTGTTCACAGAAGTTAAAAAAAAGTGTCTTTGTGTTACCTCACCACTGATATCGCTTGTTCAGTTATATTCACAAAGTCTTGTTCTTCTTGTTACAAATCTCATTTGCACTTTATTTTATTCTGCACTAATAAGACAGAAGCTGTACCTTGTATTAAACTAGACTAAAGTAGAAATAATGTTTTTATTAGACAATAAACAAACATAGTTATACCCAAATTAGACACCATAGACTACAGCTAAATTATACTGTAATTGGAAACCTCACATAACCACATGTATTAGATCCAAAATGACACTTAGACAGTATAACACCAAATTATACTCTAATTAGAGAGCAAAGAGGAGACCCTTAATAGAAACCATTTTACAAGATCATAGACTAGAGAGAAATAAAATACAATGCCATTTAAAATGCAAACTATGCTACAGTTAGACACTATTCTACAAATTATGCTGTTGCACATTTTGAGCTTGTTAAGTAACCCCTCATAAAATAAATCTGCTTGAGAAATTCAGTTTCTGCATGTGGAAAAAAAAAAATTGTGCTTGTGGCAAAGGAAATGCGATAAAATAAACTACTCACTCAACACACTCAGGAACAAAGGTGAAATGATGGAGAGAAGCAGGTCAACTGAAGGGCAAACAGAGAATGAGCTCAGGACAAAGAACGCTCAAGGCACCTGTGTGAGCTGCCCAGTCAGCTCACCTGTGCTCTTCGGCCCAGCAGTCATGTTAGCCCCCCTCCAACAGTGTGCGTTGAGTAAAAATGAAAGAGAAAATGCAGCAATCCAATTGGCATTTTCATTTTCACTTACTCATGTGGGCTTTCTGTGACCATGTTAAAATTAAAATTGAAAAGCTATTTGACATTTAATTTTCAAAGACTTGACCTGCTCTACAGTGACAATATTCAAATACAATAAGCACACATCACCTTCATTTACATGTCACTGCACTCTTTTGGGGTCAAAGTGAAAACGGAAATAAGTCCTCACATTAAGGCAGTCTGTGTGCGAAATTGGGTTTTACATGAGTACAACTCATTGGAAATTACCAGAGGAAAGTTTTAAAGACTTTTAAATGTATATGTAAGACAGAAGTCTGGTAGTTATTCTGATTCCAGCTCCCAGCAGAGATGCAACCAGCTGTGGGTATCAGTGTAGACCAGTGGGGTGAGGACTGACAGGGCAAAAATGACACACAGATCCACTATGATATGCAGTATTTAG
Source organism: Trachinotus anak (assembly GCF_046630095.1). NCBI lineage: Eukaryota > Metazoa > Chordata > Actinopteri > Carangiformes > Carangidae > Trachinotus > Trachinotus anak. Next base: position 21,933,036 of record NW_027273853.1, on the reverse strand, counting down.
TGTTATTGGAAACTTTATGATCCCCCACTATTGTGAGTTTAAACACTTCAAATTTTGAAAAATGAACAATGTTTGCAACACTTGAAGCCCACTGTATGATTTATGATACACTGATAAATTTAGATCTGCATGTTAGAGTTGCTCCATCAGGACAGTACTGAACCTGCCAGAATTCCTGAAAAGTAATCATGGGTCTGGTAAAACCCAGATGAAGGCCAGCACCTCTACAATAGAGCTGTCCTACCTTGTCTAAATTTGAACTAAATTTTGCCTCAAGACCTTACTTTGTTACAGAGAAAAACCCAACAGTTCCCACAACGAGCAAGCGCTTGGCGACAGGGGGGAGGAAAAACTCCCTTTTAACAGGAAGAAACCTCCAACAGAACCGGGCTCAGGGTGGGTGGCCGTCTGCCTCGACCGGTTGGGTTTAGGAGAAGATAGAAAGAGGGGGAGGGGGAGGAGAGGGGAGAGAAGAGAGAGAGAGAGAGAGAGAGACCAGGAACAGCTGTGTAGGTAATGGTGTTATCAGTAATAATGACAGGTAACAGTGGTTAATAGTAAAGATGAGTAGTGGTGGATCTGGATCCTGCCGCTCCCGGGGCAGAGATACCTGCAGAATGAGGACAGAGAGAGGGAGAGAGAGGAGAAGCACAAACTACGGGAGAGAAAAGGAAACAAAGTTAATGGCATGAAGTCATCGAGAGAGAGAGGGGGAGAGAGACAGAAATAGGGAGAGAGCGCCCAGTGAATCATGGGAATCCCCCAGCAGTCTAGCTCTATAGCAGCATAACTAAGGGATGGGTCAGGACATACCCGAGCCAGCCCTAACTATAAGCTTTACTAAACAAGACAGTTTTAAGCCTGATCTTAAAGGTAGAGAGGGTGTCTGCCTCCCGAACCCACACTGGGAGCTGGTTCCACAGGAGAGGAGCCTGATAGCTGAAGGCTCTGCCCCCCATTCTACTCTTACAAACTCTGGGAACCTACATCCATCTTTAATTACAGTTTATGATCTGTCTAGTTACTAAATACTAAAATGGCTTGCCATGTATGATTTCAGATACTAGCGTCTGCCTGTCTCTGCGGTCCAGCAGCTGTAACTACACCTACCTAGTCTTTTTAAATTGTTCATCATTATTCTCATAAGGGATTTTATGTATGCATATATGAGGGGTGCCCTATTGTTCACCTTCGGTTTTGTCATATTTTTGGTGGCATTTTTTCCATTAGCTCCTTACGGTAACACTATTTATCATCCCTTTTTTTTTGGATTTCCAGAGATTACCCTGAAGGAGACATGAACCAACACCAACTAATCACTGAATCAAGGAAGAACAACAGCAAAACCTGTGCAGTACTTGAGCATATAGAGAACACAATGCCATCAGCTTTCGGATGAGCATTGACTACATCAAGGACAGATGACCGGACCTTGTTTGATGTCTTGCAAGTGAGTAAATTGAATAGTTTTTGTAGGATTGAAATGACAATAGAGTCACAAATTCATTTTCTGTCCTCTCATCATAATCTATCTCTTTTTCAGGTTGGTGCAGACTTTCAGAGAATCACCACATTGAATCTTGTAAATAATTTGAAACACTGAAGGTGAGAGAGCAGTAGGATAAAATTTAGCACTTTACAACCATGCAAAAAAAAAAAGTTGTATGGGGACTGCTGCATTTTATTTTGCTTTTTTCACATACATAAAACCATATGTGCACTCTTGCCAAAAAAATGCCTGTATTTACAAAAAAGAAAAAATATACACCAAAGATTTATAATACAACAAAAAAAAATATGAGTCCTTCAGTAATCCTCACATCAACAACATAGCAAGTACGAACAAAACTTATTTTTTGACACCTTGTTAAGATTTTGTGCAGAGATTCTTTTCTTACAAGGAGATAAAGTGTTTGTATATTACAAAACTCAGATGCACATCAAATATGCAAGCTGCAGCCCACATTCTCTAGGTGTATGAGGGAAAAAAAAAAAAAAGCTTTCTGAAGATTTGTCAATAAAACCTTGTTTTACTAACTACATCATACTTGCCTTCAGTGCATTAAATTCTGCAAGTAAACACTAATTATAAATGTAATTTAAGTAAATCTGTGGTCTTTGCAAGATTTATTTGGCAAGCAAACTAAAGATTCAGATTTAAGTGGGTGATTTAATTCAATCAACAAAAGGTTAAGTACAAACTTTTGTAGTGTTTGTTTCCATCCAAGGCCAGATGGACTGATACATACTGCCTATAGACCGAGGCTGATAACTCACATCTCTGAAGCATCTCAGAAAAAAATGCAAAATGAAGAACTACTAACTGTATCCTCCTGAAAACACTGTTTAATAGTGCATTTAACTGGAACAAGAAGTGTAGAAGTGATGTTCAATAACTTTGTCAGAGCAGCAACTTCAGGTTCAGCACCTCCTGTCTTCTTCCTCAGCTTTAAATATCAGGTTAGGGGAGAAACACAAGCCTACAACAGAATATGTAATGAAAGAGAACGGTTGCTGGGGTGATTGTTACAGTGATGATACTCACATTCACGATCATTGACAGTTTCTTGCCAAAAAAAAAAATGTAATCCTTAAACAACTAATTACTAATGGAAGAAATTTAAAAGAATTCTCACTCAAAAAAACAGTAGTCCCTTAAAGAACTTTTCAGGTGTCAGTTATTGTTGCACTGACTTTGTAGGGAGAATTGATAGTGTATAAAAGTATCATTTGAAGGAAAGCCAGGAAATACAGGCAACATATTGAGTGGAAAGAGATGGGCAGTGCTTCTTTAATTAAGAAATGGGTTGAAAATGAGATGAGCTCAGCCTGGATATATCCACATAGTGAGCTATATCTGAAAGAAAGAAAACTACAGGTTGTTGTGACTGCCCATCCATACAGACACAAATTGTTGGCCTCAAACAAACCAAAGGTGGTTCTGTAACAAATAAATAAACAAATAATTGTTTGATGCTAAAGCTAATGAGCTCAACATGTTTCCTGGAATACTTCTCTCAAAAGGACACTACAGCTGTCTTTGTAAAACTGACCAAGTGCATTGTCTGGGAAATGAAGTAAAAGTGTGATACTATTTAACTATTCCTTGCTGATGTTGAATGACTCCTGAAGAGTTGAAACAATTCACTAATGTCAAGTTTAATACCCTAGTACTGCCTGACAGCGAACAAACTGTGTTCCAGAATATTACAAGTATGAAAGTTGTATGTTGACAATGTGAAAACATGCAAAACCTGCCAGTGTCAATAATCAAGAGCTCTGAGTTCGTGATAGGTGTTAAAAGTCTGATTGTAAACGAGGTTTTGGAGAAGAAACCCAAAATGTGCAGAGCTGGAGCTGCTGTCCTCTGAGACCAGTTCACCGTTTTTGGTCCAAAATATTTTCTTCCAGTGCTAGTCCCGCGTTCATGGAACCTCTGGAATCTTGACCATCTGAGCATATAGACTTTGCTGCTTGAAAACTATGGCAAGTTCTTAACATTTTAATTTTGTAGACACCAGTGTTGTTCATGTTTAAATCAATTTGAAAGTAAAAGAGGGAGAGAGAAAAAAGAAAACATCCAAAAAAATACTCTGCCAATAGCAGCTAGTTTGATGACTAGTTTTGTTGTAAAATAATACACCTTTCCATGCCCTCCAGGCTGGAAGAGATGGTAAAATAAATTATATTTATGCTGACTCTTGTATGTATAGTCTTTCAAGTGTTTATACATATTGTGTGTGTCTGCTGATTCTCGTGGCAGAGCCATTTATTTATCCCAGCAGCAGCCCTGACAGGGCGTTTAGGTCTCTCATGTATGGGTTGTCGCTGAGAATGCGGTCGATCCGCTGCTTCTGGTCGGGGAAGATGTCGTAAAGCTTTCTCTTCAGCTCTGATGTCTCCCCCGGTGATCGCTGGGGTGGAGGTGACGGGGAGGGGGAGGGCGAATGGCGGGGCGGGTGCCATTCAGGGGGACCAGAGTGGGGCCAGTGTGTTGTGGAGTGGGGCATCAGGGAGGGAGGAGGCCTGGGAGTGGAGGTGGGGGTCCGGGGAGCAGAGTGAACGGCCTGGACGTAAACGGGCTGCTGCTGCTGTGAGGACGGCCGGAAGTCTGGGGGTCTCAGAGGAGGAGGAGTGACTGCAGTTCTCCTGACAGGGAGAAAGAGTGAGAGAGAGGGAGAGCATGAAAAGATGTGCCACATGCACAACAGGCGGGTCATTTACAGCAACACAAGCTCCAACAACAGAGTAATTTTAAAGGAAAATACAATCATAAAAAGGACAGACGTCACAGGTTTCTTCTGCGCCCTAACCTCTCACACACCTGTTGTCTTTACGCAGGAAGAAGTCCAGGTGAGGTCCGTCTTTCCCCAGAGGGTCATCAGGGATCATAAAGTGGTCCTCCACAAAAGTAAACTGAAGCAACCTGTCAGTCACAAGGAAAGAAATGTACATACAATACATTACAAACAGTGGGATTGGAACTAATTATAATAATTATAATATATATTTAAAAAATTCAGTGTTTTCTTGTTTTCTCCCTTCTTTAAATTAACTACACAGGATAAGTGGTGAATTCTATAAACACTATAAAGCACAGTTGCAATTTTAACATTATCTCAATTTATAAGCTACAATCCCAACAAAATATCCACAAGACACAATTATTGAATCATGGGAACTAAAAATTGTGTCAATCTACTTTATTTCAGATTGACACACATCATATGGTGTCACAAAGGGGATGCACAGGTTAGACCAGTATAAATGTGGTTTCAGTTTTTGAGTTGTGATGTGAAACAGTTGAGCTGCATTACAACCAACAGAGGGCGACACAAGCTCAGAAAACTACTGACGTCTCTCTTTTTTCTGCATTTGTTCTATCAGTGGTGGTGCAGTGCACTGTACACCGGAGCTGTGTATGACCTCAAGGTTTTTTTAATCAACAAAAATTTGGTTAGAGCAACAATCAACACATTCTTCATCAATACTGATCAAGATGATGTTTTTCCATGGACCAAAGGATTTAAATAAATGGCCACTTCAAAAATACGGTAACTCAACCGTCTCAAAGGAATTTATTTGTAAAAGTAAAGGCACATTTTAGTTAAATCAGTTCATACTGAGTTGCTGTAATTGTCCATGCAATATCAAATCCACATAAAATCTTAATAAATACTCAAAAATAACCTGCAAAACATGATAGTTTAAATTTAATTTGTTCTGACATTAAAATGGGAAATAGTTTTTACCCATTAGTTTTGAATATTTTTCTCTGGATAATAATCATAGAAAAATCCATCTTATTTCTGTTGCATTACGTGCACACTGATTCTGCTGGGACTGTTTGTCCTTGTGAACATTAATTTGCTCTTCAGGTTCTGTTTGTTACTTTGGTACTTTGTGATTGTTAGTAATGTTGTAATAAATAAACTAGCAGTAAATAAAGACTACGCCATTAACACTGATCCTCTCTAACAGGCCGTCTCTGTGGACTTTCCAGTATCATGTTGGGTAATCGACAATTTAAGCGGATGACTAATTGAGCTGTGTAAACAAAACACGCAATCACCTCTCTTGAATAATCTTGCGCCAGGTGTCGGAGGTGTCGACAAAGTCCCTCAGGTTGTCGTTGGTTACAATGATCCCATCTGTTTTTTCTGCGAGGTGGAGCAGAAACCTGGGGGAGGGAGGGAGAGAGAAAGAGAGAGAGTGTGTATGGATTAGATCTCAGGATTTTCCCTGTGTTCAAAGGTCAGAATTTTGTTCCCAGCTCGGCTGCCAAAATCCACACAGTGGAATCTACAGCAAGAGGAATGCTTTGCCTGCTGATTTAGGATGAGCTTCTTTTTAGTGCATTCATTTTTACTTAAACCTCACACAAAATGACCTGATATATCTGTGAGGGATGATAGAACTGCTGATCAGTTTATTCAGCTGAAAGATCTGGCTTTAAAAACTCACATCTGGCCTACACACCTGCTCAAAAATCATAAAAAGGTACAACTGTTGTAGTATTTTGGATTGTAACCCACTACCATATCTATTAGATCTGTCCTCTAAGTAGTGTGCTTATTCATCTCTTTACAAAAATACAGTATGCCTACAATTGGTGTTGGGCAGGGTGAGAAAAGAAGACCATATGAGATATTTGCATAGGAGGAAATAAGATGATAATGGAACCAAAATATCCCAAAATAAGCAAGACGTTTAATCACTGGCTCTGGTGTTTCTCTGCTGGTCCATGACTGAATCTCTTGCACCTGCACCACTAGAAATAAAGTATTTAAAACTGGTTGATTCTCTCCGACAAAATGTTCATTTAATCAAAGGTTTGAAACTGTCGGTGTGTGCATGTGTATACCTGTCATCGTGTGAGGATATCCTTTGACCACAGACCTCTCTGGAGGGAGTGAAGGATAGCAGCCTTAGGTCCTCTAGCTGGTTTAAAAAATGTTGCTCTGTAATAAAATAACAACAATTGGATTAATCATGCAGCTAGAGAACACACACATACACAGAAGTAGCCGACAGTAGCACTGCTAGTGACCTAATCTTCTAGCCTGTTAGCTGCTGCATTTTACCATTTTCTGTAGACTTGTGCTACTTTTTCAGTTGTGTTATGTGCTTTTTTACCGTTTACCTTCTGACAGAGCAAGCAGTCAAGTCAGAAAGGCTACTTAACCCTCTGATGTCCTCTACTGTCTTGTGATGTGACTCCCACCTTGCAGGTCAAAGTGGTTCTTTTAATGTCTCACTGCTCATCATGAATGCATATAGATTTGTTGGTTCAGTTATTCAACTTGTTCTAGTTTTATAACCAAAAGGGTTTAAAATGAAAATGTATTAAAGTCTTTAAACCAGTGAAAAAAAGATAGGCTGAACAATATTTTAATTATTATTTATGTATTACACTTTTCTCAATGATCACCACTTACACATAGACAGAGACACATATACAGTCTGAATGAAATAGGACAGTTCTGTTAAGTTGCGTACTTAAACACTATGAGACTGTGAGGTTTAAATGTTGACTTAAGCTTTTGATAAACACTCTTACAGTCTTAAAGTCAGCCCTTTAACCTTATGGCCCCTGTTTCATTTGAAATACAATGTACTTGAGTACAGAGCCAAATCAATGAAAAACATCTGACTTTGCTAATAACACCTGCAGTGTGTGTACCTGTTGTGAGTCGGTCTCTCTTCTGCCGCCACTGAGGGACAAACACTGTGATCTCCCTGTGGCCCCGCCTCCAAAACGTCTCCACTGCTAGTGCTATGCCTCGACAGGAGAAGAACCGATGAAGGCCATGACTAGAGAAGAGGAGTGAAGGTGAGATGATGAACATGTAGACAAATGAAAAATACACTTAAAGCACTTAAGTGTGCATTGTCTAAACCAGTGAGGGCCATGGCTGGATAAAAATAGATCAAATTAAGATAAGTAAAAATGCAGAGTTTCTCTCCTTTATGGTTAATGTTCACTCTGGAACAGCTACACTGACAGTTTTGTCTGTTGGTTAACATGTTCTCTCCAAGCAAATGACGTACTCTGCCAAAGATGGTTTGTGAATGAAGATACATCACTCTACGTTTGCTAATTAACTATGTTTCTCTAGTTCAATAAGAGCTGCATCTCTTCTCTACAGAAACGACCAGCTGATCGTGGCATCCCAGTTAAACCTTTTATGCTTATCAAAATCAATATTTTGAGCTCATTAATCTCAGTTGTGAATCAGGGCTTCCATTATTTGGGCCAAGAAAAATCAGGAATAAAGGTCAGTATGTTTCAGCAGTTTTTTTTCCATGTGTCAGAACAATCAATATCAATCAACATTTCACATCTTCTGCTGCTTATCCAATTTTCAGGTTGTAGCTTGTTACAATTAATTAGGATAACTTCATTAAAGTCAATGTTGATTCATTCAGCAAAAGGTACCAACAACAACTAATCACAGATCTAAACTGAAACTTTCAGTTGTAGTTATTTACAATTTCATAATAATAATAATAATAATAATAATAATAAACACACACACACATATATATATATATTATATATATATATATATATAATATATATATATATATATATATATATATATATATATATATATATATATATATAATTTACAACAACAACAACAACAACAACTTGCAAATGATGTTCAACTTAATGACAATTTGATAAGGGATTCGAAAGGATTCATAATTGATCCTGTGATTGGATCTGATACTTGATTTCGATTAGACATCAACCCTCAACCCAGCTGTAGTATTGCAAATCAGAAATGTTTATATCTACAACATGCAACATATTGCACTGTGGGATTGTTGGTGGAAAGTAGCTAACATGCCGCAGACACTTCTTTTTTCCCACTGTGGAATTTCTGAGGGCACTTCAGAGTGAAAAATTTCACAAACACTGTATTGTGACACTAAAATAAAATGGTGGAGGGTAAATATTTCTGCTGCATTAACACATCTGGGCATTATGGAATAAAACTGAATTAGCCAAGAAATCTAATCAAGTTATAATGATACAACCAAGTCACAGAAGTTCAGAAAATTGCAAATATTAGCAGGACAGCATCATCTTCAAATGGGCTTTCAAGTGGTTTCCCTGGCAAAAGAAGTAATGACAACCCTGCCAATTATTTTAGTAGTAATTAATACAAAACAGTACTCCAACACAGTGCATGTCACACCATCAGCTGACCCAGATTGTTGGTGGTGACGTGAATGGTATATAAGTGCACGTCAAACAGCTGTAACACAAGAAATTGGTAGCTAGGACAGAAAACCACAAAACAACACAAACAACAAACTCCAGCAGATGAGAAACTCCCTGACAGCAGCCAACCTCACTGAACAGGAAGCTGGCTGCTGCTTTTACCAGCCGCAGACCAAAACACTATCTGACAACCATTTATTTTAAAACGGGGTTTTTTTAATTTTTATTTTTATGAGTATTTATATTTCATTGGTGCATTTCCATAATGTATTTGATTCTCATGTATATGTGCAAAAAGAGACTCTGCTGCATTAGTAACCCTTAGAAACCTGCCCGTGATATTCATCATAAGAGAAACAGACATCAGCCTTTTTAGCAGTGATAATCACTCAACCTGTTTTTATGTCGTGGAAATCTTTTAACAAGGTTTATTTTCAGAAGAAATGTCTGACTTTGTGTCAAATACATGAGTATTTCTTGTATTTGACACTTTGTGTCAATTATAAGAAAACCTCCTCGTTTTTCTTGTCATTTTTCAAACTATTAAGTAGTAAGAAAAAAAAGCTGTCATAATTTCCTGTTTTCTTGATAAGAGTTTCACAATTTCATTGTGATGGAACAATTTAAGACAGATTGGCCAACTAGCTGGCGAATAGGATGCAACAAAAACGCTAGACTAATGCCAGAAGAGAATTTTGACTATCGAAAAATAATGAAAGAAAAACTGGTTAAATGAATGGAGCATCTGATCACTTTTCTTTCTTCCACCTCAAGTGAATTTCTGTCAGTGTTTTTCTGATGTGTATGTGTGTGTGCTGAGTATTTATCTTGTTCAGTAATCTCCTCTCACATGAGCTGTGGTAAAGCAGAGATGCACATCTAACACATGTAACAGCCTGGATGGCTGCTTGTTACACTCCACAGTGGTATGTCACAAAATATTAAGCAGGTCTCCAGCAAAGTGATGTAGGTCCAGCCAAAAAACACTGGAACAAAAATACAGAAGCAACAAGCATAAGATTGACTCTTTGGCTGTTCCTCTACATCATCCAACTGTAGCTGCAGCTACAGGAACAGGAACAGTCTATCAACAGAGCAGTATTGAACTCATTAATCCACATTAAAACACTGACATTATCATTAATACTCTGAATATAAAACTCTGATATTTCCGAGGCTCAGGTGTCTGACCCGAATTCAGCATTTGATGGTGATAGTTGTAAAGACTTAACATTGTGTAAAAGTATAGATCGGTTTTGCACTCACTGTCCCAGTATGTGTGCAATGCACATAACTGATAACAATGGCATTAGATACACAGTCAGCAACACACACATACACACTACAGAATAAGACCATTTTCAACTTCTGGGTTAGAGCTGCAAGACAAACTCATGGGAAGTACCAGTGACTGTTGAAAGAGAAAGTGATGAATGACACAAGTGCAGGAAGAGGTAATGCAACCGGTTAAAAAAAAAAAAAAATTCAGACTTATAACTGTGTATCTGACTTTGCATTACCCAATAAATAAAATAACGGTAAAATCTTTTTTCAAAACAGTTGTTCATCCTTTATGACAGAAGCTGAGCCATAAGTGACCCGTGCGTACTTCTGGTAAAGAGGGAGTGAGGACGATAGGGAAGAGGGGCAGGGGGAGTGGGAGGGACCAGAATGTGAAGGAAGGAAGTGGTTGCAAAAATGAGAAGTCAAGGCAAGGTCATCCAGGATAAAGACTGTGCTGACACATCAGCGGAGGTTGAGGAGAAAGAAAAGACTGCACTCCATCCTTCTCTGTGTGATACGCACAGACCCACAAAGTTCTTCTTTGTTACACAATCTCTGGATAGAAACTACAACAGTGATTTTTACTAGAAAAGGCCCATCTTCTCGAAAACACCTCCATAGTACACCCCCACGCATCAATATCATGTTTCACTCACACACAAAGGAGATGAGTAACGACATTATGTGAATGCGTGGGCTAAGTTTTGGTGCACCTACACAATAAAGGTTGTAGCTGCGACCTACACACTGTAACAGATGGTTTGTGTAGGTTGAGAATATGACTGAGCGTGTGTGTGTGTGTGTGTGTGTGTGTGTGTGTGTGTGTGAGACCGTAGCTGCTGATGATGGCAATATTGATGGGAAGGGTGATGGCTTCATATGTAAAAGGAAAAACGTGATAAGTGTGCTACAGGTGTGGGAAATGACTTTGCATTCTGTCTTTACACTCATACCAGTAAAGAAATGCTGAATCTGAGTTGGAGGAATGTGCTGCGATAATTGCCCACTTCTACTTGGTATTTTGTTTTTATAATGTTCGAGGAACTGATGGGTGATTCACCTAAAACACTTCGTAAAAACTAAAATCATCCTAGTCACAACTAGGTCACTGGTAGTACTCACAGCCTTGTTAACAAGTGGCAGTTTACACCTGTCCTGTGACCACAATCACCATTGCTATGGTTACAGGCCCCAAGGCCAAGGGCCATCATGTGTTTTGCATGTAGATACTGAACCAAAGATTCAACAGTAAACTATGTCACTGTGGCTGTTTCCTACTGTTCCTGCTTTTTAAAACAGGTAAAAAGCTGGCACAAAACTTTTATACTAATGCGATACAAAAAAATACCAGTAATACATTTCTGAATGTTAACTGAAAAAACCTGATCCAGTTCATTTCATGCTAAAGAATCGTGCCTTCAGTGAAGGAAATTGAGTCTGAAAGGAATGACAACAACATCCTCTGACCTGAACTAACATTATGACAAAACACCTGACAAAAATAAACAAAAAGTCCCCCTAGCAACCCGCAATGCTGTCAGAGTATGGAGGTATATCGACGGAAAAAGAACTGAGAGAGCAGAAAACAAATTCAAGTGCTATAAAGTCTGCAAGTCAACCTCTGAGTGCTTGTGCATGCATGTGTTAAGAGCAGAATCAACTTTGACTGTGAGGGAGGACAGGACTGTGACAGATGATTTGAGCAGTCAACAGGAACAGAGGAATAACTATATTTGAGCCAGCAAAAGTGATTCTCATGTTCATAATGATCATAGCGGCTTGTGGTCACTTTTGGCAGTCTGAATCCCCTAAGCGCAAAGTCAAACTAAGAGCAGAGGATCATCTGGAAGTGAGGGGTCATCCTATTATAGTGTTTTTCCACCACATGGCACCAACTCAACCCAATTCTACTTGCTTTTGGTAACAGGGACTTCTGTTTCCATTGCAAATAGTACCCCCTTTATGCAGCAACGTAGCTATAGCAATGACATATGATGCTATCATGATGTCCTCTTCAACACCAAACAGAGAAACTTCTGCAGCTCTTCAACTGACCATGGCGTAGTTTTGCAGGTTGCCACTTGTTCATCCTTGAGTCCGAGTGAATATTTGTGCCAAATATGGAGAAATTCCCTCAAGGCATTACTAAGATATTGTGTTCACGAGAATGGACAGTTGGACGGACATTTTGCAATCGGTCCACTATTGGATAGGATTGGATAGATCTGGATATGGATGGATTCCTACATAGATAGAGTTTTTTGTTAAAGTAAGATCATTGCTTAATCAGAAACAAGCGTTATATCACTACCCCACTGACAAAAACAATAATTTTACCTCACAGATCATGGAAATTGCTGGTCAACCGCTGCCTCGATCAGTTAGTTTGTTTGTGTTATAGTGTCTTATCTATTCTGTTTGTGTTTTCATCAATAACTTTAAACACAGAATGTAATTAGAACCATTGTGAGAAAAAAATTCATGAATGAGATTGACATGGGGTGTGATATGATTCTGTTTTTACAAATCTGTATCTGTGCTCTCAAAGGCTGACTTGCAGACTGGGTCTCACTCAATTTTGTTTTGGGCTCTCTCAAATCCTTTGTCGTCAACATATGGTCAATATGTGTGATAAGGGCCCAACTGCAGAGATGATAGAGATTTTTCAACAAATCCAACTCCAGTACAGGGTTTCTGGGCTTATCTGTGAGTGTGAGTGAGTGTGTGTGTGCGTGTGGACTCACGCCATAGCCACGTTGCTGCCATCTATGATAATGTGTCTGAGCTCTGGTCGTCCCGGCTCGTTTGGCAGTTTCAGAGTGTAGGGAGTCCTCAGTGACTGATGGAAACGAGCCAAACCAGTCACTGGTGGTGCAGGGGGGTCATTTGCAGGAGGAGTCCTGGCTGCACCCCCATGAAACCCCATGTGGCCAATGGTCTGATAGGGAGAGGCTGAGGGCCGGTTGATGGGCTGAGCTGACTGAGGAGGAAAGTAAGAGGGAAAGAGATTTAATTTACAAATGAACAGAGAGCCAAAGCAGTGATTCAGAACATGAATCAGAAGAAAAGTCCTTCCCATGTGTGGGGACGTTTAAGATCACAGCTCATTCCCAGCTCTGTGATGCAATATTTGTGCATGGGAAAAGATGAGTGACACGGTAAAGAAAATGACATTTCAATATTTTCAACCTTTTGACAAGATAAGATATAGATGCCTTTAGAAAGGATTAATTCAGTACAATACATGTGTGTATAGTTTTATGTGTCAAGGCTGGTTTCTGTCATACAAATTGAAAACATATGCAACAGAACAAAAACCTGTATTTACAGAGAAAAGTTGTCTGTACCAACAAGTTGCAGCTAAAATGAAAAACTTCAGGTAAGACAAAATCTATTAATTACTTCTGTGATTCATTTCTGGAATTTCTACTATGTTTGTATCAAACACTGATGATATTCTGGGTCATTATCCAACAATTTAATACAGAAGTAAACCTGAGTAATAAACACAAGTGAACAACCAGAAATGATTCATCAGCAGGAATAGTGACTAATTGTTTATCAATTCCATGACCACTTTTTTCACAATTTCCCTGACTTTCCCAGGATATTCAAAAAATTCCCAAATCCACTAACTACTTGTACACAAGACGTCTCAGTGTTTAGTCACAGGGGATTTTAAGTTTCCACATCACACTTTTGTTAGTTGTATACTGGACAATAATTAGGTACAGACTACTAGTAGCACAGTAGTACAGTAGTATTACATGTGTTAAACTGAGATTTGATGTGAGCACAGAGACACTTTCCGTCATCAGCAGATGAATGTGAAAACAGCCTTCTAGTATCAAACTGTGAACCTACGCAACCAGTCACATTTTAGAACACCTCCATTTTTCCAGTTGTTGCTGAAATTTACAAAGTACGATGTGTCCTTGTACTTTGAAATGAAAGAATAGAGCAAATAAATAATAAAGATAAAAAAGGAATCTTAAATCCTAAATTTAATCTAAATTCTTGGCTCATCCAGCAGCTGAACACGCTCATAATGTTCATTCTATAGTGGACATGAAACATCGTTCAGAAAGTTTATCCCAACACTGTTGCATAAGTTCCAACAAATGTGTTGCACTTGCAGGTTGTTTTGCTTTCATCCACTGTCCAATTCATCCTAAAGCAGCTTGGGTTTAAGTCTGGAGACTGTGCTGCTCTTCCATTGGTGTGAAGCCACCGTCTGTTTTTCTCATGTTTAGATTTTTCAGTTTTTTGTGACCTTAACTTTTTGTTTTTTACCTTGAGTAGTTTGCTGCTTACCTTCGTATCATTTAAAGTTATTCACTGCACTTGAACTGCTGAAATTTGAAGAAAAACTAGAAAAATGGGACTAAAGTGTACACCATTCAGGACACTGACTTTCAAACATACAGGTGAAGTTACAAAGTGCAAAACACAATTTTGAGTGGGAGGGGGACTTAAGGGTAATACCTACACTGGGGGTTGAAGCCAAGGAGGAGGTGGTGGCAGTCAGCCACTGAGGCGTGCTGCGCAATGCTGTCACACTCTCAACTTTGACTGATCCTCCTAAAGTCTGAGTCCCACCCCTCGACAGGTAGTCTCTCTGTGGGATGCCACTCCCTCCCCGTGCCAGGTAGTCTGTTCTGGATCCCGAGTGGGTGTCTAGGTGTGCCACTGTCATCATCCGGGACATCCTACTATCTGCTGTTTTGGTATCCGTTGGGATGACATCATCGTCATCGTCAATGGTAATAACCTCATAGTTTCCTGCTCCTCCTTGAGCACTGGAGCTCCTCTTGATAGTGATTGCCTGAAATGAGATTTGATATGATTTAAAAAAAACCCCACACAATTCTCTTGTCTACAACAGAGACAAATTAACCACATGATTTGAAAATGCTGTTTTTATCATGCTTAAATGCCACTTAAGATTTGGTCTTTCCCTCACCTCACAGTCCAAGTGGCTATTCTGGCGATTTTATTGTTTTATCAAATTAAGAGAAGGAAAAATAATATTTAGAAGATCCAGTCTTTGTGAGATGAAAAATACCTGCTGAGTGCTTGTCTCGCTACTGCTGCATTGTCTTCGGTGCCCCAGCCCATTGCTACTGCTTCCATGCTGGTTGGGCTTAATGTTCTCCTTAGACCTGCCCGGGTCTACCAACGCTCTGCTCAGCTCACGCTCCTTTTCTCTGAGTCGAGAGACTGTAGAGGAGGATGATGATGATGATGAGGTGGGAGTGTCTGGGGAGCGCATAGAGTTCAATCGTCTTTCTTTTTCCCCTCCTTTTGACCCTTCCTCAAAACGCTTGGTTTCCTCAACGATCTTCTCCAGGACGAGGAAGGTGTCTTCTGTCTGTCCCGTCTCCTTGACTACACGCTCCACCACTTCCTGCTGGTAACCCATGGTTCTGGAGAGAGTGCGTTTTAACAGTGTTTCATTTTGCAGTATGAAAATCAAATTTTTTTTTTTTTCTAGTCTGTCTTACAATACTACATTACTAACACACCTATATGTACATTAAAAAAAGTTATTGTTGGCTGAAATTGTCCCTCCTGCCCATACTGGCTCTGACGAGATTGCATCCTAAAGTTATACGAATGTAAGAGATAGGAGACAAAATCCACAGTCAAAACTTTTTTGTGCCAAACTGCCATCAGCTACAGCTGACACTTCACCAGTCTGAGCTGGACAAGTCAAGTGAGTATTTTCCAAATTTAGAGCCTTTTTACAACAAAGTTACGTCTTTCTGTCACCCTCCCACCACTGCTGGTCTGCCAGGATACACTGTATGGAGAAGACAATAACTTAGAAAGGCAGACACTTGATTTGACTAATCCAGACTGCTGAAGCCTCACGTTAGCTTCAGCTTAACATTAGAATCTATTTTTACACAGAATGAACGTTGCAGATTTTGACCTCCATCTACGTTGCAATCACATTATGAAGGTGTGTGTTCACTCTTCACAGCCAGTAAGGGGAGGGGGATTATTACAGCAGCTCTTTCTATGTTGATGAGAGTACTGTTTTAAGACTGACTTGAACAATATGAACCTAACCTTTAACAGGCCACATTAGGGCAACAACTAACAATTACAATCCTTATCAAATGATCTGTGGATTATTTTTTACAATAAATTAGCTAGTAAAACATTACAAAACAGTGAAACATGGTCATCACAATAACCTAGAGCCTGAGGTGACTTTATCAAATATCTTGTTTGGTCTGGCCAAAAGACCAATATCAAATAATTTCAAATTAACTGTAATGTAAGACCAGGAAAAGCTGTAAATTCCCACATTTGAGAAGCTCCAATTATAACATAGGGAAATTTTTGATGAAGCAAAGACCTATTATAATAATGACAGATTAATTTGCAAAGATTTCAAACTATTATGACCTTTACCTGAAGAAATTGACCAAGCAGCGGAGGTTGGTTTCTGGGCTGACTGCCTCTCCATCATCTGATATGCCCTCAGTAGAGTCCAGCATGATTGGACCGACTGTGTTTGCTTTAGCTGAGGAGGAGAGGGACGATGAAGCACAGGGCGTTTTGGATCTACAGCTGCTACTACCGCTCCGGCTCTCTCTGTCCCTCTGTCGCTCCCGCTCTCTTGCTCTCTCTGGTGACTCATCTCGCCGCTCCAGAGAGTATTGTCTCTTTGTGTCCCGAGTCTCGCTCTCAGATGAGCGTCGCTTGTGTGAGGGCCGAGTGCCATTGAGCAGGATGGCCTCGGGGCCTAAACCTATCCCACCTCCTGCTTTGCCACCTCCACTGACAGATGCTGCCCCAGTCCCTTTGTCTTCAAAGCTAGTGTCCAGGATGCGGTTGGAGAGCTCTGTCACCGGGGTGCTGCTCTGCGAGCGGTCCTGGTCAACCTCTGCCATGCTGGGATGCAGTGTTTGGTTGAGCTGAGCCTGAAAGAGAGAGATTTATGTGACAGGCCTGATTTTATTTAAATACCCTATAATATCTAACTTGTGCATTTTTATGGACACTGAGATTAAGGTCAAAAATACATGTATTTCATTGAGTGAAAAAAAAAAGCTTTGTTAAGTATTCACTACATAATTCACTAAATTTCCCTCCAGTACATCCAATCAAGACAATACATACAAAGGATGTCCACTTTTTATTGATAGGTTTACTGAGTCTAGCCCAGAATGTGTTCTTTTTTGGCTGAGCTGTAGCAGAACACACACACAAAGTAATGCCATATTTTGAAGTCAGATTACACAGGTTATAATCCCATTTATAATCCCAACAACCTGCAGCAGATGCATTTTACTGTTTCCTGTTGCAGCAGGTTTTCTAAATGCCATACAAGGGATTCAAGTTTCTGCTGGACACAGTGATTATGCTGTACTGCAATAAATCACATGGAAAAGGTAAACACTAACCAGGGAGGATATGTTTGTGCTAGTGGGGCTGTGAGCCAGTCCTAGTAACTCTTCCTTCAGGGCACTGGGCAGCAGAAGAAGCTCCATAGTGTATTTATCATCCCTTTCTTCCACGAAGGACTTGAATGCTCGTTTCACTGCTGGCTCTCTGTCACTCGGTAGACTTCGTTTCTCCTGGATACAACGCACACACGCACACACGCACGCGCGCGCGCGCACACACACACACACACACACACACACACACACACACACACACACACACACACACACACACACACACACACACACACACACACACACACACACACACACGAGTGTGTGGTATTGAATTAGGGTGCAACTACTGACTATTTTCATTATCAATAAATCTGACTAATTTGATTTCATGTTAAATTAATTAATCATTTCATGGTTCATGTAACCATTAAAAAGGTGAAAAGTGCCCATCACAATTTCCTAGCTCCCATGGTGATGTCTTCAAAAGACAAAGTTATGTCCCATCAACAGTCGAAAACCCAAAGCTGCTCCATTTACCAAGATATACACTGAAGAAAATGATCAAAAACATGAATTATCAGTCATCAAACTGTTCCCCATTAAATGAGGGAAACTGAAACCAATTGTTTCAGCTTTGGATGTTTGAAAAGTTTTTCTTTGCTAGCAAGCAAGTTGCTTACTACCAGATTTACAGTCAAAATACAAATCACAGATGTCCAGAAGTGGAACAGCTCTGCCATTACAGTTCTCAGGTACTTGATGTGCAAAAATGTCCATCCACCTATGAGACTAAAATGCGTGTGATGACAGATTATTCGGACCCCTACCTGGAATAGTGCTACAAACTGCTGAACTCTGCTCTGGGCCATAACAACAGGCTCAGCCCGGCCCAATAGCCGCAGGCGGCCCGGCTCAGGCACCTGAACCTCGGCACTTGTGTCCCGTATGAGCCTGTCCAGGAAGAGGCCACGGGCGCCAGCAAAGATACAGTGCATGTCTACTGGGTACCGCTCCTCCTTCTGCAGTTCTGGGTCACAGAGTCCTCGAACATATTCCTGCATGTCAAGGAGAAGATAGTGACAACATCTTTAATTAAATAACTACAATTACTATACATGTCATACCTGTTTTTGCTGTACCTTGACAAACAACACTGACAAACAAAGCAGTAAAAATGGATGTGGCCTAAAACTAAAAAAAGAGTCCTCCAGTAGAACAACTTTAGTGGCACGTGCGCCCTAAAAATGTGTGATTTCCGCAAAGTTCAGAATAATGCATATTAAGCAAAATGAAGTATACATTTTGGTTAAAGGGTTAGTGCCAAACTCACTTGTGTGCAGTCTCTTAGTACAAAAGCACACACATGTCCCCACACCTCACTGGAGAGCAGTAAATCTGACGTGCTGAAACTAAACACTTGTCATTGATTCAGGGAATCTCCTGGCTGTAGGAAATGTTTGGATGAATCAGCTGCTGGTAGGTGCAGTAACTTCCTTACAGAAACTGTGTCACATTTCTTCAGAGTTAATGTGTAGGAAAAAAAAGTTAGTACTGACAATGTAAAATAATTAAACAGTGACGCAGTTGGAGAAAAAAAACATAAAGAAAGGATATCAGACTTGAAAGACAACTAGATCACAAATATATGGGTGTGGCTTTTAAAATGAAACAACCAATAAAATGAGCAAGGATTTCCAGTAGGTCTGGTCCTTTGTAATAACCAAACAGACTAAGAAAACCTTGCACATGGTACTTTAATAGGTTTTTAATAACTAGAAATAAAAGTAAAAGTATAAGTTTTTAGTTTAGCATAAATGTTTGGAAGCAAAATTGTCTTGGGTTGGAGTAACTGTACTTAGCTTTGTTATTTTTAAGCATACAGTATGATAATGTATGATGTGGTTCATGAGGTTAGAGCTCATCAGTAAGTATTCTTAAACAGCAGGTTTCAGGTTAACTGAAAGTAGATAAGCTGATCAACGGCCAAGTCTCAAGCCCCTCGAAAGCAATATTTATTGGAGCAGACCTACATCGAGGTCTAACCTGTGTCCTCACTTGGTGTTTCAAATTTAGAAAACCAGTCAAACTACTATTAAAGCTTTCTACCAAAGAGTCCCTATGAAAACAGCTGACAGTAAGGTCTGTGAAGTCCAGAATAATGGGGACACGGTTTCTTGACAGAGATGGGATGAAATACCATTTACATCTGTTGTATTGGGATGAGGGGAAAATACAGTCAAACTTTATTGTAAGTCAAGGAAACAGCTTTACAGCAGGAACAAAATGTGGCAGATTTTTAAAAGAGAAAATAACAATTAGCCCCATTTTCAATCATGGTTAGTTGACTGCAAACTTATGAAACTACATTACAAGAAAAACAGTCATGGTAATAATGACAGTGATTTCCCAGACTAGAGGAAGTACCAACAGATCTTCTTGCTATGAAGTAAACCATTTACGATTCTTAAGTCATCCTCATGATGAGCTAAAGAGGCTGACAGTGAAATTACCTTTTCCACATCTCTTTCTCGGTTGACTGGCAGAGCTTGGAGCAGCTGGTTATAGAGGAAACAAGTTCCGCACAAAAGTGAGACTCATGACACAAGATACAGAAGTGTGAAAGATTCTCTTGTGCGGGAAAATCACACAGAAAAAAAAAAATTGACAGATATTGACAGCTGTTTTATATGAGTAAATGTATTATAATCTCTAAATGTGTCTCAGGCCCAGGCAACTTTTTACCAATCAATGGTACAAAAAAAAAAAAAAAAAAAACTCTCTTACACAATCTTTGTGTGACTATGGCTTAGTCGTCTTTTAATTAGTGACTTTTTTCTTCTTTCTTTCTTTGTGAGTAGCTACTTCATGAGTAGCTACCTAATGAAAAGCACTCTGCCACGTTAAAGCAACGTTTTTCACATCATGACGTCCTTTAGTGTCTAGCAATGTAACCTTGCACAGAATTGGCTGTAATGTGAAACCATTCTTATTGTGACTGCACTGAGCCAAGTCTGCTCTTACTTAACAAACAGTAGCAGCAGCATGTTAGGATGTGGCTTCGTTTAAATGGTCAACAGCCACAAACTAAAACTAAAAGTCATTTTGAAACAAAAAGACCCGTCTGTGATGCAGTCCCAACTATAAACCCACTAAATCAAATGTCATGACATTTGTGAGTTGATACCGCAGTGTAAAATGTGTGTTGATATTTTGGGAACGTTATGACTACTGTCACTTTCATAAAATATCTGCTCTAAACTAGGAGTGGGTGATATCTTGTCTTAGAAAAAGAGGTGGTGGTAAAGTAGGCAGAAATATTCATTGTTTCTATCTCTTAGGCAACTTTAACTTCAACAAAGTTATCCCTTTAGGGTGCAGACTTTTTGAACAAGAAAAAAACCCCAAAAACGACACACACACACACACACACACACACACACACACACACACACACAAATCAAACCTTATCTGATCTCAATACTGTGTCATCTCTCAGCTCTGATGTTTAAAGCTCATAAAATGAGTAATGAAACAGCGGAGGTTGGTGCCAATCACAGGACCCTGATACACCTGTTCATCAGCTACAGACGGCCGAGCATTGAGCAGTACAGCCAGCATGGTGGCTTTGATAAAAACAACGATGTGTGACAGTGGACCGCTGGCTTCACGTGGAGAACATACAAGTGAAACAGTATTAATGAACCTCACCTTTGCCTTTGACACGTCGTCTCTCTTTCCTCTGAGTTGCAGCCAAATCTGCCGTGATGTTTTGCTGCCGTGCGGCTGTCCCGTGTGGTCCAACAGACCGATAATGGTGAACGTTACTTTAAAAACCTGCTCCACCCGAGGCTTGGCACATTTCAGCTCCTCTTCTTTATCCTCTAGGACCGTGAACTCGTCCACGGTGGGGGCCTCTTGTTGCTGCCTGCCGGCTGACGCAGGGAGCCTGCTGGTCGGCTGCTCCGGGCACGCCAGCTCGGTGACTCGTCTCATTCCGAGGAGGGGCCGCGTTGTTGACATTCTGCTTCTCGGTCCGACCGTCGCCCCTGACAACGACGTCTCAATATTCAAACCTTTCGTTACCGTTGGGAGCCTTTGACATTTTCATGGTCTCTTTTGTTGTGTACTCCAGAGCAAAGCAGCAACGCTTACGGAGTCAAGCGACATGAACACAGAAGGTAGAGCTAGCCTAATAACTCGGAAGCCCCAAGTGACGTATCCGGAAAGTCCCAGTGATGGCGTCATCAAAACACGACAGTTAGTCGTGTGTTCCTCACGGCGAGTCCACAGATGGTTATCTGTAAAGGTGTTTGAAACTATCAAGAAGAGAGGTGGTGTGACCTACAGTTTTACGACATTAAACCGTAGATTGAGATTCGGAGAGATGAAACATCTTTGCACCACCAAAGAGTGTTTGGACGGCGTTTATGTGAGGATATGATAAGCTGACGGTCGCTTGGTCTATTGATATAAATGAGTGTGCAGTGCAGACTCATACAGGCCAAACAATCCAAAACATTGCTGCTGAAACTTGCGCAGCTTTGCCCCCTAGTTGTTGTGCGGAATCATTACCTAGTAATAGAGTCCTAAGTGATTTCATTGACATTTTAAATCATTTATTTTTCTGTACTCTGTACTTAGTTTTCTATTTCTTTTTTTGTTGTACCCAGATCTCACTTGTAAATGAGATATTAACCTCAATGTAACTTCCTGATTAAATAAAATATAAACAAATAAAATGAAATAAATTTCAGCCATAGAGCAGTTGTTCTAGCTTCAAGCCTGAGTTACCTTCTGGGCAAAGTTGGTGACTTCCCCAGGAGAACCCCGTAGGTTCAATGCATGGTTTTGATCATTTGATTCATTTAATTCTCACCACTCAAGTGGGTTTTGCATTAACAGCTAATTTTGTGACCATGTCTTGTGGAAGGTAATTTAGGTTATATTGTACTTACAGGATGCATATTTGTAATTAATTGTGCTAAATTAAATTGTAGCAAACCAACACAAATGATGTAGCCTACTAGTCCAGTACAGGAGACCTGATCGCATTGGACTTGGGTCACTGAAAGTGAACAAATCACACAGCATATTTTGTGCGTTGCTGTGTGCGTCATTATTAGAGAGTACCTTGTTCAGCAGGGATCCCAAAAAGTACAAACAAAAACTTCCTCCACAGACATTCATCCACTCCATGTAAACACTACACTTCCTGTTTTACCACTATGTAACTTTTCCCTCGTTGTTTTTTTTTTTTTTTTTTTGGTAAATCACCACAGAGTTTCCAAGTGAATTTCCTCCTTATTTTCATAAAGTTGAACATTTTTAACTTTATGATAGATTTTTTTTTTCTTTTTTTTTAAATCACAGGTCGGTCCTACACCACCTGGAATCCCACTTCTACAGCAATTCACGAATATCCGATAGAAAATGAACCTATATTGTTAATGTGAACACAGAGAAGACCTTGGGGACCCCTAACAGATTAAGCTGGCCATGGATGTCTAACTTAATTTCATAGGCTTTTTAGGGTGAGGTGTAAGCTTCCAAAGAATTCCTTTTAAGAGCCACTGTTTGACTTGAGCCGAACTGACTGTATTGATAACCAAATTGAACAGACCGATTAAGGAAAAGACAAAACCCATTATAAAAGCCTGCTCATACAAATGAGAGAGAAGGAAGAAAACAGACAGAGGAAGTAGAACACAAAGAGACATCTATATGGAATTATTTCTGTACTGTACCTCTGCCAGAAATGGTCAGTAATTCTGTACTGATTTTAATGCCACTATAGTATTTTGCATTTCTAAGTTTTCTAGTTTTCCCTCCTCCCCCCTGGAATTGTTCAGAATTTATTTTGATAAGCAAGAATGATAGAGTCTATTGTTATTAGACAATGTACACTCTGAAAAACGTGTGAATCATGCAGTTTTAATAATGGAACTGGAATAAGATTTTATGATAGTGGTAAAATAGAAATAGATTTGTGTATCTGAGGTTGTCTTTCGTTTCTTTACATATAGTCTATCAAGTCATGTAACATATAAATCACCGTAAATACAGAGGAAAGAAATTGGTTTAACTTAATAAGTGTAAATGTTTCCAAATAGTAACAGACAAATTTTTGTCTGAGAACATATTTTGGTCCAAAAACTGTTTTATTTTGTTCTCCATAGCAACAGTAGATGTGGTTAGAATGTGACACTGCTCCACAGCGCATCTCAAGGTGGAGATGGTAAAATGCATGAAGATGTTGTCAGGCACACTGGAAGTCAATTCAGTAAACATGGAATAGTGACCACAGTATAAAACTGCATGACAATCACAAATGTCAAGAACTGGTCAATTTAAATTGATCACTTATGTTGATTACTAACATGTTTTACAATTTTAATGAAACTGAACTGAAACACTTTAATTAAGATTTAGAATGTAAGTTTTTCAAACAACTTGGCATAATTGTACAAAAACACAACATTTGATAAAGAACAGCAGCAAGTGAGGGTGAAGTTTGCCACCATAAGCTACTGGTCATGCCATATCGAGGCAGACTATGTTATTGCTAATAAATTAAACTTCTCATTTATAAGATGAATCTCGCATTATTATTATTTTTTATTTTTATTTTTATTTTTATTTTTATTTTTATTTTTATTTTTATTTTTATTTTTATTTTTATTTCATTTTTTAAATTTTTTACATAGTCTCATTTTAAAAGAAAGCGGTAGGAAGGTATGTGAAACTTTGCGGCTGCCTGGCTGGTATGTGCCATCCCACATAGTTTATTCAGTCAGGTACACAGTATCACAAGGCTGAATAGAAAATTGAGTTTTCTGAAAAACCACAACCTCCACTAAATACACAAAGAGCTCAGAAGCTCATCATTGCACTCTGACACTGCACCTACACTTAGAAGAGGCCCACACTCAAAAGTCTCACCTACCTTTTTTTCCACCCTCAGCATCACTTTCAGCAACTTTGGGCCATGGGAATGTTTGACCCTGTTGGCTGGAAATGCTTCCTAAATCTAACTGTATCACGTGTGCACTTTTGAAAAGATCCCCACACTCATGAAACAAAAACAAGGTGCAAGAAGCACCAGCATGGAGAACAGAAGGCTCAGTGCACCTAGGTCCAATTCAAGTACAGTATAAAGCCTAGTTTCATCATGGTGAATGTCCTGCTGCTGAATCACCATATATCAGTTTTGGTACTAAATAACTGTTACCACTTCTGAACATTTTGGGGTAATTGACTTTAAAAGACTGTACGAAAATTCTGCCTGGGGGTTGGAATCAAGAAAGTAGTCATTCATGCTTCCTTTGCAAGTTCATAGTAACATAAATAAAATAAAATAAAAAAGTGAGTCAGTCTGTGCCCATTAATCAATTTATTTAGAGACAGTTGTAGTCTAATAATTCATAATAATTCACCAAGTAATTAAAAAATGTAGTCATCAACTTTTGTCATGTTCGGAATAAATTTTCAATTTTCAATTTTACATAATGTTATTGATGCATGGGGGCTGTTATTATTATTCCATTAAACAGGTAATTTGGGTACACCAAAATGTATTAAAGTGGCAAGAATATATATTTTTTCAAATGACAGTTGGGCCACTAGCAGTGATGAACCTATGTCAACATAGCGTAGCATTTATCAGCTACAGAGCCAGATATTCAACTCGGGAGTTGGAACAAAAAAAAAAAAAAAAAACATAGAGCAAGCAACTGTTTGCAATTAAGTTCACCATATCAACTTAAGAGGTGATGATATCTCAATGTTCACAACCTGTTTCCTCTGACCTCAACAGGCCAAAGAAATCAATTATTACAGGTTTAAGCTTTGCCTCTTTAAGGGGAGGGCTTAAATAAAATATTAATAATGATGGGGAGGGTCTTGTTTTTTTGTATATAACTATTTTTCAATTTACATTTGATTTTAGTTAAAGTTTAAGGTAAAAACCCATCAGTTCATCTTCACATATGAGTAACTGTCTATTAATGAACATACAGTCTACTTTGCATTTCTCTTCTTGGCTACTGCTATTGTTTCTGATGATTTAATGCTGGTACCAAGATTTATTACTGTTATAGTACAGAATATTTTCCATCCGTGTGTGTGATGACATTACATCTGCTACAGGAAGCTGTGACCTGCGTTGCTGTGGCTCAGCTGACTGAATGTGAATGAGTTGTGGATACAGCCTGTGATCATGTCCAGTCTTTTAATCAGTTCATTAACCAAAAATGACTTGCTGTCACCACCTAGGTGAGTTGAATGAGTCCCTTCCCTTAAAATAAATCACTGCTAATCTAGGCCTAACACAGCATCAAAGCCCTAAATGATCATTACTTCATGGAAGATGAAGGTTTAAGAGTTTTTCATCTCATTACCAAAATTAATTTTTGGTCCCTTTATCCTGGTAATCAGGCTAATAAAAAAAATCTCTCAATAAATAAAATATAGATTTAGATGAAGGTGCATATACATGTTAGGTTTTTAATATGATTGATGCTTTTAGATCTCAGCATCCCAAGACAGTCAGAGGGAATATGTGTACAATGATAGTAGAGGACGGTTGATTTTTATCTACAGTGATACACAATAACCTCTCACTAAATACCATCTGATTAATTCACATACACACAGATCAGGTGCGAAATATATGTATAATGTACAAACAGATTTATTACACATACAAACATGTAATATTGTAATTGATCAAACACTTGAGTGAGCCAGTGTTGCTGTACTCAAACCTTTCTTCATCAACAGCCACTAGATGGTGCTGTAAGCTTCATAATGGCAACTTGACAATGAGCTCTCTCCTGTCTGTGCTCCCTGATGACGGAGAGTAATATCGACTTAAAGATGTTTCAAATCAATATTTTTCATTATTTGTGGTCCAGACGCATGCAGCAAAAGAATATTGTCTTTATTAAAGTTCATTGTCTTGCATTATGTGGAGAGAGGGGGAGAAAGACAGAGACAGAGGTGACAGCAATATCCACAGTTACACCTTTGTACTGTACTGCTTAGTTTTACTGTCATATTGGCAACGGTGATGTGCTGTGTTGTGCTGTCAGTCTGCAGAGCTGCTGTGTATCAAGTCATCATAATTCAGAGTGCCAGCACAGACGAAAAATAAATGTCAAATTCAAGTTAAATTGTCAGTGTCGGTGCAAATATTAAAAAGTCAAAATATAAAAATCAGCATCGCCAGGGAAAACTCGCAATGTACGTCAGTGCTGCACTTGTTATAGTGTGTAAGTGTGAGTGTGTGTGCGTAACAGCTGTGTCTGCCACCTGTGAGGTGAAAAGGGAGACTGACCTGTGACACATGCTCCTCTTTAGTTCCACATGACCGTGTGTGGTGTGATAGAGATGGAGAGAGAGAGACAGAGTCACACAGACGACAGTATCCTGGGGACCACTTAGTTAAAATGGCCTCACCGCATGAAATGAAAACCCAGCAGAATCCATGCTGGTTGAATTGTGTAGTAGTGGTTTGAATATCCAAAGGAAGGTGCAGGCAAATGTCTGTAAGGCAAAGTTAGGTCTCAGATCATTATTAATAATTACTTAAATTCTGGTTGCACTTGAAAATGAATCAAAAAGCAGATATAATCCAAGAAAAGAAGATTCCAGAGATTCCAGAAGAAGTTCACATTTTTTTGTACCTGCATATGAATCAACCTGTGAGCAAGACACAGCAGCCTCACCTCACATCCACTACATGCAGCAACGTCGCATTCAGGTTACACCTCGGCTCCATCAGGTCTCTATTGCAGTTTAAATGTCCACTGGGTGCACTTATTTCATTTTGTCTGGGTTTTGATGCTGGTAGTTTATGTGTTTTACCAGCATATTAAACGATATTAGTAGCTCATTTATGAACATTGTGGTAACAGACACCTTCTGGCTCCACTTGTTTTAAATACAATATGCAGCATGTTTTATTTCCCTTATTTTGTATCTGTATTTTCTGAAAAGTGTACAGTGCATCAGTAGAGGGGGGAATCACAGCATACTTCCTTTTACCTCACTCATTGGCAGACACAAACAATGAAGCATGGCATTTTAGTCCAGGCAGAGCAGTGAGATTGCATTTGCTGATTGACATCAGCTGTCCCACTCAAGCTTCACAAATTTGCTCTCATTCACAGCTGTGTGGCTATCAGCTGACAAGTAACGTCCAATCATATTCCGGCAATGATTCACCCCCAGATATAGCCATTAGTAAACATGCACATGAAATTTATGCTTCAGAGATGCAAGCTGGCCTGGCAAAAATAGACCCGGTGAGTTAAGCTATGAGTAAGAGGCTCGACTCACACATCCAGTCAACACTGGCACACTGGCCAGAACGGCAGGGGTTTGCAGCAACAGAGCAAGAATATGACTCAGCCCAGTCCAGTATCCCAGTATCCCCTGGAATTATCTCCATATTTGATGACGCACCTCACAATTTATAATTAATGCCAGGATTCAGTGCGAACACAGGAAATAATGTGCCCTATATATAGCAAGCGAAAGTAAAACTGTGCTGCCTCTAGCACCAGTAGGAGGCGCCAACAGGACCTGGACCACACACAGAGGACCACGCAATGCTATGGGCGAGTTGTCTGTTGTAGTTGTCGATTTTTGATTAATAACTTCCAGCAGCAGTGTGTTTTCAGCCAGTCTCCAGAGCTATGGCCCCACCAGGCAATATCTTTCTTGCCATTGTATTTGCAATAATTGTGGGTTGTATAGCTCTTTATATTTCTCAGCCTCAACAGGTCTCTCCTCATCAGTTCTACACACATGAGAGACAGTGACAGAGACAACAAGAGGTGAGGAGAGGGAAGCAGATTTGCTACAGGAGTCGGGAAGTACAAAACAGCCTTTTCTCTGAGAAAAAAAAAGAAAGTTTTTTCATGGGTGGCAAGGCTGGAAATTGGAGAGTGGTGTGAAGTGTGGCGTTGTGCACCTACACAAGTGGAGATGAGTGTTGATCAACACTGATCTTCAAAAAAAGACCAGATATTCCACCATGAACTCCTAGAAACTGGTCAAAAGTGGTTTGACTGGATGAAAGTGATCTTGTTAGCAACAATAACTAATCCAGAAGTGTATTTTATGTGTTTATGTTTAGGGTTTCCCACAGTTATACAGAATGTTGTTTTGTACTGTCCAGGGCACAAAGTTGTTATGACCACCAATATGGGAATAAGACACAGCCTGAAAAACACTAAAATATCTCTTTAAAGCTGGGGGAGGCAGAAATATTGAAAAGAAGAAACTACAGCTGCCCCCCTGCCACTCTTTCCTCACAGGTACAAAATATACGCACGATACATACACACGTGCCTCATACATGCACGTTACACAGCAGCAACGGAGAACCTTTGGCTATGGTTAGCAGAAGGCTAAACTATTAGCAACATTCACCATAGCCCCTTAACACCTACTTTCATTGTAAATCTACCTACGCAACCAACACATTTGGATATTACAGGAAAATTAAGTTAGCTCAGCAGGTTCCATGTCTGAAACGCTTCGCTGATGTGGACACGTCCATCTCAAAGGATGTGCACATGCATCTACATTTGTAGAACAGCCCATAGGAACTCTCTCTCTCTCTCTCTAAAAAGACCTGTGTTCGGCTAAAGTCTCCTGTCAAGGCTAGCTTTTAGAGTCTGAAACCAGAACAAAGAGAAGGTGCAGGTGTCCAGTTTGCTCTCAGAACACTTGAATTACAATATGCTGAAAGCTAGTTATGGAATTTTTGCCCATTGACACCACAAAAATTATTACATACCACAGCTTTACACCTGAGGAGAGATTAATATTTCTGAGAAAGGCTGAAATAAATCAGCGTTATGAAAAGAGAAGAGAATGAGGGGCTGTTTCACAACAGAGACACACCATAGATTGCTCTTTTACTCATTTACCATGATAAGAAAACAATAGAGAGAATCAGATATGCCATGACTTAAAGACAATACTGCAGAGAATGTGTATGTACTGCTGTGTGTGGTTTCTGGGCCACGTGGTGGGAGAATCGGAGGTAACACTCATAAAAAAAAAAAAAAAAGAAACAAAAAAAAGACAAAAAAAAAAAACACACACACACTCACATACAAATACTCAACCACACCCGCCCACTTAACAAATTTATTTATGTACAGCTCAGCTAAAGCCTCCCACCCCTCCAAACACAGAAACACACAGAATTTTCCCTCCCTCCTTCTTTCTCTTTCTCCTCCTCCTCCTTCCCTTCCTCATCCTTCTTTCTCTTGCAGGTCATGGGAGATAGTGAAGAGATAAATATCACTGGCAATAAAAGGCCTGCATCATGAATAATAAAAAAGCCATAATCTCAACCAATGTTTGATACATTTACAGGGTCTGATGGCTACACGAACACACACACACACACGAACACACACACACACACACACACACACACACACACACACACACACATGCACAGGTAGTGAGACACACACTGAGCGTGCTTAAATTGAGATGAATGGTGATGCAGAACGTGGGACTGGTGTGGGACACACACCCAGTCACTTATCCACACACACACAACAACACAGACAACCACAAATGCTAAAGAAGAACACAAGAGATTCATGCTGGAAATGTGGATAAGATAAATTATGCTTACCAGTGTAAAATTCTCCCATAGCGCCACATACCACTGACGCCACAGTATGAGAGGTCACCAAAACTTTCCAATCAACATGTGTGTGTACATGCTAACAGCTCTTCCATCATTTATAATATGTTACCATGAACTGTGCACTGATGTGAGGTGCAATAATAGATCTTTCTCCAAAGTAATTAAAACAAAGCAAACCGTGAACACACCCTCTCACCTTTGATGAGGCTGATCCAGGTGAAAGCTGCAGTACAGTCCCTCACTGAGTTTGACTGATTCTTAACTAAGACTGTAACTATAAATACACAATGGGTTTCACTGGGATGTGGATTATAACCCCAGTATCAAGCAGAAGTCTCATGTATGTTTTGCTTATTCAGTAAAGCCCCTTTTCCATTGGTCAAAAAATCCCGCCAACATCGGGCTTCTGTCAGGAATGTGAAACGGTAAATTAGCGTTCACTCCTCGGTCAAATGACTCCAATCAGCAGTGATGTCAACATGACACCTTGGGTGCACACGCAAATTTTCTGTGCTCTGACATCTTTCATTGCATAAACACTGTCAACACACCTGTCACCTGCACCAGCACAGTGCTGTTAAACCAGAAACACCATAGCTACATCTTCTGCTGAGAGTGTGCCGCGGTCATGGATGCACAAGTGAGCTGCAGCCCTGAAATAAGTTTCAAAAACACACAATCACAGATCAAGGTGTCTCACAAGGAGGCTCTGAGCCTAATCCAGTAATACACAGAAGAGTCATAATATGTAAATGTTTGCATGGTCTAAAGCTGACACGAAGCAACCATGTTTGTATGTCAGACATGTAAGTATTATTTAGTTCCAAGTAATAGCTCTATTGATATATAGTTTAGCATTCACAGATGTAACATGGAAGTTATACAAATAGGTATATTGAATAACTTGATTAGGTATGGAGTGGTGCATCCTACTGGTCATGTTTGTTGACTTGTATTTTAGCAGGAAATCAGATGACTAAGGTTTTTCTCTTTAATGTCACCCATGTATAATCTATGTTACATTATACTGTTTTATGTTTAAACACGTAGAGGTTATGCACACACAAATTGTACGTACTACATCCAGATTTTCAACAACAGCCTCACACTGCTGCGTATTTTTTAGTCTCATTAAAAGAATATCAACACACACTCCACAATATGTTTTGATTTTAGCCACTGTTTCCTCAGGGTTAAAACAACATTCATTTACAATGAAAATGGAAACATATGTCAATCATGTGACTCTAGTTTCTACTGACAGAAAAAAACAAAACAAATCACCAACACTTAGCAATCTGTTTATAAGATCTGACAGGGAACAAATAGTGAAATGTTAATTGTCAGTATTAAATACAAAGTGTTCACAGATGC
Organism: Trachinotus anak; assembly: GCF_046630095.1. NCBI lineage: Eukaryota > Metazoa > Chordata > Actinopteri > Carangiformes > Carangidae > Trachinotus > Trachinotus anak. The sequence goes on along the minus strand of NW_027273853.1, from coordinate 21,901,547 downwards.
TCTGGATGCTGCATCAATTCATGTAACAGTAAATAATGACTTTGTGGATCTTTAAGCCTGCTCTTTGTGAATATTAGAGTCTGTTTTGACAGTTAAGTTTTATTTATATTTATTAGTTCTGGTGGGGCAGACTTTTAATTGTAAGTTTTAGAAAAGTTTTTTGGACTTTTGAATTGTTAAATGACCTAAACTTTACAATGAGTAAAATAATTATTTTGACAGGCTAAAGCTCATTATCTTACATTTGTCAGATACTCCCTGCACACAAAAACCGAAGATTTATGGAACTGTATCTGTAACAGAAATAAATGACTGAAAATATTATGTACTGTTGTAATATAAAATATGTCTTTTTGTTACAAATTCATTAATGACTTGTTTATGTTGAGTTATATATTATTAAATTTGATTAGTTATGTTAAACTGTGCTGTGATGTCAATCATTCTTAAACTGTTTATACCTCAGCAACAGCTCTTCATAGGAGATATTATGATTGTTGAGAAATACATTTATAAAGACTTAAAAAGTTTTGAATAAACTGATTATAAATGGAAAATTAATTGAACTCATTTTGCTCAATGAAATTTTAAGAGCTATTTTCATGTGCCTTATTTCTCAATGAAACCAGCAGAAACTCAGTTAGACCAGAGCAGCTGCTCTATTTCTAATGGTCCTAACCTTGCCAATTCATGAGTGGGAAATTTTTAAGACAGACGCCATTTTTGACATAAGCTATTGCTACAGTTTTATTAAGACTGTTGACTATCTAGCACTGTTTTCATGATGCTGCTCCTTTGATGTTGCATTTTTGTTTTTTTGGTTATAAAAATAGACCAATAATGCAAATTTGCCTTTAACTCTGTGTAGTATAAATCAACCAAATTGTATCTTGCATTAGTCTCAGTAAGATCATTTCTTAAGCTGTGTAGGAAATGACAGCTTCTTTTCATTTTCACCCACTCCTGGCCTTTATTCTGCTTGCTTTTCTTCTCTTCTGTCTCCTCCTCCTCCTCTCCTCTCCTCTTATCCTTCTCCTCCTCACAGGCTGGAAAGAGACGAGAGGGAAGAGACGAGAAAAGAGGTATTAGTGTAAAAGACAGGAGAGAATCATACAGAATGCTAAAGATGTGACATGATATGAAAATACAGAGAGATTAATCATGTGGAACTGTGGGACGAAAAGAAGAAACAGGAATAATACAAAGATATTAGAGATATTAGAGAAAAATATTCACACACAACCGCCATCAATATGTTAACATACATGTAACTGCATGTTATGGCTTTTAATTGTATTAACTGTCAAGTCGATTTAACAAAACAGAGATAAACATGCCCTGTTTATCTTCCTTGAGCCCCTCCTCGTCTATATTTTCTTCTTCTCTTCTTGAATTTTCTACAGGCCAGTGGCAGGAGGCATGCTTCATCCCTCCTTTGTCCTGTTTCTGAATCTTCTATCCCACCTCCTCCTCTTCTCCTGTCTTGTAATTCTTACCTCTTTTTCAGTCTCACCGTCCTGTTTTTCATCCTCTTGCTTTTCACTCTTCATCTTCCTACTAGGCCAGTATACTTTTCTTGTTCTCCCTCTTTCCTCCCCTCTCACTGGGCGATCCATTGCAGACATGCCTGTTCGGTGCTACAACCCATTTAAGGCCCTGCTGCCGTAGCCACCAGATAATTGGAGCTGGAGTCAGGACTAGCACAGAGAACATAGGACAGGGGGGTCATAAGTGTGTGTGTGTGTATGTGTGTGCGCTTGTGAGTGTCAACAAAAAAGATAGAAGAGACAAATAACCACATGTGTGTGAGCATGTCAAGGCTGCCTCAGTGTGCCAAAGTGCTTTTCATACCAACTACAGCATTCAGGAGAAGGAAATTAAATGGAAAAAAGCAGAAAACAGCTGCTATAAACAGCAGCAACAACATGGATAAAAACACATCTTTAAGTAAAAACCAAAAATTATTAAGAATTTTTTTGACAACTAACAGTTTTGACAATTTTCACTAAGCATTTATGTATAATTAAGATAAGTTCATATTTGAAGAATGATTTCAATCTGCATATAATTTTCACGATTAGTTGATTAATCACTCTGTGTATAAAAATACTGCCAGTTTACTATCACATAAGGATAAGCATGAAGTAGAAAATCCTGACAATTGGGGAATTTGTGGAAAATAAGGACGTATAAGATTATTCTATTGACAAAATTAATCTTTCAACTAACTAATTGATTTATTGTTTCAGTTCTAATTCCAATGACTCTATAATATAATAAATTAGAGGGTAAAAATGTTTTTTTTTTAATTTAAAGGAATTATAATCATATAAAAATAAATAATAATGACAAAATACAGACAAAATATATACTATAACCACTTTAAAATAGTTCAATACATTTTGAACTCAACTAAAATATGTTCTTATATATTATTTCAATGTTAATTGCTCATTTCTCAGAGGCTGTATTATTTCACAGTGCCACTTTTCTTCTCCATATGTCAAAAAAAGACAAGCAGAGCCAATTGTTTTGCTTAGGACAGTTATTTACATTTCATAATATTGAGCTGAGTTTTAAAAACACATTGGGTTATGACATTTCACAATTTCATGGCCACATGACATATTTTGTCAGTATTTATTCTAATTATTATTAGTTTGAAATGTACTATTAAAACCCTTTGGGTCTCAGAACATTGGATCAGATTTGGCAAAAACAAACAAACAAACAAAAAACTCCCAATTATTTCAGTCACTTCAGTTATTTTATCATCAACCCTCTTCTAGTTATTATCATCTAACTGCATAAACAGTACTTGCTATGGAAGATGGAAACATGACTGTTTTTATTCATCGAGTAGACACAGGGCTATATTAGCATCACCACCTAAGAATTATGTCTGGACTCACATAGCACTTAAATGCTCCACTATGTTCACCAGCACCAAACAGCTAGTGCAGGTAGCATACAGTGGGTTTATCTGAGCTTTTTCTCTGAGCTGCCTGCTGCATCTGGAAACATGGTTGATGAGAGGAATGGGAGTGACCCAAAGCAGTAAAGCTTGCGAGCTGTAAAATCAAAACAATGAACGGAAAGATTTTAAAATTCCCCACAGCTGAGGGGAACTGAGAGTTGGGGGACATTTCTCGGGAGTGCGTCACATTACACCTTCATTTGGTCACTTCTTAAAAAATAATTCTTAGTGCAGCTTTAAAAATAGAGTTTAAACTTTCTAAATCACCCATAAATACAATCTACAATCCACGCCAATGGTATGATGGCTGTGGCTTTGGAAGTAGACTAGGCTGTCTACTGATCACAGGGTTGGTGGTTCGATTCTGGGCTCCACATGTTGCTGTGTGAATGGGTGAATGAGCTGGGCTATTTGTAAAATGCTTTGGATAGACGTCCTACATAAATGCAGTCAATTTACCAGGTCAGATTCTGCTTTTTCTTCAGTTCAGACATATTGCACTATAAAGCCAACATTTTGCTCTAGATGTACATTTATATGATGTTTTACAGAGATCGATGCCAGCAGACGTGGAAGAGTGGCAGTATTATGTTTCAACAGATGTTAATGGAAACACATTGCAGCACAACACATGCAATTTTTTAAGAGCGATATAAAGTGTTGCTGCATTAAGACAGTAGTGCTGTTAGAGTGTCAGATTAGGTAGAAATTGATGGAAAGAGTTTTACCTTGAAAGACAAAGTGTCAGAACTAAATTTGGGATAATTTAAGATAATAGTGAAGAACTCTGTGGGAATCACTCACATAAAGCGGAGTTAAAATGTTTTAGAGGTGTCACCAGGCTTAGAAGTTAAAAAAGAACTACAGTCATATAGATGACTCTCAATATGAAACCAGGATTTTCTTTGTATAAACATGATGCACTTTTCATTTAAATTGGTGTCAGATCAGAATTAAATCAGGTTTTAAATTTGGCTGTGGCACATTTATACAGTATCAGGATTTTACCTGTGAAGCAACATGGGAGACTGCATTTTTTATTTTTTATTTTTCTCTAGTACATGACTTCCTTTTCACATCCAGATTCATGTGAGAAGTTCAAATTTCACAGAAGAGAAAGAATCCTGCTCACAGTAACACAACATAAAGACCAACAAATACAAATACAGTGATAACTCATCCAGACACTTCAGACAACACAGTGCCTCTCCCCTCCCTCTCTCTCTCTTCCCATTTTCCTCGTCCACATCTCTTCTGTCTCCACCTCTCCCTCCCTCCCTCCCTCCCTCTTTTTCTCTCCTCCTCCCTCATCTCCTCTCTAATGCGTCCATCTTTCTCTCCGTATTCAGCGCAGTAGGGGAGAGCTGCATTTGAAGCTCATTAAGTAAAGACCTACAGAGCTCTGTGGTGTGTGTATGTGTGTGTGAAAGTGGTACCTGTAATTCTTCTTCACCAGAGATGTTCAGTATATGAACAAATACATTTCTAATTACATTTACAAAGTTCCAACAAAAATAATAAACAAAACATAGGACTTATAACAATCATGCAGGTGGACAACCAGCGTTAAATAATTTAGATGCGAAATAAATGACAACAAGCAACATATATATAAAGAAAAGTCCAGAATCTGACTTAATTAAATGGATGAATCTTCCCAAAAGCTCTACAGGTAGAATCAGTCTGTTGAAACTATTTAGGTTTCCAAAGCATCAGTTTCTGTTTTCTACAGTTGTCACTAGAGAAATCCACAAATCTCACATGCACAAATATCCTAATGACCTTTCTTTTAATGTATTTTCAGAGGATGAAAACATAAATTCTGTTGACTTTATAGTGAAGACAACCTTAGAAACATGGAGAAAAATGGAGGTCTGGTCTAGACTATACTCTGGGAAGTGTGCATGTCTATATATCCTGTCCATTACCCCTTAAATAACAACTGGTAGAGAGGAAAAATAACAAGTGTGTGAGTATGCTCTTCACAGGGAACACTATGAAGATAATGCACATTAAACTAAACACGTACATGGACAAAAAACACCTCACAAACAGTGCAGGATGAAAACAGCACTGGTGGTGCAATAATTAAGGATAGACAAGCAATGCTGTAATCTGTGTGTGTTCAAATCAAGTTAGGTTTACAACCACTTACTATTCTATTCTTCTACAGAACAAATGTGAATAGAAAAACTGCAGTGAATTAAGAGGGGACAATCAGAATTTCAACATTGAACTACAAATTTGTGAAGTGCTCTGCACAGCTAAAGAGCAGTTGGATGACTGCAGCTAAAATGAAAACCAAAACCAAATGGAGATTCAGGCAGTACAGCATCTGTCCATTCAGATAGTTTCATCTCATTTCATTAATGCTTGCTTCCTCATTTTCATACGAGGGTCTTTCTGTTTTTGCATGGATATGTCTGCGCTGTGCTGCATCTGTGTCCGTCATTATTCCTGTGGATGTGTGTGTTGTGTGTGCGCCTGTGTGTGTGCGTGTGTGTCTAGCAGTGGGAGTTGTGGGTGGGAGGGGGGGCAGGTGAGAAGCTAAGCTGACAGAGATGGACCACTTCACTTACCTGAGATGACGGTTCCATTGTTAATGATGTTAGGCACATCCGGGGGGCCAGTCTCATACACACACACGCGCGCGCACGCACACACACATACACATGCACGGACACATGCTCCCCAACACTACAGATGGCGGACAAATAAAGACAAATAAATATGCACACACATATGGCGCCAAGATTAAGGTCTGTTATTAATAACTTAAAGCGACAAGGAACACTCCACTTCACAGGGCTGATTTACACTGTAATCACACCTACATTACCAAGACACGTACACACATCACAATACCTGCAGCTACCAGCTGCGCATTTGTGAGGGAGAGGGGGAGGGAGAGGGGTAAAGTGTAGTTGTAACCCCTTGTATGCTAATGTGTTAGCAGGATGTCTGTCAGGAGTCAAGGTGCAGGATGCAAAATGCAGTCAAATGTTCTGGGTCTGGCATGTCAAGGGAGTGGAGGTGCGCTTTTCTTATGTCTTCATGGTTACCTAGGGTAACAAGTACACCGCATTCCTGGTACACTTGCCCGTCGCTGTAAGTGGAGAGGGGAGTTAAATGGAACCAGATGAAGAATACGAGGAGTTGCTTTGTTCGCTTTCTCAGTCCTTTATTGCCAAACATGAAAGAATAAATTGAACTTCAGGGAGAGTCCAGGCCAAGGTATCAAACCCACCAGTCAAAAAAACAACTCAATACTAGATAAAATGCCCAAAAGGAAAGTACTGTCACAAATCTAATCTACAAACTAAACAAAAAACCGGAGAAAAGAGGAGGAAACAAAATGACAGCTGTCAGAGATTCCTGGCAAGGAATTAAGATACAAAACAACTCAACCTCACTCACAGTGTTTTGTATACTTCATGTAAGCAGGTAGCAGAGGATGGACAAGAGGCATCGACCTGCAGCTTCTCAGCCTTTATACCCTCAGATGCTCTGTGATTGGCTGCAGATCCTCAGATACACAAGCCAATGGTACGAAGGGAGAAAGACATAAAACTGAGACTCATGGGCCCATACACCATGCAACAGAGCATGTATCAGCATCTTTAACATTTACATGTCCACCTATTGCCGGGTGGGGCGGAGGGGACGTTCAACCAACAAGGTTCAACAAGTGTGCTTAGTAATTTTTTAACAACCTAGTGCTGGGTGTACAAAATGTTTTTCAAGCTATCCAGTAGCTGTGGTTTGACAAGGCACACCCCTACACTAACACCACATTTACACAAGTGTCTTGATGTGTCGAGATGTGATTTAAAACACTTTCATGATGTCACATATGCGGCTCCATTCGCTAAAGCTTGAGACTGTTTCCTGTGTCTGTGTTTTTCCAGGCTACATTCAAATCAGGGTCAACTCTACCTCAGTGCAGAGGGTGGTGCTAATGTACCTGATGCTGTTTGATAACTAAGCTTTAGCAGCGGAAATACAACAATTAACAGTTAGCAACAGCTGCTAACAAACATGGAGGAATCACACCTACAGACTACAAACCAGACCAACCAGGAAAAAACACTTACCTGGTGCAAAGCTGAGTTAGACCTTCTTGTCTGGGCTTTTCTCTGCTACACAGAGAAAGTGAGGAGTTAAAATTTTAGCCATGTACAGAAAACAAAACCTAGAAGAACATTTAGTGGGTCAGTGAGTGCTCCTCGGGCTCAGGCCCCTCTAGACTCTGGCTGCTGCCAAGTGCGGAGCACATATTACAGTCCTGCAGGAGGTGTGTGCGCTGTCTTAACCTCTGACCTTGTGGATGGAAAGCAGCCTCTCTCCCCTGTACTCTACTGCCTCGCCTGTTTTGTCACTCTCAGTCTCAGTCTTTTCTCAGCTTCCTGTTTCATCTCGCCAATTCACTCCTCGCCCTCCTGTGCTTTGATCTGCTCCCATTCCCCTATTTCTTTTCATCCCCCACAATGTTCTCACATTCAGCTCCTGTTATTACTTTCTGTTTGCTTAACATTTTTTCCCCACTACACCCCCACCTCTCTCCCTCTCTCCCTCTCTCTCTCTCTCTCTCTCTCTCTCTCTTGCCTCCCTTCACATTTTTTTTTCAATCACCTGTCCTCTGTCTCCTCTTCACATTGAACCCATCAATGTGTTCAGACCCCTCCTTCTCAATCTGGTCTTTTCTTTCTGCTCCTCCCCATCCTCCTCCTCCCCATCCTCCTCCTCCTCTATTGCTATATCCCCCAGTTCCTCACGGATTTCATATTTTCAAAGTCAAATAGCAGTCGCTGGCATGCCAAATATCGCCAGAGACGCACGTGGGTCGGATCTCGCAGGTTGCCATCTCACTTCAAATAAAAAATAAAAATAAAAAAAATAAATAAAAGACACAGCCTGAGACAAGAGAAGGGGAGACAAAACAAACAGGATATCAAATTGATCTTTCTCCTCCTGTACCTGCTTCCCTCTCTGCTCTACAGTGGGAGACCAGGTGCTGGAGCAGGGAGGAGCTTTAATTGTGTGATGGGGAGAGATGAGAAGAGAATTCGAGCTGGGAAGGGGTGCTTTGTGTGTGCTTGTGTGTGTGTGTGTGTGTGTGTGTGTGTGTGTGTGTGTGTTCATACTTTGGAGAGGCAGCAGCAGCAGATAATTGGAGAGACACACCTGGACACTGGTCACCTCTCAACCCTGCCCCTCTGCCCTTCAAACCAGCACTATTCACTCTGGGTGCATACTATTTGTGTGTGTGTGTGTGTGTGTGTGTGCCCTTCCAGCTGGGGATTGCATGCGTGTGGTAGTAACAGCAGGTTACTGTGTGTGTATGCCCATCTTCACCAATTGTCCATTCACAGTCAGTGTGTGGGCAAGTTTGTGTGTGTGTGTGTGTGTGTGCTTCTGGTTTACTGTCTCTAAACCAGTGTGTGTGTGTGTGTGTGAGAGAGACAGTAGTGGTGAGAGCAGTAGGTCATTCATCTGTGCTATAAAAGATTCAGGACTGCCTGATGACCTCGGCCAGCTAAAAAAGCTCTCACTTTTTCAGACAGTCTTCTTTGGGAGACTTTGTTTTTTTTCTTTAACCTTTGCTTTGACAAAGACATCAAAAATTCCCTTTCACCACTGCACCCTGCGCAGAGGCAAGCTACAGTGCAGCGCAGACAGATTGGTTGCACCGTCGATGGCCATGCATTTTGGGCCAGTATACGATTTAAAATCTGAAATAAACCAAAATGACAAGATCATGCAACATTACAGATCTGCAGGTCAGAATGCTGCTACTGGATAAACAGGGTTTCTTTATGTGAAACCATGACACAGGAATATCAGATTGATCATTTAAGTTGTGCTACCAACTTAATTTAATTCAGTCAGATCTAAAACTATTTTGCTGGCCCATTTTCACCTGCAGGACTTGAACGTGTTTTTCATGAAATTAGTGACGATTGAAAAAACAATCACAGTCTCCTGACGTCTTCACTGCAGAAATGAACCAGGGAGGAAGTAAAACAAAAAAGAGTTACGGCCATCATCGATGATGAGCTCAAAAAACTGAAGTCTGAAAAGTGCTAACTGTCAGAGAAAATGATTGCTGATGCTACTGCTTCCAAGAGCCTGACAGGTGAGTATCTGAGTCTGTCACTGACTGACAAGATACACAAATGTAGTGTTTTACATATTACTGTATTTCATGTTTTACGTTTATGAGAGAAAAGGCTTCAATGATGAGGACTCTCTTCTCCTTGGATTAACAGCATCTCAGGGAAACTTTCCTAACAGGCCTCAAAAAGTCTCTTCCTTTGAAAATTATGGTCGACATAGTATTTAGCACAACTTGTTTTTACAGATTGGTTTTGTATGACTTAAACAAACATGATTAAATTTATGAATTATTCATTAATAGGATTTAGAGGCGCCAGTATCTGAGTGTGATTAGTCTGTAGTCTCAGGAGATGTAATGACTACACTAATAATTTCACAATTTGCACCCACACATTAACTTTTTTAACTTAAGGGTGTTTAGGGCAAATCAAGCTGTCATCTTTTTTGTTGCTGACTTCTAAATTATCTTTATCCACTACATCTTGAGATCAGTGTTATAATGCATTTAATCACATCCCACTTTTATAGTGATCTCAAATAGGCTTTTCTTTATTTCACTGGGTGCCATTTACTAAATAATCTCCAACTCTGACCTGTCAGCACCTTTGGATTACAAAGGCTGCCTACATGTAGAGATGATGGTCAAATGTGACTTCACAACAAAGCTAACATAGAGGTGGACTGTAGTCGTCAGCTGGTTGAACTTGTGTGTCAGATGTTTTGCACTGAGAAATAAGATACAAGTAAAGAAACTGTGAATGAAGTCATGGCTGAGAAGACGGAAGCAGAATGGCCTCTACATTTACAGCACGAGCTGGAGGTGAGTTGAAATAAAGTTTTATTGTCAGCCTCAAACGGGGCTAATGCGAGCCACTGCTACAAGCTAAAGTTATTGTTATGTGTTCACAGGTCGAGGGGAGAGTGAAACCTGGGATCTTTGGAAATGCAGTCATTTCTTAACATTGTCTGACTCTGCCATGGAGATGCCATATTAATATTACTGTGCTCTGGGATTGTACGAAGGTTACTGTCAATCGCTGGGTAAAAAAATTATCATATACTGTGACATTTCCCAGGCAGCTCACTCTCATTGGCTATTGTGGGTTTCTGCTCAATATTCCCTCATTGTGCCTCCACTACAGGATCTCAAGTCATAAATATCAAACATGTCAAGGAGATTTTATCTTGTCATCAAACAGTCCTTTTCCTTGGCTCTATATTTTCTCAACCATTGAATTTCCATATTCTTATGCATAAGTGCACTTATGCAGTACTACACTATTACGCCGCAGATCAGCTGTTTGACTCATAAAGGGCTATTTGATGGCAAGGTAAAGCAGTGAAAATGTGGCATACACTTAAACTGAGATTGTTTTTTTCTATATGGCTTTCTGCTGTACCTGTCCACAGCAGAACATTGATCTGCTTCTGTGCCACAACTCCTGCCTGCTTCTCCAAACTGGGGATGCTCAGAGCAAGACCGACTGCAGGTAATACACTGGATACACTGTGCATAAGTACGTCATACACCCCCACTTCAAATAACCTGAGCTTTCACTTTAAGGGTATGTCTGCTCTTGCTGTAATCAGGTCAGATTAGCTTCAAATCAGGAACACTAATCAGGAACGCCTCCTCCAATTGTACGAGGAAAATCAGACCCAAAATCTGCCCACTTATCAGCTCACCATGTGGCTTACCAACAAATAATTTGTGTTACAGTCTCATGATCTCATCTGTGTTGAAGGAATCTGATTCTTGTCTACAACATGTTATCTGAATTTCTGCTACTCGTAGGCTGAATTCAAACAAGAGGCAGTGTGGGATGTGTCTGGAGGTGTTTTACAACACATTCATTACAGAGCTACGATGGCTTCATCTCCATCTTCACTACATCCTGCCCGTGTGTCTTTTAATCCTGTAGCGTGTGCCCCTAGCTTTAACCTTATTACCCTGCACACCCGGGGGACATGTAATGAAACAGTTCCCTCATTCAGGAGGTCAATTTGCTTGCTTTCCTTTATGAAGTCTAAAGTCTCCTTCATCCCATCGGCATACCTTCCTGTCTGATTCTCCTCCACTCTGGCTTTCCTTTAATTAGCCCATGTACTTGTGTGTATGTGTTACAGAGCAGTAGAGAGACAGAGATAATTCCTGTCTCGCACTCGACTTCATTGATTTTTGGTTTGATCTATCAATAGCAATATTCCCTCTTCTTACTTCTTACATCTTAAAAAACCTTGTCATGATAGTTTGACTGTTTGCCTGTGTGCAGACAGATTGCTGCTCATGTTTTCTGCCTGTGAAACAGGAAAATCAAGCATTACCAATTACAGAAGATGCACACAGAGCATCACAGGCCCTGAGCTGTCACCAGATTCAATCCAGCTGTCAAGGAATCAAAACAGATCAAATGCAGCGACACAAAGCAATGCAAAAAAAAAAAAAGAAAAAAAAAAGAAAGAAAAGCCAGTTCACTTGACATTGAGAAACAATTTGTTCCTCGGCAGCTTTCTATAAAAATCACTATTGCAGTCTGTTACATCACAATCAATACTTTTCCCTCAAGGTAATTCATCAGTCAATCAGCAGTTAAATAAATGACATACAGTGTATTCTAGGAAGCTTGATATCTGAAATGTCATCAGAAGCGTTTTGTGTCTTTAAAAGCAAAACACCTTTCTAATTTATTCAATCAAAAGATAACTGATGACTCGTGTTCACACTTGAAAGAGTATTTCATTCCTTCGGGGAGGAAATAAATACTTGTGAAACAGGTGAAAGGAATATCCTGAAAGAAACTATAGATGAAAGTCTGGACCAATGTTAAGTGCAGGAAATTCAAACCATGTTCAAAACAATGTAGACTTTATTAATACTCAGTCCCGTCATGCTAGTGGGAATGTGTTTAGCCTGAATAAGGTTTACCTTGTTAACTAGCTTAGTTTAGTATATAAGGTCTGGGTATCATCAGATAAACTGTAATTTATTTGTAATTTAAAAATGAAAAGACGCATAAATGTGACATTAACAAAAAAAAAACCAAAACATTTTTAATGCCAATCAAAATGGCCTGTCCTTTCCTTTTATCATTATTTAGTTTGAAACCAAAAACTGAATTTGCATGGTTTTGTTGGATTTTTGATTCTAATCCAAAAACCAAAAACAAAATCTATCTTTTTTGTTTCCAAACAAGAAGCGAGAAAACCAAATTCAAAAAATGGTCCAGTTTTGGTTTTTGCATATTCATTTTTTAATTTCTCATTTGGCAGACAGGAAGAGGAAGTGAAGCATGAAAAGTCTAAAATAAATAAATAAAAGTGCAAAATTAAGCAAGTACAGGATCTATGCCAGGGTAATGTTAGAAGAGTCAATAAATGAACACTCACCATACTTTCCTCACGGGTCTGGAGATCCAGACCCTAGGAATATGATTAGGATTCTAGTGGGATAAAAGAATTTAATGGGTGTATTTCTTAGTCTTCTCGCTTCATTGTAGTCTGTTCTTAAGTTATTAGGCTGACTGGGTGGTTGGAAGCAAATTGCAAAGCTGAAATATATTTTGCTCAGTTATAGTCTTTTTGTTTGTCTCACAGAAATTGTGCAGCACAAAACAGACAAAAATAACGATGGGAAGTTCCTTCATATGTTCATTGTGCAGCACAGTGCTCAAAATCTCACCTTCATATATTAAATGGAATTCAATCAACTTTCATTGCATGCACATAGACAAGCCAAAGTGCTTCTCGTGTGGGTTCTTTAATCACAGAAGCCATCAGGGCCTGGTATCCCAACAGAAAAACAGGAATGGCATCTTCAACCTCCATCACAGTCTCAAAGAGGCAGATCCTTTTGTCTTTTGAATAGCTATAATTTTTTAACTTGCAAAACATACAGGCATTATGAACACATCCATAAAGCAATACTTGTAATCACAAGTAAAGCGTACATTGAAAGACAATTTGCCTTTTTTGTTCAAATAGTTGGGGGAGTTTATTGTTTGTCATTAGCTATTTGATTACAATGTGTGTGTAATCTACAGCCCACAAACACTGTGGCATGCCCTGAGTTTGGTTACTGGTAACAGGGTCTTTGTAAGGGCCTCGCTGCCTGTTTATTAGACACCACTTGCCTTGATAATGCATCAGCAGTTTTCCTGACCCTCCCTTGAGTGAGTACAAAAAACGTCAGTTTGTGGTAAGGTACGCTGCATGTGCTGGTAGACGGCTGTGTTTAACTCTAAACAAGCTATCAAAGTAGACAATAAAGAGAATAACTCTCGCATGAAGCCACTGTTGTTGCCACTGTTGTGTTTCTTCTTCTTTTTCCAAGCTTAGTTCATGAAAGCAATGCACTGCCCCACCATCTGTTTTGGTACCAATACGACAGTGTTTCTACAAAGCTCTACACACTAAAACGCAAAGTCGTTTTACAGTTTATGCATCTGGAGGACATGGTCTGTGTATGGGAATAAGTCTTCTGCAGCACATAGTGTGGTGCCATGATAACCACAGCAGAAAACAGCTGTTACAATGAACACAATAGTCTGCCCACATAAAGCAGATAGTAAAAAAGTTACTCTTTACTTTCTGCAGTCTGCAGTCAGTTTACACTCCTTCCATTGTTTCTTTAGAGCACTTATCTTGTAAATGAGAAGTGTCATTTAACACCAATTAATTAAACATTATCATTATCTAATGTTACCTTCCTTTTTATTTTGATGGACCAAAGAATAGAAACAACTAAAACCTCCAGTCCATAAAGCCTAATTGCTTTTTCTCTGCCTCAGAGGACCCAGCTAACAGTCTGCAGAAATTCAGAAAAAAAAATTAAGCATGATGCCTTGAATATGGACATGTGCATATTATATTAGATCATAAAAGTGACACGACTTAAGGGCTTAAATGTGATGTTTACTGACCGTGACACACGTGGGGATCGGTAGGTCCATATGAAAACGAATGACAATCATCATCTAAATCACCGGAGCACCAGTGAGACGTCTAATCAATGGAGAGGGGGAGGAGTTTGCAAAAAGTACAAATGAGCTTTTAATGATGCCGTGGAGCCCTCAGAGAACGAGACAGAGGGAGAGGAAGGTACAATAATCAAACACCTGATCTCTCTGATGTCTGATTCTGTTGCTGCCATCCCTTCCAATATGCCTGCCATCACCTGTGTCTCCAGCTCTCTTTCCTCTTTAAAAAATGTCACTTAGATCTCCCTTTCTTCCTCCCTCCTTCTCTCCTCCTGTCCTCCTCTTCTTTGCTCAGCCCATGTCTTGTCCTCTGTGTGTGAAGAACAAAGGACTTTGTCCAGTGGGTGATGAGAGGGATGCTGTGGGTCAGTGTGATATTTGGGTGTGATATTTCCATTGCCAGCCTAAATGTCTGGTGTCAACCAATTCATCACCTGGCAACTGGAAGCAGAAAGCCTGAGCCATATAGACTGGCTACAAAGGACAATGGAAGAAGGATGAAAGACAGGTAAAAAAGAGAAATAAAGCAGCTTTCGTAGGAATATTTTTTCCTAAATAAGGTTTATATAAAATTTTCCTAAAGCATTAAAGGTTTAATTACAACTCTGGGCTAATGCAAAATGGATTGACAATGACTGTTGATTAAATATTTAATGTAAAATGTTGATCAGCCAAAGATACTGGGTAATATGGATGCATTATTCAAAGTCGCTGTATAAACAGTATTTTATATTTGAAAACATTAATATGGTTACCAGGTCAGGTAGATGGGGCCCTAAGCAGAATTTTGCATATAGGACCCCAGGGAGGTCAGGATGGGCTCTAAACACATATTATGCACTTAACAATGATAATGGTAGCAGAATACGACTGAACCTCTTCGTAATTATTTAAAACAATAATAGTGTCAACATACAAAAAATGGACACTAAGAAGCCGATAAACACTAAAATAAAATTAAAATTAAGTAATAAAAAAAAATAAAATAATTCTACAGTGATTCTACAATGGTTACAGGCAATAACTATTCCTTGCAGAATAGACATTATTATAGTGGTTCAGGATTTTTTTTTTAATCTGGGCCCTTAGTAGTGCACCAGTGCTTTTCTAACTTCAGTTGGACCATAGCCATGTTGGTAGGAGTTTAAGAAGGGAATGCAGCGAAGTCTTTCTTAAAACAAAGTTTCAATTTAAAGGTACCTGTAAAAATGTGGCATATCGCATTACCTGACTATCTGGTTAAAAACCATGAAAATATTATCTTTGAAGAGGTTAGGTTTACTTAGGCCCTTGCTGGACCACTGCTGGGATGCTGCGCCCTGTCAGAACACATCACCTTGCATGTCTGGGTTCTCCCACACTTGAATTTCTTTATGTGATAATCCAGTGAAGCAGATTAAGTCAACCCACGTCAGGCAGGTTTGCACTGTGGTCCCAATTCTACACAGTCTGCATGAAACCTACTACGCCAGTGTGAATCAGTGGAAGTGAAGCAGCATGAAACAGAGTGGAAACTATAATAGTGGATTAAAATGGTAAGTGTGACTGCAGCCTGAACGTAATCTTATTGTTGAGATCTACTTGCTGCTGCTGCTGCTTGTCTGTGGTTCTCTGTAGCTCAACAGGTTTGTTTGATTAAGTTAAAACTGGCAAGTCCTTGAATTACAGTACCTTTTATTGTACAAGTAAATTTTGTGTTGTGTTGCATTAAGTTGTGTAATAACAACCACAACTTTCCTCCTGTATAAACTGACATGATAGGCAGTGATCAGTGGCAGCAGAAATCTTTTTTTGTGCTCCTGAGATGCAGCCCCCCTGCACTGTGTGAGACAGACAGTGACTGCAGAGGGAAGAGGCAGATTAGATTTGATTAGGTGACACAGCGGTGGAAAAATAGATCAGATTGAAACTTGATCTACTGGCAAGAACATGCAGTACACTTTACTTGTGTATTGTTTCATAAGGAGACATGCAGTAGTTCACAGTGTTCACAAAGATAAAAGTCAAACAAAAATAAAAGAAATCGGTACTTACTATGTATACTAGTTCTTTTGTTATTTGGTCAAAATTGTAATTACCAGTTACAATTATTATTTACCTTGTTATTTATGGTTCTACAAATGACGTTAGTGTTGGTAAAACAATGATGCAAAATCTGTGTGGGCAGACACTAAGAATAATTTGTTATATCTCTTCTGTTCCAGCAACCACACAGGCAGTTAGCCAGCTGAGCTGCAACATTGTTAGCTACTGCTTAGACCCATCTTTCATTTGAGCACTGCCTACATGTCCCTATATCAAGAGTGATGTTGCCATACATGTTCCCTATAAGGCCACATATTATTATCACATACAGTATATACATCCTATATAAAACACATATGAAATATCCACAGTAAAATATACACATATATTAAAAATATCTATATGATGAACTATGATGTTTTGTATTGTATAACATGGTGCAACTATTTTAATTAAATATGTTTAATTTATACATTTCTATATACTTAATGTTTCTTATTAATTTCATAACACACATGTCTGTCTTTTATATTTATACTTAGAATCAACATCTTTTGATGGGCTTTAGGATTAATGTATATATCTAAATAATAAGCATACATTCATAAACATACATATTTACATGGGCTATACAGCTTGAATTAGCACTCAAGTGATTCAGATGCCCAAAAGTGACCAAGCGCAAGCAAGTACCTCCTGTCTTTACCAGTGGAGAATCACTTTTGCTTGCACAAATGTAGTTAAACAATTCCTCTTGAAGGTTCAAACCATCTGTTACACTCATACGCTGCCTCCCTTCTGCGCAAATCTAATTCTGCTCTTATAAATCTGTGCCGGAGCGCTCTCAAAGCTTTAGCGCTCAAATTTGTTTTGTGCTGTCTCAGATCTTTTGTCGTCAAAATGCTTACATACATTCATAAGATAAGTGCAGTACTTGAGTAAATGTTGCTTTTCACCGCTGTCAAAAGCTCAAATTCAATAAATTCAACTCAATACTTCATAATAGTTACACTATTCATTTCCTAGATAGTGACACTGTTCATTTCCTATACCTCGCTTTCAGTTATAATAATGATAATATGTTAATGACAATAATCATAATGAGAGCACACCCTACAACAACTGCTTTCAAAAGTTTAACCAAAGGTCATAACAATATGAGATACCAAGCATACTTTTATTTCCACTAAAGAACCTACACCTATTTAAAAGATCTATTGCATATCATTTTGTAGTAATATAATGACTGTAATGCTAAATTTAGAGGCAAAACTGGACACTGTAGATGTGTTTCCACTGCAGTTTTGCACAGAAAAGAAGCATTTTCTTTTTTGAAAAGTTGACAAAACACAATTGGAAATGGTCTGTGTTTCCATTAAGTGATGTTATGCGGATAAAGCTTTCCAGTCAAACGTGACGACGGATTTCCAGCAGTGTGCCTCCCGGTTGTAACTGGTTCCCATGAGTATGACACGTCAGGTGCCAATATTGCTCATGCTCATCTCATGTGAGCAATATTGGCGCCAACAAACTATCAAACTAACATAATTGATCAAAGTGAATTCTTGGATGTTCTGGGACAAATGTAAAGAAATATTTTATTCATTAATGGTTCATTGATTTAGGCTGTATCTCTGTTTTTAACACTATTTACTTACTATTATTGTTTTCAATCAATTAGTTGCTTCACACCAGTAGCTCTATCTTGGTTCTGGGGACTTTAGTGGCTTAGAAATTTGTCCAAGGAACAACAAATTTTCTGCTTTAGAAAATGGGGTCTACTTAAAAGGTGTTTGCTTTCTAGGATTTAAAAAAGAGCATTGTACACAGTTCTTATCTGGTGCCAACATTTGAGAGGAAACTATAAACTATATAGAAAAGAGGCAGAGCTGGACGGACAGAGGGAGGCAGCGTGTCTCATTCCATCTCATCTAAATGGACAAGCTGTACTTTGAGCTGTTTAGTTAGGTAAACTTCTCAGGTACAGTCTATCCACTCTCAATATGACATGTAAATCCCAGAGGTGGGTGGCAGACTGAGAGGTACGAAGGAGAGAAGGGGGGAGAGAGAGAGGTAGAGAGACATAGGAAAACAAAGAGAGGCAATGAGAGGGAAAGTAGTTGTCATGCACTCATCTCATCTGTTTTTAATAAAAACCCTCCATCCTCAGAGATTCATTGCACCAGTAATCACCTTCCTCTTTTCCTCTGCCTTCCCTTTTTTCTCTCCATCTCTCAACTTTGACACTACTGTGACTTTATATATACAGCAGCTTCAGAAAGTATTCAGACCCTGTCCCCATCAGTCTGCACTCAAGCTGTAAGGACATATAGGAAAAACACGTTTTCACAAACTTTTGTAAATTTATTAAAGACCTACTCCAATGAAAAACAAATTTTTAACCTTGTGAACATGTTCATATGAGTTTTTTTTATATAATAGAAGACATATCATGAGCAAAATAAGCAGTCAACACCATGACTGCACATTTCCAACTTGGAACCGCAGAGACACAGTCTCATAAAAACGGCTTCAGACAGCAGGTATTCATACGTGACATAACCATGGAACCAATCCTGTCAACTAGCAGGGACAAGGGGAGGACAAAATAAACCCGAAGACTGTCAGTACAGAGAGGGAGAGTTTGCATTAGCACAGCCACTAACACTGTGTCAGCCGCTGCCAGTTACAAGCTAAAAAACAACATAACCAATTAAATTCTCTTACAGTTCTGATCTTGGTCAAAACAAACTTCTCAAAAACTCCTGAGTCTGGGTCTGAATGTGGCTCAAACATGTGGCTGATGTTTCCTCTGCTCATCATATTGATAAGTGCTGCTGTTTCACCCGTCAACCTTGCTCAAGCAGCGGTGGTGGGCGGGGTGCAAGGCCTGATCCAGATTTGCAGTGAAGAAGTAAGAGTAGATGTGCTTACAGCCCCAGTTTTTTTTTCACTTTTTATGTGGGAAAATTGTGTTAAAATATTTATCACAGCAGAGTATTTTTTCTACATAGTTTAAAACATACATACAAATGTCTGGAGAGGAACTTTAAACATCAAAAACTGAAATCTCTCTCTCTCTCGTTTACAAGATTCCCATTTACTTCTATATGAATACTGCCCCCTTATGAGTTCATGAGATTTGATCATTCGCACAATTAATTTCATATAAGGCTGTTAGGTTCACCTCTGGACCTCTGGTCTCCCTACTGGAGCGGGGGATCCATCTAATAGTGCACAACTAATGTAATTAGTAGGCTAAAGTCCATCACACCACGAATTACTTTCAAATAAAGCACATTTCATTCATAATATTGTGAATACAGGCCCATTTTTGTATTTTTTATATATTTTGTAGATATTTTTGGCATTATAACTACATGTTGTTATGTCTATGTGGTTCTCTAAGTTCTGATGTTTAATAAAAAGCTAGTTTGTCAGTTTGTGTTGTGTGTTTTTTGTTGGGAGGGGGCGCTGAAGGGGTGGGGTTCGCCCAGGGCATCATACAAGCTAAAACCGCCACTGTGGGAAACAATGATTTTGGCCACATCACTGATATGTTGAATACATTTTAGAGTTTTACATAATTGTATTACTCATATCACATAATATTACAAGTTTTAATTTTGACTCAATTTATCTTTTATTTTACTTGAGAACGAATCTGCCCATGTGAGTAGTACTTGCATGAGGCCCAATCTTTCCTTAACACTGACCAGATGTTTTAGTAGAGTGAGTGTAATGATACATAAGACGCAGGAGACGCCCCTGTAAGAGTGACCAACAGTCCAGTACATTCATTTAACAGATACAGCTACTTGTTTCTTCTCAGATAAATAATTAATCATGTTTGTGTAATGTTTAATGTGTTTTTACATTGGGAAATTGGTTAAGTACTTCTTCCACTGATTTACAGAGATGTTTCTGTGTATCTTTGCTAAAGTAAAAAAAACAAAAACAAAAAAACATTGCCAGCGAATGAATTTTACCAATTACATTTCCTCCAAGATGTATTGGGCAAAACAAATCAGGCGTATGTTAACACATACTTTGCTCTTCTCATCTGCTCATCACCCATATTTGTCAATGAGTGAGTTTAATGATACTCCCTAAAGCACATCCGCAAGTGCTGATAGAAAAATCAAACATATGAAGTACATATGAAAACATCAAGGATGTCAAGGCTACGATGCTACAGTTTAAGTACAATATCATGTTGTTGTTGTTACTAGTTCACCTTGCCATACATGCAAAGTCTCTCTGTTTCCTTCTCTCCCTGCCGCCTCCTCTCCTCTCTGTCACTCTCTCTCCACTGCTTCTCTGTCTCTCCTGCGGTATGAAAACTTTATTGGATGCTGGCAGAGTCCTTGAGGGAAAACACTTTAAATGTCTCTGCAATTATACTTCTAATAATGGCTTCACACCCATACACACACACACACTACACACACACACAGAGACATGCATTCAGCCGCAGGCATGACAGTGACACAAAGGAAGTGGAAGTTACTCTGTCAGTCAGGAAGGCTATTAATCTCTGTCACCTGAAGCTGTGCACACATGTGTGTGTGCAAATGTGTGAGAATGGCAGCCAACTGTTGGAAGGAACCAGCAGTTTGTGTGTGTGTGTGTGTGTGTGTGTGTGTGTGTGTGTGTGTGTGTGTGTGTTTATGTCCTGACCTAGACAATCAGAGGTGGCCAGCAGTTGGAAGTGGTTTAGTCAGCATGTCAGCTAAGATTTTACTTCCACTATCTATCTATCTATCTATCTATCTATACAGCTATTGGAGGTTGGTGACAGACCAGGACCAGGACTGAACAGTATTCACTAGACTGAGTCAAGTAGTGCTGACTAAGGTCAGGGTGAGTCTGTCATGTCTCATTTGCAGTAACTCGGCCTCTTCATCATCTCAGCATTGATCCCCTGCTCAGTAGGCTGTTATACAGCCACAAGGCGCCATAATCACATTCTGATGTACGGGGAGTGGAAGCAGGGGTCTGAAAATGAGTGTGTGACTGCAGCGTCTTTGAAGCTGCTCTAATGAATGTCCACATTTCGTCTCCCACTCTAAAGAAACACAAATAAACTTGCTGCCTCTTCAGAAAGCTGTGAAAATCTTTCTTCAAAGCCAGAAATTGTTTTCCTCTTAAACCCTGATTCCTCACGTGTGTGTGTGTGTGTGTGTGTGTGTGTGTGTGTGTGTGTGTGTGTGTGTGTGAAATTTACACCTCCACAGGCAAAACAGAAAATGCATTGTGGAGATCAGTGTGGAAAATACATATTTGATTTTCTTCAGTTACTTTCACTGAGCTGAGTCTTTTTGTGTTTTAGTTTTTCAACAGGATTATTTCTATTAGGTGTTAATTATACTTGTGCTGATTTTTCTTTACTTCATATTTTTCAAAGCTATGACGTTATTTAGAATCTGGGTCAACACCTGAAGAAAACACTTCACTAAACACTTGAAACCATCCATTTCAAACACTAATAGATGAACTCCTCCTTGCTAGTGTCTGTTCCACAAACGCTGGGAGTCGAATTATCTGCAGAGGTCTCTTCCTCTGCAAAAAACAGACCAGGTGATTAGAACCAGTAAAAACACTGAATAAAGCTGTTTCAGATTAAAAGTCAGTGTTTCGCCGACGCTGTACGGCGGACACAGGACATCATTTCTCTGATAATTTAAGATCCACATGTCCGATGATAATGTACACAACACAACTCAAAAAATATACTGTATAACAAGGTCTAATTGTTCCATATTTTATTGTGGAAAAGTTACATAATATCACTTTAAGGTTGAAACATGTTCCAAGGTATTTCTGTCTATATTCTAATTGGGTATCTACCGGACTGGGTTGTTATTGTTTTAAGGAAAATATACTCACGCCTTTTCGGCTAGCATGCAACAATTAGGCTTTACTGTCTACATGCAGCTCAGATTCAGGCTACATTGTTGGTGAATGCTTACAGAATTATTTTTACATTAAGTTTGTTAGAAGGTGTTTAAATTAATTAATAGAACAAGCTATCAGATCTTCCTTCTTCTGTTAAAATCTGCTAAAATCACAATGTTTAAATGTATTAATTAAGCAAGACAGTTAAGTATGTCCTGAACTAAGCATTTTTTTTTTTTCAACAGTATGTTAAACATTTCCCCTTGCTCCCTGTCTTTGTGTTGTTCTTGGTTAGCAAGTTATTTACATGGAAATGTTTCCCTTCACTACGGACCATCCCATGTGATATGAATGTGGCATAAATGATGAAATGGTCCAACCATTTAGAGGAATCTTTAACATCCCGCCAAAACAAAAGTTGTTCTTATTGACATTTATCATTTCAGTAAGTCCTTTGTTCCAACTTAAAAGCCTTTATAAAGGATTTCTTATCAGAAGGTGGGAACAACAAGGGCTGGCCGCACACTGAATATCACAAGCTCCCAAAGGTCTTTGAAGTAATGTTTCTGCTTTTTCCTTTTTATGCTGCTTTTGTCCTGCACCTTCCCCAGCTGGTTAAATGTTCACACCATGCACCTTCTTTTCTTGGAAACAAGCATTTTTGTTTTAAAAGCTTTTTTTTCTTAAGTAAACTATTACATCAGGAACTCAAAATCTCTTTTGAGTAGAATACCTTGCCTTTTTCTTCCCATCTTTTAGCACTGCTCTTCTACCTTCCTCTCACCATTCTCACTGCTTGTCCTCTGACTTTGTTATTTTGTTTTTTTTTTTGGGCTCATCATTACACCCTATCCATCTCTCTCTCTTCCATTGACCTTCTGCAGCCCCCTTCCTTTCCTCCTCCATCCTTCTCTTCTCTCTGTTTGATGAGGAGAATGAGAGGTAAGAAAGACACCCTGACGTGAAAGATGCCAAATGTCTGGGTCACTCACACACTGACAGCCGACCGCTGTGTGTGGGTGTGTGTGTGTGTGTGTGTGAGTGACAGCAGAACAGTGGGGAACTTGGATGAGGGAGTTGAAGTGTTTTGTTAACCCTCAAATGCATGCCTACACACACACACACACACACACACACACACACACACACACACACACACACACACACACACACACACACACACACACACACACACACACACAAACACGGTTGTTGTATAACGGCATGAAAGCAAGGCCAACGTCATGCTGTGTAAATCGTGGGCTCTGAGAGATGTGATCTTTCACAAGTCTCCGTTTCACTTCAGCTTACTGGAGCAAGAAATGCAACCAGACAATGCTT
Organism: Trachinotus anak; assembly: GCF_046630095.1. Classification (NCBI taxonomy): domain Eukaryota; kingdom Metazoa; phylum Chordata; class Actinopteri; order Carangiformes; family Carangidae; genus Trachinotus; species Trachinotus anak. The sequence goes on along the minus strand of NW_027273853.1, from coordinate 21,878,213 downwards.
TGTACTGTATGCCGTTATCAGGAACCCACAAGATGGGATTTTGAAAGAAGAGTGCATAGAATTAAGGCTATCATGCTAGGACAGTTCTATGTTGCCCCAGCATAGTGTGCATCATATAGTGTATTAAATAAATTAATAAATTAATAAATGAATAAATGAACTTCATATATAAAGCACCTTTCTTTACATTTCAATAAAAACACAGGTTTAAAATCATACATGTACAAAAGGAAGGTTTCTGCATGTGCTTAAAAAAAGAGTAATAATAAATAAATAAGAGTAGAAATAATAAAATAGCATTAACATAGCCAGTGTAACTATGAAATAGCACTTATAAGAAATAGAAAGAAATAAGATACCCTGCTCATCATGATAGCACTTTCCTGGAATGATTTTAGATTTAATGATATCATTTTGCATAAAATCCACATTGCCAGATGAGATTATGAATATATTGAGCAAAAAAAAAAATCTCACTGCAAAGTCTAGTGCATAGTTGCTGTGCCTTCAGTGGTATCACAACTGTATGAGAACCGGGTGAACTCCCTCTGCTGAGGACGACTGTGTTGGAAAGCTCCAGAACAGTTACTAAATGGACCTTGTGGTGGGATTGTTATTGTAAACCATTGCAGATATAAGTTCTGCATTCAGAATTTCACTAAAAGAAAAATGCAATTAAAGTGTCAAAAGATGACAGTATTATTATTATTGTAACACTTTCTACTATGTTACTATTGTATGACTATTTATACAGCACTGTAATGTTGTAATGACAAGTCTAACCTTGTCATATATTTAATTTGATGAATCTCAGTAACTAATTAAATTGCTGTCAGCACAGTTTTTAAGTACATTAGTGAAAACGGATTTAGTTATTCCAGCATGAGGTCAACATTTAAAACAAATGAAGTTTCTTTTCAGATGATTTCAACGAGGCAGAGCTCGTGTGAGACCACCTCACTCACAGAACTAGATCCGGTAACTCTGCACCTTGCTGCTTCACGGCCACAGGGAAAATGTATAGAGTGAGAACCATGTGGAAAAGTGTGTATTCACAAAGTATGGTGTTGTCCACAGCTCTGAGATCAGGCCTGCCATTTCTCTTTGCCTGACTCCACAGTGGGCTCTGAATGCTGAACCCAGATGCTGCTGGCATGTTCAACACCTGGCTGCGTGTTTCCACTTGTCCTTGTCAATCCAAGTTCAGTTCAGAGTTTGCTTTGATAGTTGCTGGATTTTATGTTCACAGTGAGATAGGTCAAGGGAGGAGTCAAGGGTTTGGGTTAGTATTTATTTTCATGCAGTTTCATAAATGACAGATCTCCAGTGTGACTTGTTATTGTGCCGTGATTTTCTATTTTCTATTTCCAGATCAATGGTAAGAACTTCCCTCACCACCACCTGTTACCCTGTCATGCTCCTCAGTTTGGCTGCACTGAAAGAGCTCAGTCAGTCAGTCAGTCAGTAACATGTAGAACCCAGTCAGTTAGCTGGTGTGGTCCAGCCAAAAACCATTGGCTTGACTGCTGTAAAATGTTGTGCAGATGTCCATAATCTCCAGGAAATGACACCCACTGACTGGTGACCCTGACATCTCAACAACTACTGAATGGCCAGCCTGTAGTCGTAGTTTGTTTTTGCTGACCTCCAGTGGTTTATCAGTGCGTAATGACACAGCTGCAGGGTGTGGTCGCATGCAAAAGACCACACTTACAACCACATACATCACACTTTAAGCTTTCAACCAGAGAGGGTAGTAAAAAAAAGCTGTTATGTTACTCTTTAAAGATTTAATGCGTAAACACTGATCCAAAGAGGCCAAACCTAATTATACCTTACAGCCAACAGACTGGTTAATTTATGCATGAAACATGGTGGTGGAAATCAGTCGGGAAGCATCCTCAAGTCCCTGCTCGCACTTGTTTGTCCCCCTCCGACTCCACGAGCAGTTCACTTTATTGTCTGCAATCTGCGCTAAGTGAGTGACTGCCTGGTAGCTGTTGTACACAATAAATACTCATACATTAACCAGTGATAGTCAGTGAGCTGTGGAAGGTGTGGGAGATACTACATACCTTCCATTGTTCAGGTCTTAACACAGAGATGTGAAGAAGGAAATATAAAAATGTCAATATACCCTAATTTGCCGCTTTCCTGACAGAAATGTGCACCGAACTGAGCTGACAGTGAAAAGAGATAAAGAGAGCTAAGCCAAGTGTTTCTGTTGGTAGGTGTCCTTGCATACTAAAGGGAAGGGGCTGTAGATAAATGTTGTTCTCCACACAGCTCGCTTCTCTCATATATCTCTGTTAGACCACAGCCAGCCATGGCTGCACCAGACAAGGCCAAGCTCTCAGTTTGCGCGCGCATGTGTGCATGTGTGCATGTGTGTGTGTGTGTGTGTATGTGTGTGTTAGCGCACTACATGTGAAAGTTTATGAGAATGGATTGAATGGGTGTGTTTTTCGCCTTTTGGGATAACTCATGAGAGCTAAAGGTGAGAGATTTTCTGTTGTGTGGTGAAAATGTTCATGTGTGCTTCTCTCTCTCTCCCTCTCTCTCTCTGTGTGTGTGTGTATGTGTGTTTGTCAGTCTGTATGAGGTGTTATTTAACCTGCAGAAGCTGTACTTGTAACACTTGTCTTTCTATCGAGAACTTCTGAGATTCCATATAAGCTCTGTAAATCTGCCGACACTGATTTACAAAATGTAGATGTTTATTTATAGAGTTTTTTATTTTCATATCAAAGATGGATTCTGTGTGTTTCTGTTGTTGTCCAGTTTTGTTTCTGGTCAGTGTTGGTTGTGACAGGTGAAGCATTATGACTAAAAAAGAAATAGTATTTATTTTGAAATTTTTCTTTTATCCTGGCTCCCATTTATATCAGGTTTCAATATGTGAAAGTCGGTGTGTTTGTTGGCATATTTACCCTACAAAGGGTTCAATACATGAAACACTTTTTTGGACACATTTGTGTCATGTTATTGTACTCTCACTTTATTCTGCTAGGTAGCAGTTTCTGCCTTTAGCTGATCACAGCTGTTTTTCTACACAATAAGACGTCTGTTGGTATGACAAGTCTGACAAGTCTGAGAAGTTATAAAGCTTTAAAATGTGCAATGTAAATGTAAGTGTTGAGGTTGACCTAAACAGTTTGAAGGTAAGTTTACTTGATATCTTTTTGTGAAGTTGACTCAAAATGCAATTTTATTTTTTAAATTTTGTTAATAGGTTAGTACAGTGTAGAAGTAAACCTAACCATTTTTCCCCAAGTGTTAGCAACTTTAATTAATTAAATTAGTGACATTTAAATTAACTATTTTGTTTACTTACCAGAGTCTAGGGAACTGATTATTAAGATTAATTAAGACAACAAATAAAAAGTTTTGATACTATCCATTCCATGAAGACAAATGTAAAATTTTAATACTGAAATTAAAACACAGAGAGAAGTTTAAAAAGAAAGCAGCTGCACATTATCAAAAAGGAGCAACACATTAAACATGAAAATTACACAGCAGGTGTACGAGCTAATAGCCAAAATTGGCTAACATTACCATTGTACCTATGCCAGATGCCAAATACTGCTGCCAAAACACAGTTGTGAACAGTGAAATTGCAGTTGACTAATTAAGATGTATATATTTAATTCGACTAACTTACCCAGAGATTAAGCGAAACCCCTGCTCCCACAAGTGTCCAGCACATTTCAGTTGATGAAGAGTTCTCCTGTGTGAGGCTCCTGCGCATAAACACTGCTCAGCTGTCTCCAGAAATGCAGAAGTCTGCTTCACTCAAGTGAATTCTTTCTCCATTCGTACATCACTCAAATGACTGTCATCAAATAAACAGGACGCTGACATTTAAGTAAAGGACAGTGTTTCCTTTTTACTGTGTATTAAATACAGAGGCTTTACTATGGATACAAAGCATAGACAGGCTTAGTTCTCAACGATGATATCATGTGCTCTGCAACTTAGTGAGAGACTAACCTGAGTGTTTCAGATTGTGTGTGTGTGTTTTTGAGGACTGAGACTTTGTTTTAAGGGTTAGAATTAGGTCCAGGTTAGAGTTAGGGTGAGGGTTGAGGTCAGGCATTTAGTTGTGATGGTTAAGATTAAATTAAAGGGCTAGGGAATGCATTCTGCCAGTGATGGGTCCCCACAAAGATAGCTGTACAACAGTGTGTGTGTGTGTGTGTGTGTGTGTGTGTGAGTATGCGCATGCCTCTGCAGCCGCCTATTAAATTTAAACACTGTTTTTATGACGGGCTTTGTAAAAACAGAACAGAAGCACGGCCACAATTTACCCCTTCCACTTAGCACTCTATCACGCCATCTCAGTATTTCCCCGCACTCATCCCTCTCTCCTCATAAATCTATCTCTCGTTCTCTCCACTCAAAAGTCCATTATAGCCTCCTGCCTGCAGCTTTCTCTGTTTGTTATCTGTCCCACTCACATTATCTCTGCCGCTTCCTTCGACTCTCCTCTCTCTTCATTATACTGGTAAAATCAGATCTGATGTTCTTTCTCCATTACTTTATTTTGGGTTTTTTCCTCTTTCTCTATTCGTCTTACTGCTCACGTGTGGAACCACTACCTCTCATGGTGCAGCCACTTTTCTTGTCCACCTATTTTTGTCCCCTTGCAGACTGTCTATGCAGATCCTCTGCATTCGCTGTTATTTTAAATCTATTTTTTCCCCCTTCTGCTACCTACAACACAATTCCCCCCTCTGCAGCCCCCCCAGTTCTCCTTCCTAGTGCTGCATGCACTTTATCACTTTTGGCAGCACCAACTTAAAAAAGAGGAGAATTTATGCAAATGCAGGTCTGAAAAATGAGTGTTCACCGCGGCTGCAATGTGCAGAGGAAAGTAGCGAAGCTCCTCATTACAATATTCTCTCTTTGTTGTGGATCTACTGGATAATAATTAAGAATGATTTGTGGTGTTGGAAGAGGCTGAACCTCCTCTTCTCCCAGGAAATTCATATAATACTTTAGCTACTGTACATGTAGACAGACCCGCGATAAAGTCATAACCAGCAATGTGATGATAAAACAATTTGACAAAGTCAGATGAGAGACAGGCTGACTGGTTGTGCTACAGCGACTTCTGTGGTTTGTTTCTGAGGTTTGGTTTCTCGCATGGTCGTTGCATATCTGAAGTTGAGCTATTTTGACAATAACCACATTGTGCCACATAATGATAAAGATGTAGGGAAGCATCATTTAGTAAAAAAATACATTTAGTCGAAATAGAACATCTTGCTTTAAGGTTTTAAACTGGTTTAGACTGATATGAGTGAACACAGATCCATCTTTCACCCATGTACCCATGTGAAAATGTACCTCTCTCCTCTCCTCTCCTCTCCTCTCCTCTGTGGGTGTGCTGTCATCCTTCTGTTTACTCTTTGTGACCGATGTAGCACTGCTACGGCCAAATATCAAATTTTCAAGGGTTAAAGGTGTAGCAGTCAAAATGGGGATGTGGTCTCAGACTTCTAGACCCGACTGTGTTTGGACACAGTAATATATAAAGATGGGTGGCATGTTGAAAGAAAACCTTGGATAAATGAGCGAGGAACTTAACAAAGGAATATTATTACATACAGGGCAATACAGAGAAGAGGGCACAACAGCATCATGTCATTACAAGAGTGCCAACAGGGTCAGACCTCAAGCTGATAAAAAAAAAAAAAAATGCTCCACACAGATCTTATGTTTTCAAAAATCATGTGGTGTTTATGTCACTTGCATGTGAATCATATTTAATTCTAACTTAATTTCAGATTGTGTCAGGACCCAGTTTGAACCAACAACAGGTTCCTCCTCAACCTCTGCTGCTTCCAGAATATAAGGCAGACTTTGTAGCGTTTACCTTATTAGCCAAGCGTCTGATTTGACTGAGGAGGAAATCACCTCTGTACCTCCCTCTCATTCTTTATGGATTAAGGACATTTTTTTTACTTTGTTAAAATGGAAAAAATTAGATGTACTATAATGGGTCACTTGCCACATTTAATAATACATGGGGACCTTTTTTTGCACGTTAAAGGGTTTGTGTCAGCTTTCATCAAATGTTTCCAGCCACTCTATTTTTTTTTTTTTTTTAAACTTTTCCTTCTATTTTGTAAATTTTGTATTTGTATATAATTAAAATTGGGTGACCAGTGTGTTCAGTGTTATTTTGTTTTCTTTAGATATAAGCTATATCTTTTTCTATAACATTATTCATGTATTTGTACTGCAGTTTATAGCTATACCCTATTACTTTTGATGTCTTATTTGACATAACGGTGCAATTTGTAATGCAATGTTTTTGACATTTTTGTGTTGTAGAAAATCCAATAAAGAAATCTGGAAAAAAACAAACAAAAAAACAAACAAAAAACAAAACTGAGGACATTATGGTGAAGGCACATTCTGCACCTCTGATGGAATTTGTCACCTGTGTGTATGACACACAACAAGAGAACACAGTCACATCAGATAAATATTTTCTTTTTTCAGCCTACCCTGTTCTGTTTTCTTTCTCATTTTGTTTTTTAATTCTGTTCTTATTCAACATCTTCATGCATTTTTCTGCGTGTGTAGTATGAGAGGGCGTACATCTGCATTTCACTGTGTGATCTTCTGCCTATGATTTTTTTTTTGGGTGATTGTCCATGGCTGGAGCTGTCCCCGGAAATGTCCCCGTTTTTAACTGTGAATTAAAAACAGACCAGTAATATTTATCTCCCACGCATTTGCATTGAATTGAGTCTTAAAAATATGGGACAAAGCGTGTCCTGTATCAGTTCACTACAGAAGACGTCTTTTAGTTTCCAATTATGAGATAATTCTGTATTTTGGCGATCCCACCTATTTTATCATCCAGCCTTCATCATAGTTTATTACAGTACTACAAATACCATGGTCAAAATACACATAACCAGGATTGTCCCTTTTTTTTTTATTTCATAGATGAAAACATTGGATATATTGACCGAACTGGAGATGTCCCTGGTTGTCATTTCAGAAAACTGGTCACCTTAAATAAAGATGAACCTTGAACCTTGGACAGAGGGAAATATGAGCGAATTATACACAAAAAGAAAAGAGAAAGTTGTAAAATGTCATCTGACCCAAACAAATAATGCAGTTCTCCCTCTGGACCAGTCACTAACAAATATGTCACCCTGCTTCACCTGTGACTGCATCATGGGCCTTGGGCCAATTAGATGCAGTGCAAAGATGCAGTGATGAGATTCTTCATATTTTAATATTTAAAATTTTGTTGTGACAAAGCAACCAGTGTGACATGTGACATGTGTGTGTGGCTACTGTGTGATGAACAGATCTTACAGGTCGCAACTTTCAACCATTTTAAAGCTACAACCACTTTTTATCTGCACCAGTGCACTTACAGTAAGACTGCCACTAAACTCTCACTGATTAAGATATAAAGTTTGAGTCCACACAAACACACACACCTGCACATATGCAGTACGTAGATATATGTGGCTGCCTGCATTCATTAATAAAGACAATGACCGGGAGTTGGAAGAGAGGTAGAGAGGGACAGACAGGAAGGAAAAATAATAGCCAATTTAGCCTTGTCGTCTTAAAGCTACACCTTGGCATTTTGAATTTTGCCTGGTTATTTTTCTTCACCAGACACTTGTCATATTGTGCGGAGAAAAAGTTTCACTTTCCCTAAAATGGCTTGTTAGCATCAGTAGAATGCCACTCTGCAACCAAAGGGGCACAGTAAGCGATCCCTTTAAAATCCTTAAAAAAAACAGAAGTGGAAGGAGGAAGAGCGAACAGGAGGAGGAGGAGGAGGAGAGATGGATGAAGAAGAGAGGAGGGTCACTGAGCGTGTCTTCACTCTGTTTTTATTCCGTCGCTGCTCGATGTCTGCTGTGGCAGAGGAAGATAATGAGGAGAGAAGAGGGGAGCTATCAGCGTGTTGAGGATGACGAAAGGATGGAGGGGGGGGAAAAAAAAAGAGAATAAAAGAAAGAGAGAATGAGCTGGGCCAGGGGGCAGATCTGACATAAAATATGAGAAAGTGTAAGTTAGAAAAATATGAGAATTCAAATTTGAGTGTAACAGGTCAAAGAGAGGGCAGAGGGAGGCTCATAGAAATGAACGCAATCAGAAAAGGTTTCTCATAACACAGCTGTATAAGGATTTGTGTTTGGATATGCCGTACTTACTTGTGTGTGTGTGTGTGTGTGTGTGTGAGAGAGATTGTGCTGAATGTCTGTTGCATGCTTTTTGTATGTTGGAATACATCTGTGTGTGTGCATGTGTGGCACCTTTTATGCAACCCAGCATTTCAATTAAAGGCTGAACGCAGTTCTTTGTTTGGCATTCTGTTGAGGAGAAAGAAAGAAAGTGTGAAGCATATTACTCTATTCAAACATTCAGCGGGAATGAAAGGGAAAGATTCAATTCTGTCCCCGTCTGCTTGTCATGAAGGACAAAGTCTTTTCACAGTGTTTGGAGGACAAACACACACACACACACACCACCTACCTACACCCATTCAAGCACGTCCAGATGCACAAATGCTCCTCATCTACCCATATGGCAGCTCCCTCTATAATCACACATGTGCACACATACAGTATACAGCATGCACACAGTAGGTGGTCTGTATGTACACTGCACTGCCTCCAGTTATAAAGATGAATGTATGGCAGGACCCTTTCTCTCTCTCTCTCTCTCTCCCTCTCTGTGGTGAATCTACATGCTGCGACTAAACTAATAATGGAGACTGCAAACTCTATTCTGATGAAAGAAGTATTGCACCATAATTTGCAAAACTACATTACAAGTGTAACACTTCTACAACACAATCTCTCGTTCATGCTGACGCACTGATTGTTAAATGTCCAACCTAATAGCAACATTTCCGACGCGGTGTAACAATATAAAATTAATTCTGCCATGGTGAAGGGCACTGGCACTGAATGTAACTGATGCACAATGTCTTTGTGATAAGTGAGTGAACAAGGCACAAATACATAAAACGTATCCTTATATCCGGTCAGTCGACAATTATGTGTCGACAACATCAGGTGTTCTTTTTGAATGGCGAGAGTACCATCTTTATAGTGAGAGTTAGTCAGCCCTAACGTTGCTGAGTTAGTCCAATTTAACCTGCAGGAGGGTCTGAAGGGTCGAGTAAAGTGTTGCTGCCACGGAGGAAGTAAATTCAAGATGAAAATGAGTTCATAGCTTCTCCCTCTCAACATTTCTACTGCTTACTCTAAACGAAGTGGAGAGAAAATCTGTCAAAGAGCAGAGTGTTACAGCTGTCACAGATGATGAGCTCAAAAAGAATGAAGTCTGAGAAAAATGAATACAAACGCACATACAAGCTCAGCACATAGTTGCATGCATGTATCTTTATTTGTGCGGCTTCTTCAAGGATGAGATGAGATGAGTGAGTGAACTGGTGCAGCAAGTGGACCAAGGCATCAACTCAATCTTACGTCAGGTTTTATTTAAACTCATGGTTCTTGATGTGAATTGTTTTTATTTCCCTCACTGCCAGCTGTGTGCGGCTGCCAAGTATAACAAACTGAATATTGGCAGTCTGGGAATGAAAGAGGCGGAGAGCATTTAGAGTGGCAGAGAAAAATCTAAGGGAAAGTCCAACTGAAAATTGATTCTGATAAATAATTTTGATGACTTTGAACACCGCAGTACGGCCCTGGTAAGACTCTCAACCTCACACTTCTTACTGTTTGCTGGTTGTATTTCTAATAATCATGGGATTCAAGCTCAAGAAACTTTTTGTAGTATTTTATTAATCACTCTGGTTTTAGCTAAATGCCTAAAACTGATATATAAATCATTTACCACTGGAGCCATTCGACAAATGGAATGGGTAGGGACCACACTGACTCTGTCAGGGCACCAGGAGCACTTCGTCCTGACCCTGTCAAAGATTCAAAATTACAGACGCAGAGTTTATTTTCATTTTTGTGTCTTCAGGGGCTTATTTGTACTGTGCTCTGAGGGCACAGTGTAAGTGTTTGTGTATTTCTTTTCCCATTGTCTTTGTGGTCGGGAGGTGTCAGTAATACTTCTTGTCTTCATTTTGCTCTGTCATCTGTCTCATTTTCTCTGTGGCAGGAGGGACTGTGTGGGTGTGGGTGCAAATAAACAAATATTTCTGAATCAGTGGGTCAAGTGGGGTGCAAGGTGGTTTCATATCAAGTGACAGAACAACTGAGGTTGCCAGGAATAAGAATTTTGACTGAATAATGTCCCTTTCTTAGTTTTTTTTTAGAGAGCTGACAAAGCTATCAGTGTAACAGGCCAACCAAACACCGACATGTTTGTTCAGTGTTTGAGCAGTGTCCATCCCTGAAGATAATGTGGTGATCGCTCCTGGTGTCACAACTACATTTGCACAAACATTCAGTTATGTTTTCAAAAGCTACAGCTGTTTAAATCCATTGTCCTCCATCTCCATGGCCGATAGCAGGTAGTGCATGGTGGACTGAGGGGATGACGCCCTGTCTATGAATCCGACAGCAGATTGGCAGAACTGAACTGAACATATTTACACTGACAGTGAAAAACAGATGTTAATAATTTAGCTGTTGCCCTCGCCAACAGGTGAAGGTAGTTTTTAATCGTGGAAGTAACTGCGTTCAGTCTCAGAGCACTAGTCTGATGTTATTATGACACAGGCTTTAGGGAAAAAGAAACATTAACACACCTCTTCTATTTTATCTTCACTGTGTGGATGTGAAAGTTCTGGAGTAGCTGATTAAACGCAGCATTGATGAATTAAATAATCAAACTTCGCACTGAAAACTTAAAAAAATGCATCATTTAAAAACAATCCAGGAACATATGTTAATGGCAAAGTGGAATTTCAGCCAGGAAATGCAGTACCATGCAATGGAGAGATATGTAGGGTTGGCGGCTCGCAAATGACCCCATGGTCGTGTGCGGTCATTTCTTTCCCAGCATGTTGTTCAGAATAAGATTGAAACATGAGGATTTAATGGAGACTTACGAGAGTAAAACTGATTTTACGGTCCAGGGTCATGTGGACTTTACCTCCTAATTTTTCCCATTTGTCCAGCTCAGACAAGAAATTTAACTGTTGATTAATTATGTTACTAAATTTTGTTGAAAAGTTTTGTCTACAAACCGGATTTGTTTATAGGCAGATAAAGTCTGAATCTTGGTCGATTCATTTTTGTAACTTTCCAGAATCAACATTTCTACGAGCAGGCACACTTCAAGCAGTGATCGGCAAAAGGTGAGAAAGTAAGCAGGACTTTTATCGCCAAAGCTTTCTTCTCCTGTCACTATTCACACAACTAACTCTGACACTTCTTTTTTTATCCCACCTTCAAATGAAGCCATTCAGAACAGCTATAAACACTTTTGCCCTCCTTTACATTTTGTACAAGCTAGTTTGTTTCAAGCATACCCCAACCATAACAACACCAGCCCCCTTAGCTGGCGTCTGCATAAAGAAATAAATGGAGCACTTAAACAGGAGACTCACAGTAGAACATGAATTACTGTAGAAGGGGTCAAAACAGCTTGATACAGGAGGAGCAGGTGACTTGTACTGACCTGCACAACTGGCAGCCTTTGCAATCAACAACAAAAAAACTCCAAGTGAGGGTTTGATGTGAGTACAACATTGGAGTTATTATTGCTCATGTAAATATCAACCATTATCTGTCTCTGTTACACTATGTAAATCAGCAGACCTTGCAAATAGCTGGCATAAATTGTCAATGTTGATAACACTGACAACTGTTCATTAAAATACTGTGAGATGACCATAGGGTCAAGAACGTACATTTGTATCCATGGAAACGTGAGGTTCGAAGCCTTGTCCTATACAGCAGCGGCCAAGCGCCCACACATCACGATGGGGAGCACTTCAGACGTGTCACACTACATGACTGAAGACAGCAAAGGCTCAGCCTACAGTCCGGAGGGTGGACATTTGGATTCAGCTACAGCGAGGATGGATACTGCCTGCAGCGCTGTATTGGAGAGCAGCTGGGCAACATTTGCAAACACATCAGATATGATTTCTTCTGGTATAAGTTAGCGTTAATGAGGAGTGAAAAAATAAAAAGACCACAGAGAGACATGGGGAGGATTTGATTTGGACTCTAAATACTAATGCACACTCACATAGTGAAATCACACTTCTCACCCTTGTTGCTTCCCTGAGTATTGTGGGTAAGTAACCACAACTGGTTGATCTCATGGTGTGGTCAGATTTGGACAGATTCCATAGCGTGCATTAGCACAACAAGGTGAGGGAGCCGGTGTGAGAGAGTGTGGTTTGTAAGAAACCAGAGAGCTGTGATGACGGTTATGAATCACAGGGAGTACAGTAATTATTTGTACACCACAGAAGCAAGCTGGTGCAGGGAGCATGATGAATGTTTTACAATGTGACTAAATAACTGGAAGACTGGGCTGGAACAATGTATTCTCCAAACATTGAAATCCACACACAAAGTGCAAGACAGTAGAATAAGACCATTCATGTTAACTTTCAAGTGACCTGAAAATCGACCTTATTTTGGCCAAATAAATATGTATGTCTTCATCACTGAAAGTGACACCTTTTATATTACTACAGTGACCCAATATCATTTAAACATACTGATTATAGCTGCTTTAACAACTGTGATAATGTATGATAATAATAATACTTGATATGACCCAGAAAACTCCATCTTCATGATTAGGTCAAGGGTCAGAATTAGCTACAGAGCAGCAGTTGCCGGGGATTCAGTGAGTAGATCAGAAACACTTGTAGCCAATTTGATGTGTGATCATTCAATTGACGTAATGTCTATAGTTTCTATGCGTCATTCTTCTGTTCTATTTCTTTCTTCCTCTTTTGTACCTGTTTAACTGTGTTAAATCCCATTTTGCTGTTTCTGTCACAACACTGCTTTACCTGCGATCCATACAGAAGTGTCAGCCTTGGGCAGGTGAGGAACCGGTGTGATGTTTCCAAAATTCTCACATTATCACATTCTGTATTTTCTGATAAAGAAGAAAACAAGAGAAAACATCTCATGTGGGTGGTAACACACGCAGTCACAGAGAAAATACATTCCTGTCAAGGCTGGGAAATCTATTAGGGACTTTGACTTTTCACATAACAGAAGAGCTAATCTTTGGTGTCTGAAAACAACAGATTGTTGAAATTAAGTTGTACTTAGCATTATTTCCTTTTTTCCAAAGCTGGTTTTCTAAATCTAAAATGAATTTAAACATGTGGAAGCTGTAATTCTTGTATCTTTATTATCAGCACCAGATAAGGAAGCTGCCATGTTCACTCGGACATTCTTAAATACACACACAAACACAAACACAAACACAAAAAATAAAAATGCAGTACTTGATAAATTCAGCACCTATTACCCAAACTAATTCAATTTAGTGGGAAAAATATAACTATTGAATAATTTCACTATTTATATTAAATAATATTACTATTAAATAATCCTCATATTCAAAAACACCACTGGCCAATTCTCTGTATTTTGAATGTTCTGAGCAGGAGTTTGATGTAGGCTACACTTTGCAGTATAGAAAAGGCAGACTCTCTGCAGGCTGGTCAGCTAATTAAATGACTGCTTGGCCTCAGCAGCAGTTAATGCTGTTCAATTATGAATGAGAGAGATGGGGTGAAGAGGGCAGCACAATCAATGGCAGGGAGGGTTGCAGGGATGGATGGAGGGATGGTGAAAAGATGGGATAAAAAGGATAAAAACAAGGCAGAATGAGGGAGGGAGTTGAACGAAGGGAGCATATAAAGGATGAAGAGTAATCAGAGCGAAGACAGAAAGGAAAAGGGAGACAGAGGAAGAAAGAAAACCTTCTCTTCAAGCCAACATAGGCAGAGGTTCACACTTGATGTTGTGTCAGTGTTTTGCTGCTTTGAACTTGACAGTGGAGGGTCTAATTTAGTGTCAGTCTGGCTGGAACGGGCCCTTTGGCGACATGGCACCTGGTGTTTGTTTTGGTCCTCCTGACAGTCAGAGGCACCTCTCTTTATCTCCCTCTCTTTCGTACTGTCTCTCTGTCTCTTGTGAAATCTTTGTCTGGATGGAAGTTGTTTCTCTCTGCTGCTGTCTCCTGCTTCTCTGTCTGCTGTTCCTGCTCTGGCCTCATATTTTGTTGTCTGTAACAGAAGAGAACATTTCATTTCAGTCTTTCTTAATTCCTCTCTTTTGTTTCCCTATATTTGATTCTACTAAATATAGAGTTACATAACACTCCAAATAACCTGATACAGTTTACAAACATAATTGTGGCAAACAAACAAAAGCAGGCTTCTCATTCTCCAGCCATGGATTTCTTTGGCTGGAAACATGAATGTTATTGCCATATTTCTTCACCTTTAGCTTGCTAGCGTAAGCTAAAAGTGACGCTCAAACTCTGTGAATTGGTTGAAAAACGTTCCAGCTGATATTTTAATGCTTCCAGTAGTTTTGTTTGGAAAAAGGTTTTGATTATGCAACTAATGGCTACATATATAATATAAACCGGGCTAAAAGGCTGAAACTACACTTCTCAGACATCAGTCAACATCCTCAGCAGCTGATGATCGATAGAAGACATTGTTATTGCAAAGTAACTCTACTTATTCCTACTATCAAACTGCAGCATTATTCATAACAACGTAATTAAAATGTTATTTGTTCTTAGGTAGCCCTTGAATGCTTTGTATACCTACAATAAAGCAGTGGTGTGGTAAGCGGTGCTTCACCAGCTAAAGCTAAAATTAGATATCAATTAGAACAATAGTGAAGTGGAAATATTACCTCTCCTTGTATCTGATCTGTTTGATTTTGATTTGATTTGAATTATCTGAAATGATTTGATTTGATTTCTGTTTATTTGCAAATATAAAACATCACAAATACAATGTATATGTTTTTTTATGAACTGAATGTGCAGGTGAGGTAAGAAACCCATTGAGGGCTTATGTTAAAGCCCTCCAAAAATTTAGATCATACAAAATGACAAAAGAAAGAAAGAAAGAAAGAAAGAAAGATAAAAAATAATGAAAGGAAAAAGAAATAAGAAAACAATAATTGCATTGCATTGATCATATCATTTACTGCCCACTTATGGCCATAGTAGGCTACTGTTTCTGAAAGCTAGCTTGAATACTATGACTACATTTTCGTCATTTTCGTGTGTGTGACTGGATCCCATGGCTTTGAAAGTCTGGGTCTTGTCAAGCAGAGAGTGAAGCAGCAGTTTTTGGATGTTTGCACATGCGCATTGAGAATAATCCTGCACATTATACTGCACATACGATATTTACTGTCAGTTCAAAGGTATAATCCAAAACTTCTTCAGCCAGGAAGGAGAGCAGAAAGGTGAAGATGTCCAGCCAGAGAGCGGCCAGATGCAGGAGAGAAATGTTCAGCACAGGCAGCGCAAAAGCATGAGACAGGACAGTCCCTGAATTTAAGGGAGATTTGTTACTACCTGCTGTCATGAAAAGGAAAGTTGGTCCATTTTTCCCATTTGTGTAGTAAACAGCTGAATCGCACATTTAGATGGTGGTTAATTCATTCCTTATAATTCCTCAGTTTTCCAAGTTTTGCTCTTGTGTTTTCGGCTTTTGGGGGATGATTAAGAAAATAAACCACATTTGTCTTTAAATGCAGACTGTTGCTACACTATGATTAGACAATCACTTTTCAGGGGACAGGTTTAGTGAACGGTCAATTACAAATTGCTATGCAGACACTGCAGCACAAACCCTTTCAGAAAAAAAATACCTGTTTTTTTTCTGCCTTACTGAGAAATAATTTTAATAGAGAGTGACAAATATTATGTAGATGATGTAAATTATATTCAAAATAAAAATATTCCGTAACCATAGAAAACCAGAAGTTCTTTGGTGTTTTGTCTGTAGAGAACAGACTGGCACAGAAAGGTTGCAGGTTGTATCGGGGTCCTGTGTTTAAAATCTCTATGTAAGAGTTTGTCTCTCTTTGTTTTCCTACTTATTGTCTTTCACTTAATCTTTTCCTACAATCACATTTCAATAAAAATAGAAAGAACACAATACAATTGAATAGAACAGAATGGAGTACAGTAGACGTCTCCTTGTGGTTAAACTCTCTATGTACAGAGACAGATACCTACAAAATACTGCACATGTAATGTAGACACGTACATACATATGTAGAGACAAATGTGGAGACACACACACACACACACACGCACGCACACACACGCACACACACACACACACACACACACACACACACACACACACACACACACACACACACACACACACACACACACACACACACACACACACACAGAATTAAATTAAATCAGTGTAGAGCTTGGCACTTGTGCCTCCCTGGCCCCCAACCTGCTGGCTGATTCAATTTTCTGGGCAAATCTGCCGACAGTGACCGCTAACATTCACCTTTAGATGGAGAGAGACAGAGAGAGAGAGAGAGAGAGGGGGAGAGAGAGAAAGAGAGAGAGAGAAAGAGAGAGAAAGGAAGCAGTGGGGTTGGCAGGTTGGGAGAGGCAAAGAGGGGGTGATAGAAAAGGTGACAGTTACTGCGTACTTTTAGAGATAGAAGGGGTGTGTGACGAAGGTGAATGCCAAGACTATTCCTGAAGGGCAGTGGATGTGGAGGAGAGTCTGGCAACGCTCAGATTTACGCCAGAGAAACTGAGTGAGGAAAGAGAAGAGACATAAGCTCGCTTCAGGTCTTCTGTGTGGCTTCAAGGGAAAAATACAAAGTAAACATTGAACAAATAGTGGTGATTTACGTTTCTGGTTCCAGTTTGTCGATGGAGAATTTTGAGATATTTATTACATGTTAGACATTATTCACACAGCTATGATGAGATTACTATAGATTCTCATATAAAAGCCATTATTCAAATAATGGTTGCGTCCCAAAGAAAAGCCCAGGGCCAGCACATACAAGGGCAATTTGCCAGTTTGCCCTTGTATGTAGACTGGGTTAAAAAAAAAACAAAAAACAAAAAAAACTGATGGAGGGTTAAATTATCTGCTACTTATAACATCTTACACAGTAAACTGCACTACAGGTTCTCAGTCATGTCATACTCACCATTTTGCTACTCTGTGTGTCTCTGTAACAGAAATGATTGATTCCTGACTCTCCTTTTTCTGTTTCTCTTAACCAATGTTCAGCTAAAGTGAAACTTAACACAACCAGCAAGGAGAAGGCTGTTGGACTTTCAACATCAACATTATCCAGCATGTGTCCACTTTCATTCACTTTCACTCATAGTTTAAAATCTGTTAGAAACTACATATTACAGCCCCTGCAGGCTTTGAACAACCAGTCAAGGAAATTTGGTCACAATCTCCTCCTCTGTTCCTCAGTTACAGCGTTAAATAATGTCCACAAGTATTTTAACAGAATGTTATGATGCCACAGTGAAGTTGACCTTTCACCATTTGGATATAAAATGTCGTCAATTCATCATTTTATCCTATCAGACATTTTTGATAAATTTTATCATGATTAGTGCATGAATTCTTGAGTTACGGCCACAACCATGTTTTGTGCAGTCACAGTGACCTTGACCTTTGACCTTTGTCCACCAAATTCATCCTTTCAAGAAATTCTACCAAGGTGTTACTGAGATACTGTGTCATGACGGACGACAACCAAAAAAATGTAACACCTGTGGTCCCGGCTATCGCCAGTGTGGAGGAAAAAAAACATCAAAGTAGAACTACTGAAATTAGACAGTGAGCAAAAGACAGTGTTTCTGTTTAAAAGATATACTCAGCAGCAGAGTGGTGAGTATGACATGAATCTTACTATAGCGATGGATTATTGCTGGGTATATGAAGGACATTTTGACATTGCAATAACTTGGGAGGAGAGGATGGACCTTCTCATTAAACCACCATTTTATGCAGATATTAAAGAATCAGACAGTGATAAAGCTGTTATTACAAACAATACAGTTCACATTTGTTAGTTTTAATACTAAAGAAAAAATAAAACACTCACTCAGTCATATTGTTTCCATGAATCACCTATAAAAGAGGTGTTGGTGATGGTTTGCTCTCTTTTTATAATCAGGCGTATTTTTATTATAGCAAGCTAAGCTATTATCATATAAGTCATCAATTACCAGATTTGATTTTGCTATCTTTTCCACCCAGATTACTCTTGTATGTAGTACATGTTATTTTATAATCTTATATAAAAATACACTGTATCTAAATTGATAATTTGTCATAATTCATAATTACCAGCATCCACTTTAATAAGAGAAAAAACAAATGGGAAGAAGAAAGATGGCAAAAGTGAGGGGAGGTCAATGAAAAAATCAAAACACAAACACACACACACACCAACCACACCCAAGTTCCTGTGGCTGTGTATGTTACATTGTGTGTGATGGTCCCCTATCTTTCTCATAATAACAGGTGATCGCAATCACAAATTGAGTCCACAGAGACACAGACACATACACACATACAAATCCTCTGATCTCCCGTACGGCGTCCTCCTCTTCTAAGCCTTTGTCCCACCGTGTTCAAACTCCGTCATTAAAAGTGATCCTTGATGGAAGCTGTGCAGAAATGAGAAGGAGCACTGTGGACGGTACAGACAGAGAGCTGTGAAGGAATCTGATGAGGGATGAGGAGAGAGAGATGAAAGGACAGAGGAAGGGATGGGATAGAGAGGAGAGGAGATGAGTGAAAAGAGGAGAGGAAAGGAGAGGGCAGCGCTCTGATTCTGTTAATTGGAAGCTTTCTGGAAAATGACCTGAATGCTGCAATTATATTACCCCAGAGAGACTTCATTAACATGCACACATGTAGACACATAGACACAGACAGACAGGCTTATGTAGCAACACGCCATCCTGACATGCGTATACACACACACACACACACACACACAGTCTAATACACACATTTTTGCCCATCAATTTTTAGTCAGAATTCAAAACAGACACACATCGCTCGTAACATTACCTTGCATGTCTCACAGTATGTGCTGATGCACTGTGACAGTACAATGGCATACAAAACTGAAGGTTGTTCCTTTCAATAGACAAAATGGACACATTTTTCTAAAGACCTTTCAAAGCGATTTTCAGCCACATTTTGCACCTCAAGTTCAACCAAATTCAACTTTGACCCAAGATTAACGCAAGTTGTTTAGCTATACGAGCAGGGCTAATTTTGAATGCAAAGATGAACAGTGAATTTAATTTGTTACTGTAATTAAGAATTATTTAACTGTATTCATTGATCATACCAGATGCACAGAAGAATTTTCTGTAATATTTAAAAATATTAGTTGCATGAACTATTATATATTTATATTAATTTTACATATTACACATTGCAATTCAAATTAATATATGATAAAGTAGCATAATTAATAATATAGCATTTTAAAGTATAATGCTAATTTATTACAAGTTGGGTCTTATCCTTGTAGTTTTGGTCATCATTTTGGCAACATCACTACAAAGATTTTGGACAGGGCAAGAAAAATGATCGGAGAGGTTGTAAACTGTTTAGCTCTATTATCTGTAAGCTTTCACACCGTATGTAGATGTTACTTAGAAGGCTGAGACAAAAAAAAAGAAAAAAAGAAAAATAATTTCACTCAAAAACCAAACATTAAGAAGAAAATTTGTAAAAATAAGCTAAATGGATTGTTATCTAAATAACACTCTCAGAAACACATTCATGAGTTTCTGTCATGTAAAATAATAAATGCACCGACACTTTGCCAAAACTGCCACACTTTACAACACAAGGTTCATTCACTTCACTGACAATTTTATTTAATCACTACCTGTTTGTACTGGAAATGTTGTTGATATTTGTTGTTGTTATAACTGGGCTACAGAACCTACTTTGTAATCATAATCAATTACTATGAGACACGAGGAGTTTGCTTCTCAAGGCAGTCGACAGTGTACGATGTGTGTCAAAACACCCACACCTGCTGTTCTCTATGTAAGGTCCTCCACAGCGGTGGTGTCTTGACGCATTTTACTTGTCCAGAAAAGCAGCTGGATGGCGGTACTGTCACCTTTCTCTACCCACTTGAGTTTGCAGCTATGAGTTTAATATCTAAGAGTCCTAACTGAGAACAAAATTCCTGTCACTATTAAATCTATCTCAGTTAATAACAGCACTGCTAAGCTTAGCACTCAGACTCATACAAAACGTTGTCATTTTTTAAAGGTCTTGCACATATAGTGATAGATATGGTAGGAAAGATCAAAAGTATCAGAGAAGACAGGCACTCAGAGAGGGAAGGAGGGAGCCAAGAGACAGAATGATACGTTGATAGACAGATAGAAAGACAGAAAGGCAGGCGGAGAGGAAGGTGCAGAAACAGAGGAGGTCACATATGCTCACTTCCATAGACATAAGCCCTGATTAAATTGAGTGTGTAGTAGCTGGCCACTCTTCAGGTGTGTGCGTGTATGTGTGTGTGCGCGAGCGTGAATCCTGTAATATTGTCTGCAGTCCCATGGGCTGTAGCTGAGCAAACTCAATCAACTCCCACTCACCTCTGTGGCCCTCCCTACACTGTCAGGCCAGGACTAGACACCGGCCCAGCCTCTCCTCTGGCCTGAGAGAGCGAGAGACAGAGAGAGAGAGAGAGAGAGAGAGAGAGAGAGAGAGAGAGAGAGAGAGAGAGAAGAGAGAGAGAGAGAGAGAGAGAGAGAGAGAGAGAGAGAGAGAGGATGAGACAGTGCGTGTGTGAAAGAGAAGTGCTTCAGTGTGTGGGGTATGTAACAGAGAGACACTGTGAGTGTGTGTGTGTGTGTGTGTGTGTGTGTGGGCGCATGTTCAGGTGCGTCCTTGAAAGAATCAAAAGCCTCTGCAGATTGAATGCATCAGTATGAGAGACAGAGATTTTCACCGGTGTTTAGTGTTCACATGTAGGTGTGTGTACATGCTTTCTGTAAGAGAACATCTCACGAATGTCACCAGAATAAGAGATTAAAACCCACAATCAATGACATATTCTTAGATTTCTTGAAATTATTCTGATTGTTTTATCAGAACAACTATCTTTTACTATATTGATCCAATGGATAGGTGTGCTTTAGTATAGACACACTCGCACACCCTCAACCGTCCCTAACCTCTTGTCCTGCCAACACACTTGTCAATCAACAACATCTGCCGTGACAAGCTGTTGCTGTGGGAACGGAGGGTCTACTTGCAGTGGGACAGAGAGCAGCACATGGGGGCAGTACTGGCAGAGACTACACCAATCAATCAGCTGATCAATCGTAATTGGTTCATTTACATCTTTGCCCCATATTCACAATCATCATTCATTTATGCAAATCTGAAGCAGGACATAGGCTCCAGGGAGAGAGCGGGGTCAGGACTGAACCTAGACCTGTTGGTTGCAGAAAGATCAAATTAGAGCTTTATTTAGATTTATGCAGATGTTAACAGTAATGATATACAGCAGACACAGCGCCCTTGTGTGTCAGTGAAAACATTAATGCGTCTACAGCAGGAGCACTGAGACACACTGTCTTACTGTTCGAATGCAGTGTGTTTAAAATACACGACTAACCTGTAAGCCTCATTTGTATTGCAACCTAAAGCAGGATTCATATATTCACGTTATTCCTAATTTTGGACTCGACAATGAGACAGAGTCCTACGTAGTCTGACTGAACTATTAATACTGCATGGCTCTGTCTCACAGTGTGTGAGCGCTTGCTGAAGAAGAGCTTCACCCAAATACAAAACTACAGGACTGTAAGCATTTTAAGACTTGACTGACAAGACATGCTGCACGATTAGACTTTATTCTTACTTCCTGTGTTTAAGCATGATAACTTATCCTGTCATCATTGTTACTGATACGACAAGTTTTGTCACATCACGTTATTCTGAGTGGGCTACACTGTAATCTTCAGTCACGCCTACTTTTAAAACATATTTGTTAACATATTTTTAATGATATTGTTGCATTCTTGGGGGCAAAGTGCATCTGTGGATTTTGTTTCCCATCAGGTTTAACTCTGATGAATTTTGGCTTGGATTTGAGTCTTTGACCACTAGCAAGCAGTCTTGACAGTGCTGACCTTTGAGGTATTAAAGTTAAACAGAGACCAAAAGTAAAACAACATGGAGAAGGCTTTTGTAGTTTATTAGCTGTGCTGCACCATCCACTTTTTATTTAATCTCCTCTGTCAGAATACTGCTGCGTATAAGAGGAAGAGTTTGCAGACTGAAACAGGAGTCGATGGCTAAAAGTTAAAATGACTTTAGGTATGCATTTGCAAGTGCACTGCCATGTATACATTTATATGCATTCATACATGGATGTGTGCATATACATATTTTAAAAATGTGCAAGCCATTTCTACCTGTGTTATCTATACGCTTCAGCAGAACTCCATACGTCCAAGACAGGTTATTGGCTTTGAAACAGTTCAACATGTCACAGAGCTCACACACAGCTCAGTGAATAGTTGGAGAACAGAGTGAGGAAAAGGGATGAGAAGTTGGAAAAAAGAAAAAAAAAAAAGAAAAGATAGAACAGAGGGAGGGAAAAAGATCTGAAAATGGGAAAAGAGTGAGGACAGGTTAGGTAGGACAGAGAAAGATTATGATCTTTTAAAAAAAGCCAAACTGGAGGCAGAGTGACGTGTATTGTTTTGTAATTCTGAGGTTAAGTTGTTCAGTGTTAATAATTCACAATGTTTTCAAACAAACAAATGTCTGTTTTCAGCCTGAAATGCTTATCAAGAAATCAACAGTTCATAGCGAGTGGTTAAACAGGTTGAGAACTAGTCCAACTAAATCTATTAATTCAACAAAATACACCACATGAAGAGAAGGCTGGTGAATATATATACTGCATACAGCATGTATTGTGTATACTGGATGATAGGGGCTCACAGTACCTGGTGGATTGTGAAGGATATGGACCTAGGGAGAGGTCTCAGATGCCCAGATGGTCAGGGAGTTCCATCAGGCTCATCCTGATAAGCCTGGTGGGTCGAGTGGCGGCACCCGTTGGGGCGGGGTGCTGTTGGTATTGGCCAGTATCTTTCTCTCCCTCCACTGTTTCCACTGCTTTTTGCCTTCCTTGTGTATTGTGTTTGTTTCTCTGCCTGGACGTGATGTTCCGGTGACTCCACCCACCTACTCATCAGCACAACTGAGAATCATCAGCTCATCGCCCGACCCTGAAGTTTGCTGTATTTAATCCTGGTCCTGCTCCCCACTCTTCACCAGATCGTTATTCTATTGGTAGCTGATGTTCAACCAATTTTACTAGTTGCCTGGGTATTTTTCCTTCTTCCAGTTTTCCTGCCTTGTTTAATGCTGTTTTGGCCTTTGTCTCATATTCATTGCTCGCTGACTTCCTGGTTTGGTCTGCATGACCAGAGCTGTCTCTGTTTGCTGTGTTTTTTACTGAGATTCACCCAGCAAAGCCCAAAGCCACAGAAAAGCCTCCCAGCTTACCCGTCTGCCCCAACTCAGCTACCAAAACACCCTGCCCCAAACCTTGGAAAGTCTAGAAGGTGTATGTTCCACATTTGACTTCCCAAACCCAACCACAGATTAATTAACATGGCATTTATAGAAAATGACTGGAGAAGTCACCAAGACTGAAAACAAAAACTTAATTCACACAAAATTCAAGGAAAAACATGGACGTGCACAACAGGACTTCCTGTGTTCTTGTGTGCAGTCATCTGTAGGTGTGTCTCAGTATGTGAGGGCTATGTGCCTGTGGGTCACTGTGTCAGAGTGATCACAGTCTGTGTGACTCACACTGGTGTCTGTCAAGTGACAGCGATACCCATAACACCATCTGTTTATCTGTGCTTTGATAAATGACAGCTTAACACCAGACATGTCACCCAGATCAAAACAGAAGGATTAACACTTTGAATGAAATCAGAGTTTGTGACCAGAAAAGTCTAATCTTCAACACCTACAGTGTAGAAACACACAAACAGAACCAGGCTAAATTTACACCGCGAAAAACAAACCGTTATACTCTGTTAGGCAGTTTGTTCTGTGGCTGTCTTTAATGAGAAAACTGTGAATGTGTTATTTTGTTCTGTTACTAGAACATCAGATATATTACAGGAATAGTTATCATAGCATTTGTTTGTGTACATTCACAACTAAATCAGACTGTATAACCTACTTCAAGAAAATCCTATAAGTATAAAATTGCAGTGTATTTGACATAAAGACATTTTGTTTACATGATGCAAACAAGACCTGGAGACACAGACACAGATACTGATTTTGAGTTGTTTTTTTTTTCTCATTGTGATACAGATACCAGACTTATTATAAAGAGGTTAGAGATATAGAATATCACACACACACACACACACATACACACATACACACACACTCCTAGATACATATGGTAGGCACATCTCTTGTCAACAAATACTTATGACAGATCTGTTGAGAAGTGACCTTGGCTTTAATAGAGAGAAACAATATAAGAAGCACTGAAGATGTTTGTGTTTGTGAGAGAGGATGGTATGCAAAGTGAATGTACTGTATGCCTATGAATAAAATGGAGCTTTAAGTTGGGCTTCTGGCCGGTATTTTCCTCTCCTTCCTCTTCCTGAGAGGTGAAGATTTTATTTGTCAACAGCCCAAAGCAGTGTCAGCAATATAAATACTGGGAAGCAAACCAACAACCTTTCAATTAGAAAGGTCAGTTCAAGTGTCCTCTATCCGGTTTAATTGTTGGCAAGAACTTTGTTACTGTATCTGTTCTTTCAGGCACGACCCTGACTCTGTGTGTGTGTGTGTGTGTATGTGTGCGAGTATGAGTGGGTGGGTGCACTCACTGTATCTGTGTGTGAAAGCATGCAGAGAATCACAGGTCATGCACAGTGAGGATGACTTAACTTCCTGAGTGGTGTGTGCTTGTGTATGCGTGTGGCCTGGCTCTAGGGATGACACTGGTTCTTCCACCACTTTGATCCAGACTCAAAAATCTCAACAACGAATTGATGGATTACCATAACATTGGTAACCATGAGTAGCTGTCTCCTACTGACTTTAGTGATCCTCTGACTGATGACAGCATCAGTCATTTCATGAAGTGCATATGATTACTTTGGAGTGATGAGGCCAATCACTTCATATAACAGCTTAATGCTATTGTTCTGTAGAGTTCCCTGTTGCAAGGAAAATATAATGTGAGACGAACGCTATCATACATTTTTGTCAGGATAAGTTTCAGCACCTATCAGCTATATTTTTTTCAAAAAGCACTCAAACAGTTGATGATTTCTCACTACCAGGGTTTGGATTAATTCAATGAATGCAGTGTTCTAACAGAAATTGCTGTTGACATGATGGAAAAAGAATTTTCATTTACTAGATAGATAGTTGAGACTGTAATTCACCATTGACAGATGCACAGATGATCTGTGAGGCTGATCAGCTCCATGAATGTTGCCTGTTGAGATGGTGCCACCAACCCCAACCTCTGGATTAGCAGTCAGCCCTTGGTTTGGCTGAAATAGGCCTGGAGCTTGGCTCTATCTCACAGTAGCTCTTGGACAAGGCGATTATATGCACATTGTTGTTGTCTCCAACTGACCCATATCCTCCTTGCTCTATGGCTGTCAGATTGAGAGGCGATGAACTCATCCACACAAAATATGAGAGCAAGCATCCTCTGGGTGGTGCTCATGGTAAAAAAAAAACAATGTCAAACAAATAGTAATAAAAGGCGAAGGTGATGGTAGTCTATCATACAGCATAGGGGGTGATATGTTGTCAACATATTGCTGTCATAGAAACAAAACCCACAAGCTACATTTTTTTGAGGCACTGGGATGAAGCGCTTCCCTGCTCCCTGCCTGAGAAAAAAATTATATGGACACAGTCCGCAGTTGGTTCAGAGTCAATTAAAAAGCCAGAAAACAAAATTTGTTTTCTTGATAAAAGCAGTAACAGTCACATCAGTAACAGTAACACCGAAGCAGAAAATGCTGACTCACCATAACAGAATCTGAAATAGCATAATCTCTAGTAACGTTTTCAAAATTGTAAACTTTTCACTTATCACCACTCTGATACCGATGTCATCTAGTTGATAAAAAAAAAAAAAAATTCAATGCCTTTTATTGCAGCTGACAATAAGAGCAAAGAATGTGGAATACATTCAGATAAGTAGTTGCATTTTAAGGATGAGCATATTAACTGAAAGTATATTGATACAAGGTATATAATATTGCTTTGAATTTATGAATTGCGTTATTAATATCAATTAGGAATTCAAGGGTATGAAATATTAATTCAAATAAATGATTGCTCTAAATATTTATCCAAGGTGCTTATAGGGACCAATATAGTAGCAATAATGATAATAATAAAATACCACAATAAACCACAAAAATAGCAATAGCACCAGTATTATGTACTGCATGTTTTCTTACATAGAGAGCAACCTGTCAAGGCATTCAATGGCATCAGAAGTGGGCGATGAAGAGAGGTACTGACAAGACAGAGAGAGCGAGAGCTGACAGGGAGGAACGCAGAGAGGCCGGTCAGAGTGACCATCTGCTGACGTTTTTCTCCTCTTCGCCATCTTTTGTCAATTTTAGCATCTCACTCTCTCTGAGTCCCAATCTCTCTGTCTCACATGCAAATACACTCTACACAGCGTGTCTCTGTGAACTGCAGGCTGCTTAATGCTAAGAAGAAAAGCAAACACTAGATCCCACCAATGCTATGACTCACATGCTCACCTACACGTCCCAAAGCCACCGTCCACATACAGTGAAATTTTCTATGACCACAGAGCCTCATGCATCCATGCTGATTTAAAGATTTTCTTTGTAGTCTATGTGTCTTATCAATTTAATGTTCAGTGTAGTCCAATGAAAGCATCAGCCTGCAGAATAATTGATGCTTTACTGAACAGAACACTTTTTAAAACAGCACAATTTTGCCAAGTAGCATGATCTGTAAATTTGCTAACACAGGCAAAGTAAATCTGCCCCAAATTATACTTTAATTGACCAGTGGCAAACCATGCTGATGGTGACCACTAAAGGAATGGAGAACCAAAATGGAGGATTTTTTTTTTTTTGGCTTATTAGCTTTTCTGCACCACAGTACACAGAAAACTAAAAGAAGCTCAAAGACCATTTAGCTGACTAGTGCAAGCATGTTCCCACCTTGGTTATGTGTTAGCCATTAGCTTCACCAGCTAGCTGTACCAGTAGCCCCTACATCATCAAACCTTTAGCACTGCCTATTTCATTGAATTTTGCTGAGCCACTTTCTGGTGTGACTGACTACAGATAGCCAGAGAAACAGTCAAGTTGCAGTTTACATCCATGTCCATGTCCACGTTAGATATGTTGTTGAATTGAATCGAATCTAATTGTGGTGAGTTGATACATACTAGTGGGGCTAGAGAGCCCCACTGTCACGCTCTGTGGAGCCTCATCCATATCCAAGAGACATCCATGACGAAGGGCAATGTTGGGCAGGGCAACATAAAATATGCCACAAAGAATGCTCTGACCTTCTGATGCCTGCATTGTAAACTTCCACCTGACTTATCCACTCTGCTTGTGTGTAACAGAGCGTATGCACGTTGTGCACCTGCCTTTGTAGGCTCATACAGTATTACTCTCTTGCTAACACACCTGTAAAGTAATAGTGAAATACTGCAGCATTGACTTCAAACCAGGCTTTTGTTGGTCAATCGTTTTTTGCTGCTTTAAAATAGCAATGTGCCAACAATGCGCAAGACCAAACCTTATTTTTAGGCCAATACACCCATGAGCGCGCAGATGAGACCAAGTATTCAACCAAGCTATTCAAACAATGTGGGTGCTGGATAGAAAAATGCAAAGATTAGCGAAGACACTTGTGTTTTGCTTTGCGGCGCAGGTGTAAGATTGGGCTGAAAGTGTTTTTTGTAGCAACATTATGTGATGTTGACCTTTAACCTTTTGGATATAAAAATGTCATCATTTCATAATTTTCTCCTATTAGACATTTGTGTGACATTTTGTCATAATTAGCACATTAATTCTTGAGTCATGGCAAAAAACATGCTTTATATGGTCACTATAACCTTTGACCTTTGATCATCAAATTCTAATCAGTTCATCCTTGAGTGTGAGTGGATGTTTGCACCAAAGTTGAAGAAATTCCCTCAAGACAATCCTGATATATTGCGTTCATAAGAATGGGATGCACATGAGGACACTGAGCTTTGAACTTTAACCACCAAAATCTGATCAGTTCATCCTTGAGTCCAAGTCAATGTTTGTTCCAAAGAAATTTCTTTAAGGTCTTCCTGAGATTTTGCCTTGATGAGAATGGGACAGATGGACAGACAACCTGAAAACATAATGCCTGTCACTAGAGCGAATGCATAAAGAGAATGGCAAGTCAACTTGCAAATGGGACTGGTTAAAAAGAAAAAATCCCTCTCATAAATAACCTATAATTATTACTAAGGACAAGGGGGTGTGAAATAGCAATTCAATGCAAGTAAATAGAAGAGAACAATGTCCTCACAAATACAACACAAAGATGGATTTGTGTTTATGCATAATATCCGTGATGTCCATTTGTGTGTGTGTGTGCCATAATGCAGATGTGTGTTTGTGTTTGGGCTATATGCCTGTGGGTCAATGTGACACAGTGATCATGGTCCAAATGATTAATGCTGGTTTCTGTCAACTCGCATTAACTTCTTTAATATGGCATTTATTACACTAGGTCACTGGTTCCCAATTAATTGGAAACTAAATACCAGATTAGACTTGATCCTTCAAGCTGCGACTCATCTAATGGAAAAAAAAACACTGAGCTTAGTGATGCAAATCAATGCAGAAAACAAGGAGGGTTTTTTTTCCATGATGGTGTCATGATTTGTGTGAATGCCTCACTGCAAAAATAGTGACAATGAAAAAAGGGTTTAATAATATTCACTGATATAAACACCCAGAATAGATACTAAGTGGCTATTGTGTGTGTGAGCACTTAACAGTATCCCAGCATGAAGCCATTTGCCGGCAAGTTTCTCAATTAAGGTCTAATATAAGATAAAAATGGTAGGAGTGTTAATTACATATGAGGAACTTGTGCTCAGTTGGCAGTGTATTAGGTACACCTAACTAAAACTAATGCAGTATAACACAGCAGTCCTGCAATAAATCATAGCTTCAAGAAGATTCTAATATTAATGATTAATTGACAGTGAATAACTATATAACTATAATTAAAACCAAACTTATTAGAAAAATGAACACTTGAACATCCACGAGTGTGAACTACCTAAAGTGACAGAAACCATGTGTGGGAAAAATGTATTTGACCTGTACTGACCCATGTCCCATCCACAAACATAGAGGAGGCGATCAAAATGTTTTGGCTTCACCTTTGGGGAACTGTGATGTCGTCCATCTTTATATACAGCCTTCTCACCTATTGCTGGTTCCATCTCTCTTATATCTCTCTTCATTCACTGCTGTCCCGTTCCTGAGCCCTCTCTTGCTGCTTCAGCTGCCACAGCAACATCGATGGAAGCCTGAAAGTATTTGAAACAAATTAACCGGACAGTTGATCACACTGGTCGGACAGTTCAGCTTTCCCATGTGTGTTTTCTGAGAATGATAGTTTCGGTTATTTGACGTGAGGTACTTATCCATAGTCAGTAGACCTCGGTCGGTGTGCACCCATTTTGGAGAAACAGGCAGTATTCTAGACACTTAGAAAAGCTTACCTAAAAAGCCAATACCGGTAGTACGCTTCATTTTTGTCGTCAAACACACCTTTCCTTTGGCACCATATTTCCTCAACCACTGAACTTTCATATTTGTTTGAATAAGGCACACTGAAGTACACAACAGATCCGCTGTTTAAGTCTTAGTTGCAGTGGTTTGTGGTAGAGATGACGAGTGAAAGAAAATAAAACGAAGGGGATATTTAGGAGGGGATATCTTTTAGAATGGTATTCATCCTCCAGTAGAGTCCAGAGACTTGTAGAATCAATGCCAAGGAGCAGAGAAGGTGATCTGGTGCTATGTGGTGGCAACACCTTACTAAGACACTTAATATTGATATTTCCTTTAATTTGCCACTTGTCTGTACGTATAAAAATCATTTTATTACTAAAAATGATGGGTTTGTGACCTTTAGTTAACATGTTATTACCAGTTATGACATACATTACTGCCTGTTTAAGCCAATGTAAGTAGTAAAACAAACAGATTATCACTGTTGTGCTCTAGCTGACATAAGTAATAAAACATTGCTCATATCAGTATCCTGCAACTTCCTCCTAGAATAATCTGTCTGTCAGTATTAAATTGCAATGTGATATAAGCAAGGAGCCAGTGTCTCTCTCTAGATGACTGCTTTTTCCAATAATTAAAAAAAAGGCATGTGCAGAGTGGCTCGCTGTGGCTCAAAGCATATGGGCTTGCCAACAGAGGATGAGAGAGTGAGAGAAAGGATGCAGACAAAAATGAAGAGAGTATGAGAGTTGCCAGGATTCAGAAAGACATACATTAAGTGTGGAAGAGGAGGAGAGAGAGAAGGGAGAGGAGATCAAGACGTGGTGAAAATGACAGATAAATGGGAAGAGAAAAGAAAAACTGGTAATTATTAACAGAAGGACAAACTGGGCCTGTGCTAAGAAAAGAAGAACAGAAAGAGAAGGAGAAATAAGCAGAGGCTGGATAATGAGACGAATACTGAAAACAATATAGGAAGAAAAGTATGAAAATTTAGAAGAGAAAGTAAATATGATAATAGGAAGAAGGATGGACAGGTAGAGAAAGATGGACAGTTAGAGATAGAAAAGAGAGGATAAGGCAGGAAAGAAAAAAGGAGGATGAGACCGTGAGAAATGACATACTTGACATTTACCTTCCATATTCTTCAGTAAACAAGAACAGGAGGGATGAACAAGGGAGAGAGGGGAAAAAGGTGAATGAATATGTGATTGTTACTGCACGGCTGTATAAATACTGAATATAATATGACCCCAGAATCCAGCCGCCGTTCCCCAGCAGAGGGGCAGTCCTCACATCTGACAGGATGATGCCGTCTCTACTGAAACAGTAGAACAATTCAGTTTAGCAGTAATGCTAAACATTCAGGACATTCATGTTAGATGTTCTTCTTACCGGATGGTGATAGATAACCCCTGACCTTCTACTCTGCTGCAATCACAATATGATGACTTCAGATAGTAGGAATACAGTGTATATGCAGGGGATGACTAAATCATTTCCTCTCTAGGTAGAATATTGAGAAGCAGATATCTACTGTAAATATGGATGAACATGTGTGCGTGGCTACATTTCTGTCTTTATGCCACTTCAGTGTTTTGTGTATAAATCTTAATGGATGGCAGTTTGTGTGTCTTTAAATGAAGCCGTGTCTGTGTGTCTCACTGTCTGTGTGTATGTGTGTGTGTTAAAGTGTTGTTTACCCTCATAGGAGAGGTGACTAGTCACTGATTCAGCAGAAATGCCCAGCGTGGGATGAATTCTCTCAGCGGTCATACAGGAAGACACACACACACACACACACACACACACACACACACACACACACACACACACACACACACACACACACACACACACAAACAACACAAACACTCTACAGCCCCATTCTCCTCACACAGATAACTTCTCTCTCACACACACACACACACACACAAACAGACAGACACAAGACCACCAAAAACTATACTCACTGGCCATTTTATTAGATATACCTGTTCAACTGATCATTAATGCAAATCTAATCAGCCAATCACATGGCAGCAACTCCCTAAAGTGCATTTAGGGACCTGCTGAAGTTCAAACCGAGCGTCAGAATGGGGAAGAAAGGTGATTTAAATGACTTTGAACTTGGCATGGTTGCTGGTGCCAGACGGGCTGGTCTGAGTATTTCAGAAACTGATGATCTACTGGGATTTTCTAAACAACCATCTCTAGGGTTTACAGAGAATGGTCGGAAAAAGAGAAAATATCCTGGGAACAGCAGTTCTCTGGGTGAAAATGCCTTGTTGATGCCAGAGGTTAGAGGAGAATGGCCAAACTGCTTTGAGCTGACAGGAAGGCAACAGTAATTCAAATAACCACTCATTACAACAGCTGAACAGCTGTTTGCAGAACAGCATCCCTGAACACACAACATGTCAAACCTTGAAGCAGATGGACTACAGCAGCAGAAGACCACACCGGGTGTCAGTCCTGTCAGCTAAGAACAAGAAACTAAAGCTACAATTCACACAGGCTCACCAAAATTAGACAAAAAACGTTGACTGGTCAGATGAGTCTAGATTTCTGCTGCAACATTCAGATGGTTTAGTCAGAATTCGGCATCAACAACATAAAAGCATGGATCCATCCTGCCTTGTATCAACGGTTCAGGCTGGTGGTGGTGGTGTAATGGTGTGGGGGATATTTTCACTATTCACTTTGGGCCCCTTAGTACCAGTTAAGCATTATTGAAACGCCACAGCATACCTGTGTATTGTTGCTGACCATGTCCATCCCTTTGTGACCACACTACCCATCTTCTGATGGCTGCTTCCAGCAGGACAAAGCACCTTATCACAAAGCTCAAATAATCTCAAACTGGTTTCTTGAACATGACAATGAGTTCACTGTACTCAAAGGGCCTCCACAGTCACCAGATCTCAGTCCAATAGACCACCTTTGGGATGTGGTGGATTGGGAGATTCGCATCATGGATGTGCAGCCCACAAATCTGCAGCAACTGCTTGATGCTATCATGTCGATATGGACCAAAATCTCTGAGGAATGTTTCCAGCACCTTGTTGAATCTATGCCACAAAGAATTAAGGCAGTTCTGAAGGCAAAAGGGGTCCAACCCGGTACTAGCAAGGTGTACATAATAAAGTGGCCAGTGAGTGTACATCTCTTTTTATATTTTTCCCTGTCAGTCATTTCTCCCCTCTCATCACCCCTTCAATCCTCAGTCCTTCTCTTTTGTCTTTCCAGCCTTTTTTACCACCAACCCAGGAAGCCAGACTGGCCTGAGGCTGACATGGATCTCCCACTGTGAACACTGACTATAAAGGCATTTTTATTTCTTGCAGAATGTTGCTTTTCTGTTTCCACGGTATATGTGGCTATATGAATATAAATTCATACATACAGTATGGACTGCAGTACAGCCTGCCCCCTTTTTTCCTTCCATTTCTGGTCTCATCTCTTTCCTATCACTAAATGTAGCAAATATTAGTGAGAAGTTTCGGTCCACATCGGTTCATACAGCCTTCTATATACTTCTTTAAGCTTATAAATGTGCAAATATGCACATTCATGAAGAAGTTATGTGACTTCACAGCATCGCATCCATTGCCGATAAGAGACGACCTTTGGCACAAAGTTACCTGCTGCATTAACTAGCTGGCAACTAGCTAAACAAGCTTACTGTTTGATTCTATGGTGAAAAATTTGAGTTAGAGTGCAGCTTCTCACTCGTCTATGAAATATGTAATAGATATTTTAAAAAAAATCAAAAACAAAAAAAAAAAATCATGATGAATCAGCTTATTACACAATTATAAGGCCAAGACATGGCAACCTGGACTGTGTGTAATTGATCAGTTTATGGCCTTATGGTTTACTTGTAATTTGTAACTTGTCAGTAAGAAAGAAACAATATAAAGCCAGGTTGGGCCACAGACACCCCAGGCCACCCCCTGGCTCTACTACTGGCTTTGACCATTGGCTCTGTTTTGTATGATGTATCAAAGAGGCAAGATGGCACAACATCCCTAGCTATTATTTGTTGTGCTAAAAAATAAAACACAACTCACTTTTTGTTTCAATTTTTGCTAAACTCTGATTGGTGCGGGTCAGTATGTGACATCACCTAACCATCACCCACCTCCAACCAGAGAGAGGAGGAGGGATAAAAACAAAAATACAGGAATCTGACATAAAACAACTGAAGCTGCTCTAACTTGAACAGAAAGATGTGTGTACTTGTTGCATCATATTGTGTATAGAAAAATCTAATGGAGAAAATAACTTTTCAAAAATAATGTCCAAGTTGAAATAAAACAGAATTCCCTTTAATCAAGTTTTTTGTGAGTGTGTGTGTGTGTGTGTGTGTGTGTGTGCGTGCGTGCGTGCGTGCGTGCGTGCGTGTATGTGTGTACCTGCTGTTGTCATTAAACTGCAGAAACATCATGAAACTGTTGGCTACATGCATAATGTCAAAGGTTGCTACATGTGTGCATTTGCCTGAGTGAGCCTGCCTCTTCATGAATCTGTAAATAATCTGATATGTCCTACTTTAGATGGCTGTTGGGGGAGCAACAAGAAATGCTGCAGTGTGTCTCAATTATGCACATCAAAGTGTTCTACATCATAATCCACAGAGTTTCCAAATTCCCCAACGGATCTTGAACATATGTGCTGTAAATTGCACAGTAGTACATTAACAGGAGGCTTTAGCTCTGTGACATTTTGCATTAGCCCCTGAGGAGGAGTTTGTTTATAGTAATTCAACTCAGCAACATATTCTGATGAACATATTCTTTAAGACATCCTAAAGATGTCGTTCTTGGTGGAAAATGTTTTAAATGATATGTTTTAGAGGCAGCTCCTCAGTTCTCAGAGTCAAACAGCTGCTCCCTGGTTCTGGTGCTCCTACTGTACCTTCTCCACTCGCTTGTTGTTTGTAACACTAAGGATGATGGCTCTTAGAGTGACCATGCAGCTCGTGTGTTTAAAATACATGCGCTTCCCCCTTTTAACAAATACACACATTTGTCTTTTTCTGTACTTTGAATGGTGATAGTTGGCTAAAAGTTAATGTATTGATTAGAGCAAAATGTGACTGAGTGCAGTGGAAACAGAGTTAGTAAATAAATCATATGACTCATTTATCACTTAAGTGTCTGCATCACTGAACAGACTAAAAATAGCAGCAGATGAAAACGTGTGTGGAGCGATGCTGAGACTATCACTATCCTCAAATTAAAACACGAAACACACAAATGGTTTATTTGCTTGAGGTTTGACTGGTGCTCTTCTACCTGCAGACTGGCCGAAAGAATTAGAGCCACCAACGACCTGATATTTGCAGTTAGCCTAATGACTGTAAATGCACATTAATTTGCATTTTCTTTTGCACTTTCTGAGAATTTGGTTAAAAACTGAACCACATCGGCTAATGTTGTTCGTTTGGGTTGTTGGTCTACCTCTTAGTTCCAGAATAAATGCATGGCTCTCAGAGGATGACTGCTAACGACTTTGGCGATACCTTAATGTTTCATCTACTGCCAACATCATGTTCAGTGTCTGCCAAGCTCTCGAGCATGTGTGCACATCTCCACTAGTCTTTTCAGTCATTCATTTAATGCTATAGGGAAGAAGTGTTTTATACATAAAAGACTGGGTGCAATATCACTTGAACTTGTCTTAAGTCAGGAAGTTCTTAAAGATTTTTACAGAGGCTGCTTTGCCATTACCTGTCACTGCTCTGCAGTGAAACAGACAAACATCTTGTCTTCCTTCTCAATAGAACCTGCCTGAGTGTTCTTGACTCTGCTGATTCTCATAAGAGGTCAAACAAAACTTTATCACCAAGAGAACACCTGATAGAGAAAGTAGAGGGTAGTAAACGGAAGGCAAGCATATTACATGACATTTTGTAAGACCTCCTGTGCAAATAGCAGAAAGCAGTGCAAAATGTTTTCTTATTAAACATTTTTTCGAAATCCAGATGTTCTGTATAATGCCATAAAGCCTCAACCTCCCTCACAGACACCCACATCAATGCTGAGCGTGGCATTTCAAGTCGCTTGTCTGATACAGTCATGATATAATCATAATATGGAAGTCATTGCTTCTACTGTCATCATTTCTCTTACTTGATCCCATTTGGTCTCATTTTTTGGTGATTGCAATTATTGGGAATACCATTTACTTAGCATAAAAAATATATATACATATTTGTTTATAATTCTTCGCTTTTTTGGCTTTGTCTTTTATCAGAAGTGACATTACTGCACATCAAATTAGGACTGATTAATATATCTTTAATAAAAATCTGCTGCTGTTGTCCATAAGGAACATGATGAGTGTGAGCATCTGCTGCTGCTGAAACACAAAGGCTTTAGGCCAGAAAACACACAGAGCTCAGACCCAAGGCTACACCTGTTCTCCTGAGTATGGACTAAAAAGTAAAATATTCCTTCACTTGTCAGCTTCAAGCTTTTGGTTGCCAATTGTTCTTTTTTTTTTTTTTTCCTCTGTACATATTTTTATCCCCATCCCTGTATCCTTGCTCTCTTCTGTTTCCCTCTCTTTCTCATCCCTCTTTGTTTACGTTTCGCCCCCGCTTTCCTCTTTTCTCTCACCTCCACAGGTGGCCGAACAGCTGGGCAGAGAAGCAAATTACTGTGATCCAGACGTGCACCTGGACAAGGCAAGACAAACCACAGCAACAGCACAAACAAAGGAGAGACAAAGGGTGGCGGCTGTTGTAAAGCTGTGCATTGAAAAAGATATTTTCAGAAGATTTTGTCAGATTAAATAAAAACATCAATTGCAAAGATAATGATGATACAGTATGTCGTATACAGCTTGTGTTTATTATGCTGTTACGGTCAATCGAGGCAGCTGTTGACTGACGCGTTTCCATGTCCTCCTCCTCCACAGGGACACACTGTGCACCCAGGTTGTCTCCTCTCTCAGCAGCCAAAGTCAGTGGCTGCTGCTTTCACTGGCATCAGACCTGACGGATGTATCTTTGTTTTAGACAAACACAATTTTGTCAGGACACACAGTAACACTGGCTCAAATGTTATGTTTGTTTGCAGCAGGTGTTATTTTACCTGCCTGTATAGTTGCTGCCAGGTTGGTCTGGAAACGCAGGTCCAGATATTCAGGTCTGAAACTGCTGGCAGTGCTACTCAGCAGTCTTAATGTGATCCCTATTTCTTCCCAGATACTGATTCTGATACACAATTATATTGTTTAGAGGGTTTATTAAATTGCTTTATGAAACATTAGTTTCATAGCATACAATCATATTCAGTTTCTTATCTTATACCCAGCACAAAGTGATGCGCAAGTGTCTTCTCTACTTTCAGACCAACACAGTTCTCATGTTCTCATCCAGTGTCCACATTGTTTAAATAGGAAACACACCCGCACCCATCTGAGCACCCATGGGTGTTTTGTTTTTTTCAACTTGAAGCAGCAGAAAGCGATTGCACGATCAATCAACAAAAGCCTGGTCTCAAGTCAATGCTGCAGCATTTCACAGTTATTTTCAAGGTCGGATAATCAAGAGAGTAATACTGTATGCACCTGCATAGGCAGGTGCACAGCACGCATACAAGTTGGACATTGGACAAGTCAGGTAGAACGTTGGAATACAGCCTTGAGAATGAACAGAACAAGAAACTGTATTTAATGTGGATTGGTCATGTCTTAATCCACATATATTGTACATCCTTTCTCTTAGTTGAAACATTTGTCCAATGCTTTTAACATTTTCATTGTTCTTAAGTTGAACCACTCCAGCTTCAGGCTTTTTGGCCACAAAAATCACAACTAGAGCCACTAAATCACCACTAGATCCTGGAAGAAATGAATATATGATCATGTTCATATAGTTTGAGTTCACAATGTCAAAGTGAACAACACATTTTAATTTTGAATCCACTTCCTTATTGTCAGTATAATTATTAAATTAACACTTGCTGATGTGCTGCTCATGTTCAAATGACAAGAATAACATTAAAGGTGATTCCTTGACCCAGCCATTTGATTATATTTTATCATTCACCAAGCAACAAAGTCTATCTATGTATGCAAATGTGCATTTGACCTAATGTGTGTGTATGGATCCATAAGGCACGATGTGTTCGTGTGTGTATATATGTGTGTGTGTGTGTGTGTGTCTGTGTGGGCAGAGGTTAATTTAGCCCAGCAGTGAAGAGCCCTTGATAAAGAGCAGCCTGATCCTTGTTTAATTACCTTCCGTCTACATTTCATTGGCACACACTGGGTCATAGGTGTGTGACTGTGTACGTGTGGTGAATGTAGGATTTGTCTCTGAGCAGGGACATCCATGCTTGAGATACATCGCATTCAGTGTCTGTGTGCATGTCTGACATTTATCCATGTATATTAGCATCATACATTGATAAGCCACAACATTAGAAACTGGTTTTACGTTAATTGTTTTAATTGTTGTGGATAATTGGTGCAGAATTGCAAGTTGGTTTGAGATATGGGGTCTGTCTAAGTGATGCTGTATTGCATATAAATGGGCGTCTAATTCAAAGTGTGATGACAGTTATTGAAGAAAGTCTGCACAATCTGAAATCTCAGCATATTTCAGCCTCTTTTCTCCGTTTACTGTAACTACTGTGTGATGCTTTCACACAGTACAGATATATTATATATATTATACTTATTCTGGTCCCTGCACTGAGAAAGGATGACTGTATTTCAGAACAAAAGGTAGCAGACTAAGACTAAATGGAAATCATGTTTTATTTGTAGAATTAAGGTTTTAGGTTTAGGCTGAAGGCTTTTATTAAAACTGAAAACACTGGACTAGAATATATCACTTTTCCCCCCTTTTCTTTCGGTAGCTTGATTTTACTTTTTTTTTTTAATGACATCATAGCTTCATGTTCGGGTGACATCCTGAGCATCAGAGCTTTTTCCACCCTTTTTTTGTTTTGCATACAACACAGTTTGTCAAACAATTTAATCAGGCAACATGGCTTATTTATTTTATAATGTAAAATTTCTAAATTTAAAATGAGAATAATCTTTTTGAGGGCCACCCTGATGTCGGCACCCTGGTATCACACCTCCACTATGCTCTTCACTACCACCCGTGATGTGTGGGCTCAAA
This sequence comes from Trachinotus anak, assembly GCF_046630095.1. Taxonomy (NCBI): domain Eukaryota; kingdom Metazoa; phylum Chordata; class Actinopteri; order Carangiformes; family Carangidae; genus Trachinotus; species Trachinotus anak. Next base: position 21,839,251 of record NW_027273853.1, on the reverse strand, counting down.
GGGTAAAGTAATGTGATAGAAAAAAGTAGCTGAGGCACGTAGAGAAAGACAGTCAGCAGGTGGGTAAGTAAATGTGTGTACTCAGGAAAGAGAGTTTGAGGAGAGGACATGGGGGGTGGGTTGGAGGGGTGGGGCGGGGGATAAGAGATGGAAAGAGTGAGGACGGAAAAATGAGAGAGAGAGATGGTGAGAAATGACGAGGACTTCCAGGCAGAGCTCACACAGAGACACAACTGTGATTGAACAGTATTAAAACACACACAAAAATCTGAACTTCTTATTTTCTACTGACACGAAGAGGATAAACCTGTGTTTAACTCTGTGTGAGTGCCTCATTATGTTGGAGCTGCTGCACTTATGAATCTAATCATTTTTAATTTTTTTCATGCAGCGGAATCTCAAAACTGTTTCACTGAGCACACCAATGCAGCTGCATGTGCTTGTGCTAATGCACGTTACGAAAGTCAGCATGCACATATAACATACATATAACAAATACTCCAGTCTATTGTGGAATCCACACAAACACACACAATGCTCCTCATGACTGCGCTTTACTCTGAGTGTGTCGCTGACGGCAGGACCAAAATAACATTAATTTAATTAGGCCTAATAAAACGGCTGAGTGCAGCAATCAGCGACTCATCACTGGGATGGGAAACACTACAAGAATTAAATGACTGCACGCGGATGTGTATTAAAAACCTAATAACATAATTACACACCAAACAGCTCATCTTGTCCCTGCTAAACAAGGCTGACAGAATGCTAACAGCCGTCCCATGCAGCTTTAATTGTCCCGTCACATCAACACTTTCCCTTCATTTATTCCCTAATCTTTCTTTATACCATGTCTGTAATAAAACAGATGTTTATAAATAACAGATCTATCATTCACTGATGTTGCTACAGTCCTGGCAATGACTACATTCTTTTGTCGAACCATAGTGTAGAGTGAAAAGTCCAGTTTTCATTGTCAGTGTGTGCACCACAGGCTTCAGGTTTCCGCATCACATGGTTTCATGCTTTTCCAGGAGATTTAAGGTGAGTACAGAGATGAATGTGAAAACAGCCTTCCAGTGGTAAATGCAAAATCATTCTGCACATCTCAGTCAAGAGAAAATGTGTAAACAAAAAACATAAGGAGGACACTTAAATATGATCTGGTCAGTTGTGTGTTATGAAGGCCAGCAGTGCTGTATTTCCCTTCATGCTGATTTTATTCCCTCTTTTGCTTTTGAAGTGTTACTTACAGGCTCACTGAAAGGATTTCTTAAAAATGTTCTGACCCCAGACTATGTGCTGATTGTTTTTTAAATAAAAGCATGAATGAGGTCAGTGTAGAGTAAATCCTGATGATGAGAACAAGCATGTTGTAATAATGTATTCCGTCCTGATGGGACAGGCATATATTCAAAAGAAAATCTGTATCTTACCTTTAAAAATCCATGTTTGGCCACTTCAGAGAAATATTCAGTAATATTCTGGTAATATTTTACCGCCACTAAACAGAATGGTTCCATAATATCAGTGGGGCTTTGTCAGTATAACTTCTCTCTTGTCTGTGGCCTCTCGGATTTCTTTCCATTTGGTGAAAGTGTTCCACACCCCCAGCAATTTCAACCCACACCCAAACTCCTAAATCACCCCCTGTGCATTAATTTGCGTGAGCATGGACCTATAGCGACATTTCAGAGACATTCATATATGAATGGAGTACAATACACATTAAAGCTTTTTCTCACATCACTCCCATAAGGTGTTCTCTCTCTCCCTCTCCCTCTCTCTTTGTCGCTTTCTCCCTCTTTTTTCCCTCCTCCCTTTTTCTGTCCTTGAGCTGAAAATGGAGAGGTAGGCAGCGATGAAGAGAGGCTGATATTGGTTTGACACTCTGTAACATTTTTTTGTTAGCACCAAACTCATTCAACTGTGTGTGTTTGTGTGTGTGTGTGTGTGTTTTTTGTTGTCTAATGGATGTGTGAGCTTGTGCATGAATAGCCATGTGTATGTGTGTGTTGATGAAAAACCCAGTGAGCTGACTCAAGGCTGGAGCTGCTTATGAAACCGGTGAACTATCTGGCAGATTTCAATGAACATAAATGAACAAGTGAACAAGGAGGAAAAAGAAAAAAGTAAAAAAAACAAAAACTGAATTGACGTGGTTGGCTGGCAGTTGCTAGGCAATTTCAGTAACCTTGATTGGTGGATGTAGCTTTTACTACAAGAAACCAAAGCATCTATTACGTTAAATTATTATTTCTATAGACTTGTTTAATTAGCAGGAACACCAACTACCTGATGATTATCAAATTGCCCACACACTTTCAGAGGTTATGCATGACAAGTACAGGAGCACATACAAAAGTATTGGCAAGGCTTGTTTTTCTAACAGGCAGACCAGCATGTGCTCAGACTTCTTGAGCAGGCCTTTGTAGTCTGATGCATCCTCTCAGTCATATCAGAGGATGTTATTTGTATATTGTTACAGTGTACATTTTTTTTCATATAAAACAATGATCCAGTAATTATTCAACCTTGGTCTCCTTTGTCTCCCTTTTTTTGTAGTTTTGTCGAGGTTTGCATTCACACTGATACCACCGACGCTTCGAGAACTTGTCTGTTAGCTTTCAATTTCCTCAGTCGATGTGAACTACTGCTCACACCTTGTCAATCACAGCACATGGTGTTATGGTTTAAAGTGGAACTGCAACTATTTTACACATCAAAATGTGTTTACAGGTTTCAAGGAGTGCTACAACATATGTAAAAAAAGGGTGCGCAAAGCGTTTTGTGGCGCTTCATTAACTATTTCAAGTGATTTCGTGTGAGTTGGTACCAGGTGGGTCTGAAAATGAACCAATCTGGGGCTATGAGTTAGACAGAAGTGAGCCTACCAGACCTCAGTAGCTCGCTCCTCATCTCTGATTAGGGTGAGCATAACACACCTGAATCTCTGAGCTGTTGGTGGTCCAGTTGCACTGTGCGTAATGTAGACACCAGATTTTGAGAAGAATGTGTGGGATAAAAAAAACGACAGCATCTCTGGTTCTTCTCCATCGATTTTCCTACTTGTCTGTCTTGTATACTTGTCTGGTGCATTGCCACTTGTGCTGCCGTCAGTGTCTGCATGCCGGCGGTAAGGCATGAGGAAGGGGGTAGTTTGACAAGTTCCCTGCTACAAATACAAACCAAGTCTTAGAGAAAGACAAAAAAAAAAAAAAAAAACTGACGCGACACACACCTGTAAATCTGCTGAAGCACTGGAGAGCTCTGTCTGTGCTCTTCACTACACACCGATTCTCTCACTTTAGGCTCAAGGCCACAGATTCTGCATGTTCAGTCAGACCAGGGACATATTGAATAACTGTTACAGTATTAACAAATCAATGTATATACACTGTTCTTGGGGAGCATGGCTCAGATAGTGGAGCGGGATGGCCATTGATCCCCGTCTCCCCTTGTCACCCTCTGAGTACCGACTCACTGTAGCGTCCTTCTAAACGCAATAATTGCTGAAGCTCTTGGCAAGAATGCTAATGCTGGGTATGTAGCAAATAGTAAAATTTACAAATAGCTCCTGTAATAGTTATAGTATCTTGTTAAAAATTATAATCATATTTAAAAGGCTCAGAAAAGGAGTGTGTGTGGTGAAACCTGTTCAAAACTGGATTCGATTCTCTGATACTAACAATGGACAAACACACCGTCTGTTCACTGTTTCACTAAATGAATCAAGTTTAATTATACTTCCACTTTTTCTTGATAATTTTCTTTTGAAAAGTTTTTTTCTTTTTTAGATAGAAATTTCACTTGTGGGTTTGCTTTCTGTAGTTCACATATTCAATGATATTCAATGTGTGAACACCATTTTAGACCTCTAGGCTGAACTTTGGCCTGATGTACTTGATGTAACAGAGCACACACAGGTTTTCTCTAAATAAACTTTAGACTATCAGGATAAACTGTTGGCTTTTTTACAACTTGTCTGACTGCCTGAGCACTTCTTTCTTGTCTTGTTGGACGTCAGCGACGTTGACATGTTCCCAGGTTTCAGTTCACTTAGTGAGTACAATGTTATCAACCACAAAGTTGAGACCCAAGTTGAAATACACTGGAATCACTCTGTAAGCTGATGGTATCTCCGTGTTCCTCTCCTCACATTCTCACACTCAAACTCTTTCCATCTGTTTCTCAGCCTGTCTCTCCTCCCTCCGTCTCTCTGTGTTGTAGCGCTGTTGCTCCATTTTAACA